>NC_056726.1:1927711640-1928049140 GCF_019279795.1 Protopterus annectens
CTGCTGTAACATACATGACCCAACAGCATAATCTGCCGCAGATTTTTAAAATTATGTATTCAGGAATGGAAAGGGAGAAGTTTCTTTGTCTTAGCCTTTATTATTTTCTCTGTGCAAAATGCTTGAGTTTCAAAACCAGATTTTCACATCACTAAATTCAGAATGCTAGTAAGCCATTATTTTATTTATTTAACATTTGTTGACCGGGAATGTCCAACTAGGTTCCACAGATCCTGTTTTCAGCAGAGGCCCGGGGAGAAATGCTCCAGAAGCATGTCTTTAGAATGTGGGAGGAAACCGGAGTACCCGGAGGAAACCCACACGAACACAGGGAGAACATGCAAACTCCACACAGAAGGCACCCCAGCCGAGAATCGAACCAGAGAACCTCTCGCTGTGAGGTGACAGCATTAACCTCTGCACCACTGCGCCGCCCAGTGGTTCACTAAATTCAGAAAGCTAGCAAGCCATTAGAAAGTTATAATAAAGAGTGTGTATTTTTCAGTTATTCTTATTTTCCTCTGTCAGTAGTGTGTAACAATAGTTGTGCAATGGTAATGTAGTTGTTGCACTAACATCTGATGGCTAGACAGTAACTTTTTCTAGTGATAAAATAACCCATGCAAAGAAGTGTTAGTTTAAAAAATAAATAATTAAAACAAATAATTAAGGAAGCAAATACATAAATGATACTGAAGTCCATTAAATGAAAGACCAAACTTAGCAGCACTATATTCATACAGTGACATGTCTGGATAACGACAAATCCAATGTGAAGCATTAACTCACGGTACTTCTCCTAAAACAAATAGCATAACCTAAAAGGTTAGCATTGCTCATCATTGCAACATATGTTTGCAGATGTTTTACTGCAACACATTTGCACATGGTATTTTCTTTTAATTCTCTTTCTGAGGGGAGCATATTTCCTCCTTAACTACATCCTCATTTAGAACTAACCCATTACAGATTTACTGGAGTTCACTACCCCTCCCGTTACCAATGGGATTAAATGAAAATACAGTGCAGTATATTCAGACTTTTTATAGCAGAATGTGACAGGAATCTGCAATGATGTTGAGAGCGGTGATACATTATCTATTTTTCAGAACCATTTTTGAGAACTATCACTATAGTATTCATTTGCCTGACCACCTGAAAACATTAAAATTCAAACTGCTATAGCTGACTGCAAATAACATTTGAGTGTGTTTTTTGGCACAAGAAAACTGTTCCCCATACTTTGAGAATGATGCTGTCATTATCCAGCTTCTAAAATCAATTGTCATGACAGGTGACACTATTCAGAATAAAACAAATCAAATCTAGTAATCAGATAAAATAGAAAATGAAACACTTGTATATTCTATAAAATGAACTGTGCAAGTAAAATGGAGACCACACAAAAATAAATTGTTCTGTATCATTATATTTAGAATGATGTAATCTCCTAAATTGTGTCCTGTCCCCTTTCCAGTACAAATGTATTTATTTATTTATTAATTTGACATTTGTTGACCAGGTTAGTCCAACTGGGGCAGTGCCCTTTTTCAGTGGAGACCTGAGGAGAAAAGCTCCACATACATATATATGTGACTAATGAAGTGCATATACATAATACATAGCTACATTAACAATAGTTACTAAGGGCAGAAACAAGAGATTACAATAATAGACATGAGAATACAAATGAATAATGAGTACATCAAAGTGGAATAAATAGTTAAAAATGTACATACATCAGCAGAAATTACATTCATCATCAGAATCAGCTAAAAAGCTGAAGAGGATAGAACTAGTAAGGGTAATATAGTAAAGCACTAGTGAAGAAGAAGGGGAATGAGGAGGTATGTGTATAGAAGAAGAGTGAGAGGAAAGAAGGCAGAAAGGAGTAAGGTCAATCAGGGGGGTGATTCTATTGTATTCTAAATCAATGCATTCCTATCAGTGACTCCTGAAAATGTGTCCACAACATGACCCTATCTGGTGTGCCCAAACAGGAAATATTTCTCTGCAACAATTGCAAGTTTAACAATAGTTGTGTATAATAAGAACAAAACAAATGCTGCCAGGGAATAAATGCTCCTAGTACAAAGATAAAATATGAAATAAAACAATAAACAGCATAGGAGCAAACCAAGGCTATCCAGGTCAGTCCACATCAAAAGAGTCACAACGGCTTTCACAAGAGTCCAGAAAACGGCAGAATGAAGTATATAAAAAACAAACTGATTTATTTGGAGAACAAACTGGCAAGCGCTTTCACCCAACAGGACTTCCTCAGACCAAATACATCTGAATTAAAACAGCACAATAATATATACAGCTGTACACCTAACCAACACTATGACATCACATCCTGATTTAGAATAAACTAAAAGGCATATGTACATAATTTATATATAAAAAAAATGTATTATGGTTATCTGAAGAATAAATATATACACCCCTTCAGCATTCTATAACAAAGTCATATATAAACAGTTCATTATAATAATTTATGACAAATACTATTTCATACATACTTATGCAATAAATCATAAAAAAATTCATTCATAAACCATCTATAATGAAAGAATCATCATAAAAAATACATTCTAGAAATATATTTAAGTATACTAATATGACCTTATATAGGAAATTATCTAATCTTTAATTTCCTATTCTTCAACATATATAGAAATAGAAAATTCCTCACTTCCAAAGCCAAAGTAACCCTCTCTCACACTTATCTCCTACCCACTCAACTATATGGTTCCCAAATATTCACAAACCTTAACACCTCACTCTTAGAAAAACTAAACTCAGCCTTTAATAAAGTGGCCAAATTCTCTGCCCAACATACTTATAAAACTCATCACTGCATCTCATTTAAATACTTAAGCTGTCTGGAGCTACCCAACCTACTTCTGCTCTCTCAGTTTCAGATTATACACTCTGTCATATATCAACCTGGTGGTTACTTCCCTAATCTATCCTCCCTCATATCTAACTATTCTCCAACGAGATCTCTGCGCAGCTCAGACCAGGACTTAATATTTATCTATAAACCTAGGACAAAAATGGGAAGCAACCTATATAGTTACAATCCTAACATAGCATGGAATAAGCTTCCACTTCAAATAAGATTAATAAATACATCAAAACAATTCAAAGCAGTGGCCAAAGAACACCTGAAAATACTCACGTCCAGCCACTGTACTCATCCACCATGAACTGATGCTTGAACGTTCCTCTTAACTTTTTAATACTGTACCTCTCAACACTTCTCTTCCTACTGTACTGTCTACCTGAACTCTGGCAGACCTCAGACTCCTAAATACTTTAACTTCATCTTCTCATCCTTATATATGTCCTTCATAACTCTGATCTATAGCATCCTATCTCGGAAAAATACAAAGATTATTGAACGTCCTTTTATATACTTCAGCTGCATTTCTATTGATTAGTAAATATTTGATAATTGTTCAAATATGTAAATTCGAAAAAAAACCTCTGTAATACCTTTTTTTTTTTTTACTTTTCCCTCTGTATTTGTTTTTACTATATTTTTTAATTAATATGTTGTTGTAGTTTATAATTGTTCTCTGGAGCTTTTCTTCCCAGGCCCCTGCTGAAAAAGGGCAATTTGTTACTCAGGCGGACTACTCCTGATCAACAAATGTAAAATAAATAAATAAATAATGTTTTGCCATTATAATATGTAAACTGTTTAACCTATAAATAAGCCACACGTCACAAGTATTCAGAGTTAAGTAATCCAACTAACTCTTTTCCTGATTTAAATAAGATTAAGTACTTTTTTCAAGTAAATATTTAAATAATAAACACATTGCACAAGGAATTAAAAATAATACATTAAAAAATCACAGAAAGTTGTGAGAAATATACCTTAACATTTAAACTTATACCTGCCTACATCCAGAAAAGCAATGCACTTTCCCTTACTGCTTATGACTTTCTGTAATGTTCACAGTTCTTAGATGTAGTAGCTCTGTGCCAAAATAATCTTCCAGCAATAACTGTTATGAACATGGGACTAACAATCCATTTATAAGGCCCCAAACAGGATCTTATATGGCTTTAATTTGAATTTTGACAATGCCTTTCTTGTTTTCACAACATGTTAGTGGCTCAGCAAGAAAACCATCATGTGTAATATTGCAGCAACTTCCACCCAGCAGTCTCTGTGATACTAAGCAGCAAAGTTTAATTTTACAATAATACAATTCCATGCTATCAAATGCATATGTGTGCCATTTTACACATTTGCATTACTTATTACACCTCAAGCAAGTGCCATCCAATCCTTTTCACTTTGTTCTTGCAAAAAACATTTACACAATGTGTTTTTAATGTATATAGCTCTAATACAGCTGGTATAATTTAATTTGAAAATCATTTAACATTCAGTTGGCTTATTACATCTCCTCAGAGCAAGGATTAATTGCTCAGGCAGAATATGTTGCTGAAGACTATAAAGCTGCAGAAGTGAACTTACTCAAGGCTAACCATGTCAAACTAAACATATTATTGATATCTAATCTCTTTTTGCATTATAGCTAAGATAATCAACAGTTCTACTCAGTGGTCTCAAATTCTCTTTTCATATTTCATGGAGATTTTTAACGTAATATATCTAGTAAACTTTATGTAATATCATGTAATAATGCTACAGTTCTTGATAGAATGCCTTTTGTATAATGGCAGGGTTTTACCTCTCACAAATGTTCAATGTTCTGTATTCATTAGAATACTAATACATCCTGCTTAGGAGTTAAGCAGCAGTGAAACACATTAATGTGGCTGTGAAACATGTTTAAAATAACCACATCCATTCTTCTCAATGTGATGAGACAAAACAAATATGCAAATCCTATTTATTAAAGTGCTTGCTTTTTCCATGTCATTCACCTGGCAAGATAACTATGGCACCAGCACTAGTAACTCAATGAGCTGAAAATATTCTAGTACTTTCTTTGGTGTGTGAAAGTAGAGTTTATCTTAAAGCCACTCCTACAGATTCACAGATTATTAATGGTGCAGAAAGTTAGATGAGAAATGGAGTTCATGTTTTTTTTTTTTTTTCATTACAAAATCTTGCTAGTGTTCGAGGTTTATTTAGCAGCACTTCCTGTTGCTTCAAAATGTCTAACTGACTATTCATGTCTCACAGTTGTAAATAAAAACTGATCCACTCATTCAATATGTGGTAATAAATCAACAACTCATGCTTTTTCATATTTTTCAGTCATGTACATCTATGCAGCCAGTATGATTATTTTTATCTCTGAAGCACGCTGATTGTAAAATTTTGAATTTGAGTTGCAATTCCTATAAGTATTGTTTTGGTAATCCTACACAGGTTCATAGGTTCATAGGAAGGTACTAGGCTAATGACCCTAGAGGCCTTACAAGCCTCGTCATATTTATCCCAAGTTGCCCCAATTGTTGGCGGTTAGGTAAGTGAAGTTCGTAGAAGTTAGGGTCTATGGTAGTTATAGGAGGTTGCATTAAGTACTTTTGATATAATCAGTGTACTAATAAGCCTTACTTATGCCTGGGTTGATTTTTTCATTAATACATACTCTAAAAAGACAGAAGATATCTCTCTCAAAAATAACATTACTTTATAAAATCCTCTCTGTTTTGGACATTCTCAGAATTATTCACTTTAATAACATTTTATCACAGTTGTGGTCCATGTACAATATATTCCATTGCACTAACAATTGAAGCCCTTGGATGGCCTGGGTATGCTGTGATGTTTTTTTTTTTTTTTTTTTTTCAATAGGATGATCACCTCATGTCACTACCTGGCACTTCAGTTACAAAGATGGATGCGGTCTCCCACTTGACCCTTCAACATCAAATAACAGGGAATATCACTTATTTTACCTTGGCAGAAAAATCATGTTATGGACAAGTATTTTATATTACAATTGCAGTTCTTTGTGTTGCTACATCAGATGTTGGAGCCTTGTACCACAGCTGGGTTGCTGGGCTACGTTAGCCTCCTTGTTACACTTTTTACATTATATTTTTAAACATTCAAAACCAACAGAAAAGGGGAAATACAACTCCAAACCAGCAACAAATAAACAAATAGGTGTTGCTAGAAAACACGCCAGTACTTTTTTAATTTTACGTCCATGTATTTTGCAAAAGGCACAGTCTTGGAGCCTTCAGCAGTCACGATAGGTCTGAGAGGGGGATTGTGTTGATCCTTGTGGACCTTAGGGATCTCAAACATAGGGGGTATTCTAGGTTGAGGCACATGTAAAAAATTGATAGTTGCTATATTAATTAGTCCTTCCAAAAGAAAATCATTAAGGGCCAACTCAATTTTCTTATAGGCCACATGAACTTCATTCCTAGAAACCTTATTATAAGGTTCATACTAGGTTAATTGCTCTTGTGAGCTATTTTAAGCCTAGCCAAATTATCCTTTGTGAGACTCAAATGCTGCACCTTGCATTTGTAAGGCAAACACCTTAACCATTAGGCCACCCTCCTAACCCTCATAAGTAAAGGAATCACCTAAAATGTACTGCATTTTTCCTTCATCTATATCCTGGTCCTTAAGGACAGATCCACCTCCCTTATCTGGCTTCATAACCCTAACCTGTGAGTTCTTGCCTTTAGCAAAATACATGGACGTAAAATTAAAAAAGCACTGGGGTAAGGAAAAAACTATTCTTAAAGATTCCTGGGAATTCCTTCAGGGAATTGACTTAAACCAAGTTTATGATGATATTTTATTTGTGACAGTGGATATCAAAGACTTATTCACAGTAATAACCCAGGAATGCGGATTAAGTTGGCTAGAGGCTGCTTTGGTAGATAAATGTAATATTTCTAGTGATGAACTTTCAAGTTATTTTTAACATTATGGAATTGATATTAAAAAAATAATTATATTCACTATGGTGGTGAGTATTTTTACCAGGTGAGGGGGGGGGGTGGCTATGGGGCCAATGTGTGCCCCCACATATGCCAACATCAGCTTAGCCTGGTGGGAAAAACAATGTTTTTAACCCTAGATTTTGTGACTGTTGGATCTTGTACAAGCGATTTCTTGATGATATTTGCATTTTTTGGAAGGAATCTGAGGAGAAGTTAAAATTTTTTTAGAGTATTTGAAAACAACTACCTCTTTTTTACAATTAACAAGTTCAATCTCTTTTAATAAAGTAGATTTTTTGGATGTGAGTATCATCAAGATAACCGGGGGTATAAAATCTAAAGTCTTTCGAAAGGAGACTTTTTCAAACTTGTATCTTCACTTTGAGAGTGCCCATCCATATGTACGGAAGAAGAGTATTTTTAAGGGGCAGTTGGTAAGAGCTATTAGGCTTACCTCCTTAGAAGAAGATTTTGAGGAAGAATGTGTCTTCCTGGAAAAACATTTATTGGAGAGGGGATACCCAGTTAAATTATTAGAGGATACCATTAGGTATGTTAAAGACCAGCGGATGGCAAGATTTATGCCCATTTTAAGCAAAGGAGATGAATTTACATTTGCCACTGGTGAGAAAAACGATAGTAAATTTAGTAGGGCATTCACAATAGAATATAACAGTGACTCAAAAATGGTGGTTGATGTGGTCAGAAGAGAGTGGAATAGATTTAGGTCATTCACTGACCTTAAGGGGGTACAAAATAAGACTTTAAACATTATTTATAAAAAAGGTACTAACTTGAAGGAATTATTTGAGATGAGGACTACTACATCTAGGGGTAAGAGATTTGGTACCTATAGATGTGGGACATGCTCCCAGTGTAAGCATATAACTAATGTTGACCAAGTGTATATTAAAGCTAGGAAGAGGACTGTCAAAGGCATTTATTATAGTAACTGTAATACTAGTGGTTTAGTCTATTTAGTAATATGTGAAGTTTGTAGCATCTTTTATGTAAGGAAGGCAGAAAGCTGTCTGAAAATCTCTTGGGAAACCTGTTTGGAATATCGAGAATTATATTGGCAGGTTTTGTTGGATGCTGGGAGGTATCCTGGCTTAAATGAGAGTATTTCCCTGGCACCATTATTGAAGTTAAGGGCAGCTAAACTTTAAAACCTTTTTTAAAGCTTTTATTTCCAGTTTTAACCACTAGAGGGTAGCAATACATTGAAAATGTTGAATTAAATAATTTTATTTTATATATGTTTAAATATTTAATTTTAGCATATATTAAGAATATATATATTTTTTTATAACATGTATAAAGTGATTTTTTAATGTTGAGTATTTTAACGTTTGGTTTTTAAAATATATATTTTTTAACATATTCTTAGTATTATAATAAGTGTATTGAGGATGTTTAGAATAAGGTGCTTCTGTTTTATTTCTTAGGCTGTCATTAATAGATATCAAGTTTCTATTGGGTGATTTTTTTAAACTTTTGTATATTCAAGGACTTGCGTTAAGTGAATGATTTTATCTGATGAAGTCTTGGTGGACGAAATCATATTTGAAATTGTCAGCATTATATTTGTGTGGTCCTGGGTGTTTCCGTGGAATAAAGAGCTACTTTATCATGGTTTGTGGAGTGTGTTTTCTAGCAACACCTTTTTGTTTATCTTTTTAAGCATGTCATTATTTATAAAACAAAGTGACATAGGTACAATGAATACAATTCTTTTGTTACTTTCATGCAGTATACATTTTACCAATTTCATTTATTCCAGTATTGCATCAATTGCTTAACTGCTGCCTTCCCTTAAATTTCCCTCCTCCTCCTGAAAATGACTCATCTTGTACTATTCACACAATTTCCATGTATTTCAATGTAATCTGGTAATCAGGTAATCTTAAACTACCCTGATCTATTGGGAGAATCATCTACTTCCAATTAACTCTTGCCCTGTTCCTCCTCCAAATAAGTTTCTTTAACTCTTTATTAATGATGGACTGCAACAACTCTAGCTGATAACAATGCACCTAAGCAGTACATAAAATTATAGGGACTAGAAACATTTTCACTCCTTGTGTCCATATCCATAATCAAGATCTTCCATCTTTTTAAATTTTGCACTATTGTTTTGTTTAATCTCTTCCCACAAATCCTTAGCTGTCACAACAGAATCCTTCTTAATTCATGCATCTTAATATTTTATCTTAGTATGTCTCAATAAATATGCATATTGTTGAACAAATTCACATGTCAGTACATACTTCACGGTTTGTAGCATTTGTTTTATCTTCATTTATTTTGTATCCTGAAAAGTCTTGAAACTGTCTCAAAATATTCAACATCACCAAAATAAATTCTTGACTAAATAGCGATGGCTAAAAAGATAGATTGATTTAAAAAAAGTAAGATTCTTTTCAAAATAATGTGATTTTATAATGGGAAGACAAAATGGCAGCACATGGGCTAATTCATATATTTTACCAATGGTGAGATGCTCATGTCTGATCTCCAGGACTGAGATCTCATGAACATGGAATACTACCCCTAGGAGTAAAATGCCATGACATAAGGATGGATTCCAAATCAAAGTTGCGGAGAACACAGCCCACTGAAGGAGGATGTCAATGTATCATTGGTGGATAAAATGTCATTATGTGCACTAAAACAAGACCGAGTAATTATCTGTTCAATGTAAGATAATTTATGGACTCCACACACCCCCTACCAGGTTCTAAAACACAAAGGGTGCACCCAAATAAATGAAATGTGGCAAAGTACTTCACAAACAACTTTTTTAAAGCATTCAGCAGAGTCAATATGTGGTTTGTCTTAATGCTATTATATTCAACATATTCTTTTGAAATCCTGTGGAATCCACAAACATGTAAAAAGTGCAAATAACATGAAATGCAATACGGCAGACTAAGGTAAAGCAAGCCATACCAGATGATGATCTGTAGATGCATCATAGAGGGTAGCCAGCTAGCCCCCCCCCCCAATCCAGCTCTCTGACCAGGAAATAATAGATACAGATTAAACAGAGAGCTGGTGCAGGCTGTGTGCATGATGTGCACCTCATGTGTATATTTACAATTTGCAGGGTAAACCAGTAGCAATAGAAACAAAAATATGCCTGAGTCTAGCTATACTGGCTTTAAGGCATTTCAGCAGCATACGGGATAGGCCTAAGAAGTGTCCCAGACAGCTGCCAGTCTCATTTTTTCCCAGGTCCTGGCAACGATTTACACCAAGGTAGATAAATATATCCACTTCTCAACAAAACCCATCGTGTACAAAACTGCCAAGCAACAGTTCTATGCTATAGCCAACTTCCCCTGTGCATTCAGAGCAATCGACTGCACCAATGTCCTAATTAAAACCACAGCTATACCTGATGCTGAATGGTACATCAGTAAAAAAGGTGGGCCATTACTCAATTGTCAGGTGGCATGCTCAGCACCTCATTACTAATATGATAGCAGCACACCCCAGTAGTGTGCACTATACTGTAATATGGAGGGTAACCGGTCTAAGGGATCACTTTCCAACATGATGGAATTCCTGAAGGACTACTGCTCCATAAGTACAGGACCACAGCTATGCTTAATCAGACTTCAAACTTGCCAACAGTAAGTATGTGGTCTAAATATGTGTTTTTTTTTCTTCCTACAAACAGGTGGCTGTGGTTGTCCACTGGAGCCTGGGCTAATGGTTAAGTGTTGTCTTTCTGCTGTTGATGTCTAGCAAATATATCAACAAGTTTCTACTGGCTTTTTGCTCTAGGATTCAGTGGTAGAACCTATTTTTTTTTCAAACTCTGGCAAAGTGTTATCTTTCTGCTGTTAATGTTAGCAAATATATTAGCAAGTTTTTGCTCTAGCTCTTTGCTGTAGGATTCAGTGAAAGCACCTAATGTTTGCTTTATAAACTGAACAATTACACCAAGTAAGTTTGTAGTGTGTTGCCTTCTGGCTAAGTGTTATATTTTTTTTCTCTGCTGCTAATCTCTAGCATATATATTGCCTTGTTTCTACTGGCTTCTGCTAAACATTTCAATTGTAGTCTGAAGAAGCGTATAGTAGTATACGTGAAAGCGCTTACCGTTTTTGTCTGTTTCATTAAATAAATTTAAAAAGTTTTTATATAACGTGGAGAGTCGGAAGTTTTGTTTCTGCAACTATTTCAATTGTAGTATCCGGCTTTATGTTTTATGAACAACACAGTTACTGGCTTGTCTAGTCAGTTGTTAATAATATAAGATTCTGTCTATGGAAAGAGCTGGGTCACTGCCTAGTCTTTTTTTCATATAAGTTAAAGCTCAAGCTGCTTATTCTAAAGTGCCTAAAATGTCAGATTTACAGACTGTTTGTTGAGTAGCAAAGAATGGGAAATAACTGAGACAGGTGTTCTACCTGTCCTTCTAAAATCTGCAAATCTCCATCACAGTAATCCCAAACTTGCATACCAGCACATATCTCTTATTAGCTACTTTATTTTCCATCTGTCCTTCTAAACTGTGGAAGCCTCCAGTTTAGTAATCCCAAACTCCCATCTCTTGTTAGCTTCCTTATTTTTCTTGTTTAAAGACTATGAAGCAGAAATGCATGACTGTGAAATATAGTGCACTACTTATGTTGGTCAAACACTTTATGCAGCAGAGTATAGACAAATGTACTTTATCCACCCAGCTCAGCCCTTAAACAATTAAGCAATAACCCACGCCTAGGTGTGGGTAATGCTGGATTTACCCACTGTTGGTGTGGTTTGGTCACGAGGGCGAAGCCCGAATAGCCAAACAAAGACAACTGTGGGTAAATCCAGCATTACCCACACCCAGAAGTGGGTTATTGCTATTATACAATGACATTATTTAAGAAAAAAAGACTTACTTTTCTTAAATAATGGAATTGTATAATGCCTCCGTGCTGCCCTTCTGCAGTTGTCTGGTATTCTGTGGCAGTTCTGATGTACTGCACATGCGTATGCTTATGCAGTACATCAGAGCTTTGGGTGGAAGTAACAGAGAAAGCAAGATCTCCATTGCTTTTTACAAAGTGTCTCGCTATGTTAAAGGAGTTTAACATAGCGAGACAGCTTTAAAAAAAAAGCAATGGAGAATCTGAGTTGCTTTTTTTAAAGCTGTCTCGCTATGTTAAACCCATTTAATATAGCGAGAGAGCTTTAAAAAAAGCAATGTAGAAAGGAAGATCTCCGTTACTTTTCTTAAAGCTGTCTCACTATGTTAAACTCCTTTAACATAGTGATACAGTTTCTAAAAAGCAATGGAGATCTTGCGTTCTCCGTTGCTGTAAAAAAAAAAAAGTCTTATACTAATGGAAAAAGTCCGGGCGACCGGACCTTTTTCCATTAGTATAAGTCTGATTTACAATGTGCATGCTGACCAATCAGCATGCACGTTTTGGAATATTAATGGGGGGTCATTGTATAATGTACTTTATCTACCCAGCTCAGCCATTAAACAATCCTAATTATCCTAATCCCTTTCTCTCTATCTCTCTCTCCCAGTGTACTGACCACATGATATGTCTGACAATTGTTTCTGCAAAAGTTAACATAATCTCACTACCAAAGGAGCTTCTACAACTTTATTTCACCTCCACTTGCAACAGTAAAAGAAGCAATACCTTCTGTTAAAATTTATGCAAAGCAGTTTCCAAGAATCAAATTTAACTTAATGAAATATCTTGTTTTCCCTCACTTCTGCATCAGTCTGTCTTGTATTGTAGTGTTGAATCTGCAGGAGGGACACATCCACCCACAAGCCTTATACTGCTGAAGGTGATGCTAAATTAATATTTTAGTATATTTTACTCTACAGTGCAAAATTTCACTGGAAAAGCAGTAAATGCCCATAACAAAAAATTAAATGCTGTGACTTATGTCAAGTATTTAGAGTTCAGAAAACTTGTATTTGTATCCATAAACATTTTATCTCACTGAATGCTTTTGGGGATAAACCATATCTGGGGTGAGTAACTACATTCCATTGAAGTACCTGATAAGCTTTTCCCTCATCTCAGTTGTTTTTCCAGCTACTACAGCCTCGTTTCAAGTCAAAGTCACTGCAATACTGCCTGCTGCAATTAACTTAGTGTATGTTGACAGCAATCTAACAGCTTGTGTTACTTCCTATAAAATTACCAAGGCTTGTCTTAACTCCTGTCTTGCTGCAGTTTTACAGATTGTTCTTCTGGTACTTGTACCTTCATGGGCCATCCTGCTCTGCTGCCCTACCCTACCCCCAATTCCCACTCATCTCCATTATTTCTACACTTACACCTCAATTACGCCACTCCTCTACTCCTCTTCCAATTCTGTATATAACTGCATTATCGAATCACAAACTGTTGTCATTATACCATCCCCACCCACTTTTGTGCTAAATTCCTTCTTAGATCTCACTCTGTTCCCTTCCTATCAAAACTTACTTATTCTCCACACTATCACTGCTCATGAACTCACCTCACATACTGCATGATTTTTACAGCACTAACCATGCTATTTCCCTCCTGTATTACCTTATTCCTTCTCCTCCTCCTCATATTCCTAACATCCCCACCAGTAGTAATAATAAATAAGCTCATCTTAAACATTACTTCATCCTCACCTATCAACCGTCTTCCCACTAGCTACTCAAAAATCTCTTTGAACTTATTTCCCATAACTCCATTCCACTTTTGTAACCCCAAGATACTAATAAATGTCAGTCCCAATATTAAAGTAATACTTTTACCCATCTCTGCTAAAAATGCCATAATAAACAAACCATCTTTCTCCACCATACATCAATGTGGAGACAGCCACCCAGCCCTTGCCCCAACCAATCCCGAAACGAAAGAATGCATCCTAACAGTTTAAAAATCAGTCACTCTAAACCTTAGAAGCATATGCAACAAAATCACAGATCTTCATGCCTGGATGAGTCAACACAGCCTCCCAGACATCCTGGCCACAACAGAGACATGGCTAAAGCCTAAAATAAAAGATGCTGAAATACTACCCCCTGGTTATAGATATTATTAGGCTTGATAGAACACAAGCTATAATCTTCCCAAATATTCTCTCAGTACTCTGTATACAGACACAGTCCCAAATTTTGGAAAAGCAGAAATCCTATTCTCATTCCTAAAATGTAATAGAGCCAAGAGCATACCCTTTGCTGTGCTATATATCCACCCAGGACAGAATATTCCAGTACTTGAAAACATACTATCCCGGATAGCAAATTAGCTAATACAATCACAAATTAAATCATCCTCCTGGGTGTTGGTTGATGAGAGAGTGTATAGAAGACTAGAATTTTTATTTTGGCTGTCTTGCAGGTAAGTATAATAACACTTGTTATCTCTATTAACTTGTTTCATGTTTCTTGACTTGGTTTCATAGCTGTCTGAATAGTTTCCAATTGTTGTCATTTTTATTCTTCTGTCAGTTAAGCCATGCTTTGTCTCTGTCTTTCATAAGGGGTTTGCATCGGTGGGATGTTATCAACTTGAGTTCCTAAATCTCTCACCACTGAGTTTGAACTTAGGAGGATATTATTAATGTTGTAATTAGTGGGGGTTCTTCTTTGCTGAAGGGGATGATAATGCATTTTTTTTTGCATTTAGTTTAAGTCCATGGCTATGATACCAATTATTTGTCTGTGTAAGCCCATTTTGTATTATGTTGACATCTTTGTGGGATTCAGTGATTGCACTCAGTTTGCATTCATCAGCAAACTTGGTAAGCCACAGGCCATCTATTTTTACTTGGACTTCTGAAAAATAGATACCAAACAGTAGAGGGCCTAGCACAGATCCCTGTGGAACACCACTGGTAACAGGTCTGCTAGTAGAGTTGGCATCCCCAATTTTGACTGTATGTGTTTTGTTTGTGAGCCAGTTGGTAACCCATCTAGTCATGTAAGGGTTAACCCCAGCTGGTTAAGTTTCTCAGCAATATCTGAATGAGGGATTGTGTCAAAGGCCTTGGCTAGGTCGAGATATGCAGTATGAACTGTTCTGCCTTCATCCTGGGCCTTGTTGACATTCTCAAAGCAGTCCACCAGGCTTAGCAGGCAAGATCTACCCTTAACAAACCCAAACTGGTTTGGTCAAGAGTTTGAAGGTCACCTATATCCTTGTTGGTAAGCTCCATGATGATTCTCTCCATGGCCCTGCAGGTTAGGCTGGTTTGGCTTATGGATCTATAGTTCCTGGGGTAATATGAGGGACCCCCTTTATGCAAGGGGATTACAGTTGCTCGTTTTCCACTCAGCTGGGACAAAGCCAGCTTTGCCTCAGTGAGACTGAAGAGCATGTTCAGTGGTTCTGATAACTCCTCTTTTAGACCATTTAATAGGCAGCCTGGGATGTTGTCTGGTCCCACAGAGTCTGTGTTTTTGATCATGGAGAGTGTGACTATGACCTGGTCTCTGGAGATGCTAGGCAGAGGACTGATGACAGGTATGTTATGGGATATGATTGGTGGGGATGGGGGGGGGGTGAAGGTTTCACCAAACCTGTTTGCTTACAGGCTTGGCAATGCCTTCATGTTCAGTTTAAGTGGTACCACCCACAGCTAGTTTGGCATAAAGCTGGGCTTTCCCTTTTAGATTTTGGATGCAGCTAAAGAATGCTTTGTGATTTACCTTAGCTTGGGACACTAATTTAGTTTTGTAATTAGCTTTAGAGGACTTTGCAAGATGTCTAATAGCTTGTTTATGCTTTGGATGGCTTTCTTCATTTGCTGAGACCATTCCCTCTTGTTTTTTGACAGCAGTGTATTTCTCTTATTGTATCACCTATTTATGTTGGATGTTGACCAGGGTGGCTTATTTTTTTTTGTGAGGATCTTGATTTGATCTGTTCCAGTACAGCTTTCTCTATACATTCATATATATATAAATATAGGTGTTTATACAGGACATTTGTATACACCTCAGTATAGGGGTCATTGCTTTCAGAGTTGACAGAATAAGCAACTAAACTGCTACAAGAATAAGCTCTCATCTAGGAAAATAAGTAAAGTTCTAAACCCTGTACTGGCCATGGGTATGTGTTGACCTGAAAAATCTAGTGTGTCCTGAATATATCCCATTATGGCCATATGAAAATGTGGCAACCCTATCAATGGTCAGAGCATTTGCACAATAACTGGACAGCCTCTTACCCCCCCCCCCCCAAAAAAAAACAGTGACCTTTGTTGGAAAGGTGTTGAACGACACTGAATGAATAATGACAATAATTAAGAGTAATAGATGTATTTTACTTCAGAAAATAAGTATTAATACATATGCTCTGAATCTGTCTACACGTTTCAAATTAATAGTACTAATATTGTAAATGTGTCTGTGATTGTCCCTGAATTGTCCTTGCCTTGTCCCTGTTTCTGTAGAAATTAGTTCTTGAGTGGTTGAGAGGTCTGTACACATATGTACACCAACCAACTGTCACATTTGTAGACAGTATTGTTGAATACCTGTAGTGAAGTCATATATCCTAGCTACCATCCATGCGGAATGTACCACGAATGGTGTAGTGGTCAAACCGGTGACTAAGGTGTGTCTGTTTCTGGGACCAAGACATGGAAGGGCCACTAATTTTATGTGATGGCCAGAATAATGTCCACCGGATATAGGAAGGTAAAGCCAGCAGGGATGCGCGGTGGACATTCAACAGTATGAGAAAAGTAAATATATATATATATATATATATATATATATATATATATATATATATATATATATCATTGAATGAACATGGTCACAATAAAGCAGTCATAATAAATGCGAAGGGAAACACCAGTGGAACAGCCCAACCACGTAGTATGTAGTGCTGACATAATAAGCTGGTCAGAGGTGGGCAAACCCATGCGTCTGTAAACACAGGTAGAATGGTAACATTGGGACTAACTCTGTCCACGTGCTAATTCTGAATTTCAAACAGGTACAGGGCTGTTCCAATCTCCAGTCGGACAAGCCTAAACCCAAATGACCACATGAACACCCTGACAATCAAACACACGTATGTGCCATACTGAGTTTCGATAGTAAGTCTGGGAAGAAGGATTCATTTTGGTATGGAAGAAAAGAAATGGATCACCAAACTTGGTGCACTATTTAGTCCAGGTTTGAATGAATATTTATAAATATATCTGGTCTAACATATTATATATATCATACATCTAATACACTTAATTTTGATATGATATTTTGATATGCAATATTTGATTGACATGTACTTAAAATGTGTGCATCTGATCTTTTATGTATGTTTATATCATTGATTAATATTAATGAGCTCAGTATTTCATGTTTAACCAATCAGTACTTTTTGATGTGTATTTAAAAGCACTGCATGACTGGCTCTACATTTATACACTGAAGAAGGCCATATTGATTTTTGGGCCGAAACCGGTATGTCTGTGAGCTTTTATGCGTTTTTGGTAGCTTTTTATTAAACTACCTTGTTGAACGGTTCACTAGTTGCTGTATAGATATATATCCACAGACATGAAATATATATATATATATATATATATATATATATATATATATATATATATTTGAAGAATGAACGCCGTAAGAATAAAGCATACACAAGGGTTGTGAAGGGAATCCAGAGCAACTAAGGTATTATATAGTGCTTGCAGCGTATGTCAGATAAAGCTGCCAAAGAGTGAGCAGAGCATGGCTATTCACACCAGAGGCAGGGTTCTACCAGTGGGCATAACATCGTTGAACTGCTACGTCTACATTACACACAGATGGAATGTAGTTCATGTTGTGACCACCTACACTTGTAAACCGTAAATGGCCGTAATCCATAACACCAGGAAAGGCACGTATGTGCAAGTATAAATGGCGGGAGACCCTGTGAATACACAAGGTGGTACAAAATGTATGTAAAGCCCCAAACGCTCTGGAGAGGGCAATGTGTAAAGGTGTGTCATGGCTGTGATATCAGGTGGATAATGGATGTTACGCATGGAAACTCAACACGGGTGGGGTGGAGGAACTATGGCTATGCGATTATGGATCCAGGAGTGCCAGGGTTGGTTGCGCTGGTTCCAATGGACCAGCCCGTGTAGGTCAGCTAGTACGTAATAGGTATATATGCATACGCACATGCAGACAACAATATGTTGAAGTACATTCTCTGTAGCACATGCACTCCATTTACTGACATAAATAATATGAATGTGCACAGACAAACAAATAGAGTAGCTGGAATAATAGGCTGTGCAGACGAGAAACAGGTCAAATGACACTGTATCACATCCCAATTACCATCAGTAATCTGTACATGAACATATTGTGATTTATGTCCGCTGTATAATGTGCTAAATACCGATTACAAGATAACCGGAGTGAAGTGTCGGTGTCATAATGACTAAGGCAATAGTATGCTGGTGAAGCATATATAAAACCCAATACGCATGTGTAAGTGCATATGGCCAGGAAATGTATTGGTCAACGGACACACAGATGTGTATATATATATATATATATATATATATATATATATATATATATATATATATATATATGTACATATACATAGATATACACATATATATATATATATATATATATATATATATATATATATATATATACATATATATATATACATACAACATATATAGATATATACACATATACATACAAATAAATAAATAAATAAATATATATATATATATATATATATATATATATATATATATATATATATATATATGTGTTACTGTAGATATACACATGCACATACCTAAGTAATGTTGTAGCAATTACGGGTAACATATATTCAGACTGGGCATATGTTAGTGGGAGGTCCAATAAACAAACGTCTACCTCCCACACTTCCCCAGCTAGGCCGGTGAGACATACAGACACACAATAGAGGTAAATACACCGCTGCTTTCCAGACCACTGGCAGGAAACTACTAGTGGGAGAGATTTGCAAGGTCTACACTTTAAACATGGATCATGGGGTCCCTTGCAAGACACCAAAAATTTGCCTTGTAGGTGAACCTTTGATGATTGATGTGACCAGGATGTAGCTGTACACGGAACAGTAGGTTGTGCAAGTCTGATAACACATGGGTTGACAAAACGTACGACATGTGTCCCAAGACGGAGAGAGTGGGCAGTGTGTAGGGGTGTAAACAGATGAAACTGGTGAACCAAAAGTAAGTGTATTGGGGTGTGTTCATACTCCAGCTGCAGGATGAGTGCTGTAGACGGGTGTCAGGTAGGAGAATCATGGGTATGCAATAATGAGCCTAAGTGTGCAGGTGTTGATTGGCAGAGATGTATTAGGCCCGCCCCGTGGAAGTAATTAACATTCCTATGTGGGCATAGCAGACACCCATACCTCCCAAACCTTAAGAGCACATCTACTGGATAGTCTGTAAACCATTGGGGGAACACATAGGGACTATATCAGTGAACTGTACCCGATTATCATGGATGTCCGTGATTACGAATCAGAATCTAACACAGTCCCAACTAAAGCCTTCCAGAACTAGTGAAATTAGGTGGACAGGTGGCGGAATACACGTAATGACTAATGACAACATGTATGAGTCATAAACAGCATGTACCTCGACAAATGTGCATGAATACATATGCTCTGGGACTGTCAATGTGTCTGGTTAATAGTACCAGTCATCTAAATTTGTCCCTGAGGGTGTTATGCAGTATCCCTGATTCAGTGTTCATTCTCCCCCATTCGTATGTGAGGTCTGCTAGTGAAGGAAAGCACATATTCCGACGACTACCTTAGGTAGATGATAGCATAATAGGTTGGGGTTAGCACCTGTTCACCTTTGTGAGGGACACTCCCCTTTGGGCAGTTGTGTCCTGCAAAATAAATGTTATTATGGCACTGCTTACTGTCACACAGATCCACACACAACTGGTTAAAAGCACCTTACAATCACCGTATTCGATGTCCCTTGTTCTTTCCAGCAACAAAATGACTGGCCTCTGCACGTCTTGAACCCAGGACCCTGCACCCCACAGATGATGTGCTTTACCACTAAGCCATGGCAGATATACATGCATCTGAGGTTATCACATACAGATCATACAGCACAGGCATTCAACAGTATATGACATGTATTCCATCATGTAGATTTATGTGTGTTAATGTCCACACATAGATATATATACACACACACACACACACACACACACACACACACACATATACACACACATACGTAGATATAAAATATATACATCATGTGTTATGCAATGCAATGATACTACTCTTTGTAACAAGGTCAGCTGTACACATAACAGGGGCCCTGGGTCATATACAGCAGTAACAGATGACTATTGCTGTACACCAGTAAACCCCCTCATGTTTGGATATGACATACATGTACCTGCCGTGGCTATGTACATGCCACACACACACACACACACACACACACACACACACACACACATACACACAACACATATGTACATAGCATATCTGTTACTGTCCTTCATGCAGACAGGTGGCTACAGCAATTGCACACATGCACATGGAAGGTAGGTCTATGGCTGTTGAATGCTAACAGTACATAAGGTGTGACATCAATGTTGACTGAGTTAACATTCCCTCTGTACTGGTTACCCATGACAACTATCATATCATACAACAGTCCATGTGCCATGTATGTCATCACACATGTCCACCAATTGCAATGCCTACAAACATGGCTAAATGACAGGAATGTAGGACATACACACATGTACATGTAGTGGTGTGCATTCAGCTACCATGTGTGTGCAGTAGCTGATGTCTGCAGGTGACGTGTGTCTTACTACAACATGCAGTTGCAATGCAGCCCCATCATTGTCAACTGTATATGGTGATATACTGACAGTACAGTAAGATGTATTTCAGGTATGGATGGATGTGTGGACATAACTAAGTGGTGGGCCATCTTTGCAGATGGATGTTTTCTGAAGACAGCTCACAGGTGTGTCACAAGCCATCCTACCATAACATGTGCAAACACTAAGCTATGTTTCTGTTAATTGAAGGGGAAGACATACAACCTACACAGCGGTCAGGGTGTCATTGACTGTAAATCACTTGACACCTATAACACTGAAGACCTCCTGTGTGCATATATCAGCACAATTGCCAAAGGTAGCGTCAGTACACATTGTAATGCAGGCAATACTGCTGCATATCTATCATACGTATCATAAGATAGCAGGTGTTTGATTCACAGTACTGCCATGTGTGTTTGCTTGTGTGTCCATATACGCCACGTATGGTAGGGAATACATCCCAATTGTTACTCACACTCCTGTACACTGTTGTAGAGATCTGTACATACTGCAGTGTAGAAAGCAAGACATAGGCAGAGGTGGGGTGTGTATCACACACATGTGAGCTATCTGTATGTGCATGACATAGGTGCCTTCAATTGTGGACTCCAAAGTGTTTGTGTGTATGAATGTATGGCTGTCTGGTCCATGAAGTGAGGATGTATGTTACCATAGTGAACAGATAGGACACCTAACCCCTCCAGGTGATGCAATCTACTACCCTGTTGATGCCGTTGACCTTAGGCATTACTGACTACCTGTACATGTGTATTCCCTGTGTCGCGTCATGTGGGTGCACAGTACTGTAATGGTGATTACCACATAGGCAGGGGTCCTCACCTCAACACTATCAAGTGTGTGTGTGTGTGTTACAGTGTCATTGACCCCGTGAGTGTGGGCATGTTACTGTGTGTCTGAATACATATGTGCAAATACCTGTGTGTGTGTGTGTGTGTGTGTGTGTGTGTGTGTGTGTGTGTGTGTGTGTGTGTAGTTGTGTGTTCTCATCCTGTAATGTGAATCTGTATTACTGCTACACAGTGAGGCCTCAAGCTATCAACTGGCCTCTACCCTTGTCATCAGCTAGACCGCTATGTAAACTCCCCGCCCCATGTAACTGTACCTGTGATGTCACCCGGTATTTATGTCATGTCTCTAGCCACTGTAGCTTAGTACACAGCTCCCAAGCTCCTGGATCAGTAGATGTGTAGACATCTTTGGAATGTCAGCCTTTCTAACAGTGAGGTTGAAGCTACGAATAGCATGCTGGTATTGCCATACATACCTGTGAGTAGTCCACATTTACACATGGGAAACTGCAAACACTGGCACTCAACGGCACATGCAATTAGACCTGAAGGAGGGAAGCAAGACATCATTACCAACATGCTTTTACTGTTGTTACCAAGATACATACTGTGAACAGAAAACAATGAATTCTAAACCTGTACTACATGGTATGTCTGCTGCGTGTCAACAGTATACAACAATTGTAATCTACACTTATCTCCCTATTCTGTTCACCCTGTGCATCAGACCATATGAGCATGTCCCTACATCGATGGTGTGGATGACAGGGATGCGGCACAGGCATCATCATATGCACAGGGTGATAATGTTTGCCATGAGCCTAGGCTGCACCAGTGGATGACATTATGTGTATGGGTTAGAGCCTGTGATCTAATTGGCCATGTGTGGTTGTTATGCATGTGAGTGTTGTGGTGCCATACAGATGTTTCTGGTGTGTGCGTGTATGTGTGCACACAGTTCTGCCATGTGTCTGGCCTACACAGGGGTATTAGTGACAGATCCAGACTGTACAGACCAGGTTTTACAGCTCACAGTGTCCGGCCACAGCCACATGACCTGTGCCTGCCAGGGCTTGCACGGGAACTACCAGGCAGAGGTGCAGATTAGGTACTGTCCGATGACACATGTCCACTGGAACCGTGTCCTCATTGGAACCATCTAGGGCCACGTGCATGTGGTCTGCTGTGTCCTGGTGTGGACAGTGCAGCACCAGCTGCACTGCTGCTGCTACTGCCACTATGGGAGCCAGCATGTGTGGTAGCTCGTTCATGTAGACCTGCACCAGGTGACATAGCTGGCCTATGTCCACGTGCCCTACACCTCACTCCTACCAGATGTTCCAGCACAGACAGCTCATGCTCGCGGATTGTCATGCCACGGTCAAGTATTCCAACCATGTCACCCAATCGTCTGTCTAAAACCTCAGCAATCTGCTGTTGAGCATTTTCCAGTGCCTGGATGTTGTCATTTAAAGAATGGATAGCAGCCCTATGAAGCCTCTACCCTTTCTGTTCTGCCATTCAGCACATGCCTGCACCACTATTACAGCCTGAAACATGCATCTAGTGACACCAGCTTCTGCGATCTGTCCTGCAGGGGCATGTCAGCCAGAGGTCCTCCTACGAGCAGCACTGGCCACATGCCTGTGTGGCCCATCTCCAGTCATTTGCCTGACACCATGGTGTGAATACACACCTTTCTTAGCCACCACACTTTCCTGTTCCAAGCTACCACACGCTAACTGTCCTTCCTCTATGGCCACTGGTGATGGGGTATGTGTTGGCATGAGATCTGTGTGCGGGGATGAGGGCGATATAGGTGGAATGGCAACCAGTGGCACAGATTCAGCCCCTGACAACCCTGCCTGTGCCTCAAGCATATGTTCATCATCACTGCTAGAGTCTGTGGGGACACTAACATCAGATGTACCACAGGAGGGTAACGCACCTAAATCACCCGTGAAGGCAAACAAAGACTCTACATTACAATACAGACACACACACACACACACACACACACACACACACACACACACACACACACACACACACACACACACACACACACACACACACACACCCACCATGCATGTGATTTGACAGAAGGCATGCAACATGCATGTGATACAGCAGACAGCATGCAGCTCAGACAATAATAGTGGTATTTATCATACATCCCTGGATTGCACACAACAGCAGGCATGTGTCATAGCAGAAGCCATGCATTTCACACAATCATGGTAGTAAGCATGCATCCCTGAGTTACACCATGTGGACCAGCACAGGTTAACAGTACACATGGCTGATGTGTGGCATATGACCTTGACATTAACATGTAGTATGACATGTAATCTGCTGACGTGTGCATTTACATGCATACATGTTTAACACAATGGTGTCCTGTCACATATACAGTAAGGTAATGGTGTCAAATTGCAGTGTTGTCTGTCTGCCCTACAGATAAAATGCACATTTAGCAGATGTGCATGATCATTGAAGGGTATTATGAGGCGTCTATGTCGCTATGCAGTGTGAAGTACAGACACAGTGCCATTGCATGGAATCATGAGACATCTCTATTGCTATACAGTGTGAATTACAGACACAGTGCATAGCCATGACTGTGTGCATACACAATGCATATATACTGTGGATTGTGACCCACATCGCTGAGGTGTATACACACTAAACCATGATGAGGAATGTGTGACACAGGTCACCAAAGGACATACGGATGACACCCCTACACACCTGCAAACATATTTTAGCTGCCTGGCAACCATGTCCACACATGGCAGACTTGTCAATACACCATGTCCCACATGACATTTGTGTATCACACACACGAGGTGCACAGCTGACAGTGATGTCCAACAGCAGCAAGAGAAATTTACTATATCTGTGGCCTGATGTTATTGTCTGTGTATGTATGTGGATGCTGTACAGGTGACTACTGTCATGCTGTGACAGTCATGATGTTCAACACATGTTATGTGGTTGACTGAAGTTATGCCTCCACAAGCTGTGCACAGGCCTGTAGGATGTCCAGTGTTCGACATCTGCAATATAACCATTCAACAAAGGCTATAGTTGTCCACAGGGTTATGCAGACAAAGAGTTGTATGTTTGGTATGTGGGGTATGTTTTATGGGATAGTGAGACAATGTTGCAACCGGCCCACTACATGTCATGGACATGTCAGATGGCACATCACAATGTGTGCTCTCATAGCAGGGGCATAATCCACAATGGTGAATCCTGTGGGCTGCCCATACTCCAGCTCACTGTGTAGTACTGTTTGTGTACCGCACATGTGTAGTTCTGATGTGTAGTACGTTCCTACATTGAACAACACCTCCACCGTTGTATTCACAGCTGTCCGCACATCTAGCAATGACAGTTTCTGAGGTTTCATGTCGGTGTTTCACTTAGTTTGTAAGTATTGCACATGGGTAGCCACTGTGATGGATTGCAGATGCAACCTGTATATTGAGACTGGACCATACATTATGTGTACATGTGTTAACTGGCCACATGGCGAATAGATCTGTGCATTAACATGCCTGATACTTATAACTGTCTCACCTGCAATGGCCTGCTGTCTTAGTGGAACATCAGAGGTACCTATATAGGGGTGACACAGCAGTATGATCATTATCCACGCCTGTATGACAGCTACAGGGTGTAATGTGTATGTTAACACATTCACCAGTACAATAGGATATACTATGGAGTATGCACATGTGTGCATACACAGAGTAGCATACTATAGTATGCGGCATGTGTGTATACTTGCCTTGTATATGATGTTACATTACATATTGTACAGTGACACATGCAACTATATGGGATATAATAGTTATATGTGCAGTAGTGACTTACCAGACAACTCCAGGCTCGGTGGTTGAGAGACACCCACCTCCACGATGTCAGCTATGGCTTGTGGATGCTGTTCTGACGGTGTCCCCAGGTTGGCCAGTAGCTCCTCTGTACATGTGAGTGGGGGCTGGGTTGGTGGCCCACCATCTGTTGCATCTTGTTCCCTGGCGATTGCATTCACACGCTGTTTCGCACATCTGATCAGGTCCGTGCAGTGTCTGCGCACCTGCTGGTATGTGCAGTTATGGCCACTCACATCATTAACCCTCCTGCGAAGTTCCTCCACAGGTCATCCCACTGCTGTGCATTCTGTGGCACATGACTAAACAGGACATCGTAGTTGTCTTGGAGGTAAGGTATAAGGGCCTCATCATCCAAGCGGGTATAGGCTGGGAGCCTTGCTTGAGGGATATCTGGAAGACATAATGATGGAGACAGGTCACAGTATCTCAGAGATGCACAGAGATACAGCTGCACATACATGTGCATCACATTTATTACATATAAACAGTCATCTTTGCAAATCTTCATGACACTGACACCACTGACATGTTTGTGTCACACACATGTGACACCCAATGGGGACTGGATATTATCACCATATATGTGTGCCACCTGATTACATTGCTCATACTCCATGTGGATGCTGTCTTGATGTGGGTATGTCTGTTTGCCTGTACTGGTGTTCTTACCTACCAGCACATGCCTGGATGTGTCCACATTAATGCTGTCAACCTTGATGCTGTGTATATGTCACATATAAACACATACACTGTCTTAACGGACATGACCTGTGACAATGCAGACATGCACATGGAAGCCTTTACATGCATGTGTTTTGTCATATACATCTACATGGCACTGTACAGCAGTTTAACATCTTGCCACGTATCACCTGCATAGTATGGCAGGAGTATGTAACATGTATGGCACAAGGATCTGTCCAGCATGTGGTGATCCTTGTACTAGGAAGGTGAATGTCCATGACGTATGTATTTTAGATCAGGATATGTACGTGTAGCATGTCCAACATCACAGTGCTGGACATGTCTTTATGCAGGGTAGGCATCATGCTACATAGTGGTGATGAGGATTGTGAAGGCTGGTGTCAGCCATCCAAACATGGCCAATACCTCTTAAAGGTGATATGTGATCTGATATGGGTCAGTTGAGTGATGGGTATGGCTGTACAATGATCCCCATGTTCATGGATGGCACCCTGTCATGACTAGGGTTGCCTCTTATGACTAGCTAATAGGCTGGGTGATGTCACTAGCTCAGGGAGGTAAACTGCACAGCAGCATCTCTTACACACAGTGTCCATTATGTTGACCACTGCCTAGGTGGTAGTTCATGGGTACAGGGTCATGAACCTAGCGGTAACAATGCATTATGTCAGATTGTGCACATATGTCACACACCTCACCCACAAAGCCCCTTCTGTATGTTGTCCACAACACTGAGTCAGCTATTGCTCCTAGGCCATAGCCATTCACATACTTACATAGGAAGATTCCTCCCATTTGTCTGTGTGGTATGGGCTACAATGAGGGGGAGTACAACAAATTAACCCTGTTTTACTGTAGCTGCCACTGGTGTGATATGCACATATTACTCTGACACCTTTTGTAGTGTCGGTTCTGTCAACAGTCCATTGGCAGAACACTCCTGTGACATACAAAGGTACATCTAGTATATTGAGTGTAGGTGTAACACAGTATGGGTGATGATGCCCTATGACCTGTCACAGGTATGATATGCAGTGTGAAATCATCCGTACTGTCATCTACATCCGTACTGCTAACAACATATACATTGATTAAGGTTCATGGACTTTCAGACCAGACTCAGCAGGGTAGTAGTGCAGTGCCTCCCATTATGAGTGGTGTCTCCACTTTGTGATTTGTGATAACTGTTGGTGTGCACCATTCAGTGTTTTTACAGACTGACATGAAGCTATGTTTTACATGATGTGTATGTGTAGAGCAAACTGTTTTGCCATATGTGTATGATACAACCAGGGATGTGGACAGGTCCCATGCAGCCTGAGTTCACCTTGTGCCATTATAGTTATGGTTACAGGGGCTCTGTAGTGTTTATGGATATGTGACTGTGTACCTGATGGGGGGGGGGCAGTGTGTTTATGTTATCCAACACCCTATCAGTATTGCTTATTCATGTTCAGCACTTGTTCAGAACATGGAAGCACTTCATGAGCTACTAATTACTATAGCACTCAATCCTCCTCATTACTTACAGGTAAACACTGTTTGTACTTACATTTCCCACTTGCTTAGAGTAAAACAGCTCTTGTACACACTTTTCTCACATATCTAGTGGGAAATAGTTATATATTCAGGCATGTCCAAGTGTCAATTCCCAGTGTTATCGCCTGTCTATATGATGAATATGGGCATCATGAGGCAATATAGAAATTGTCTCATGTACACAGTCAATACTCCCCTCCTAACATACAGCACTACAACCTGTGGGAGATGCACATATCTAGCCATGCTGGAGATAAAGCTCTCTCTAACACAGACTGAACCTGACAATCATGTGGGATGTGAAACGTTTGCACCACACCACACTCATCACATAGTCTCACTAGATCTCCACCACCACAGGCCACACATAGTAAGACTACAACATTTGTGGAGCCTCTCAGTACTACTCTGTCTAGACAATAGAGAACTCTAAAGCAGAAATGCAGGCAGCCCCCATCCCCCAACACAACACCAATTACTTATAGCCCACAGACTCTGTGTGCCTATCAACCACAGCCAATAGGGCGATATAACGTACCCAACACACACTATTCATAGGTGACTCTATAGAGGGTCACACTGATGTTCCACTCAGCAGGCTACACAAGGTGATAGTTACTGTCAGCTGCCTTTCAGGTAACAGGATCCGCAACATAAGCTATGCACTCAGCTCACTCCTCAACAGGTACAATATGACTGTGTCATTCTCCATGTTAGTGTGAATGCCCTGAGATGTACCTTCCTGGACTACATGTAAAGAGACATGGAATAGCTCCAATCTTGTAGCCCAGACAGGTATCACCCTAGCCCTGAGTAGCATTCAGCCATTGTCCAGACTGATAACGCAGTACAAGGACAAAATGATTTACTTCGACAATTGGCTATACTTCTGGTGTCATTCCAAGGGTATCCAGTATCTGTCTGCTTTGAATGACATGGTCAACAGTACACAATGCTTTGGCACAGATAGCCTGCACCTGTTGGCCCTGGGATTACGGATAATGGCTAAGGCTCTTGCTGCTCCTATAGTGCCTGCTTTAGGCATGGTTCAAATAACATATTCACCACCATAACAGGAACAGGCAAGCAAAACCTGAGGGTAATGCTACTCAATGCTTGATGTCTTCATCTCAAATGCACTCACCTGAGGCACTCCTTGTAATGGACCACTTCAATATCTGTGCAGTGACTGGGACCTGTTTCTAGGCTCCTAAGAGCACCCCTGCACAGCCAGGTTATTACTCATACCACATCTTTCAGTCATGTAACCAGGACCGGAACACCCACGGTGGAGGTTTGTCCATATTTCCCAAGGATATCCACACCTCCAGGCTGGTTGCTTATCACATTGCATCAGAGGTAATCCAAGTGCAACTAACTCTGGCCATAACTGCTATACAAATTGTAGCTTGCTACAGATCCCACACCATACCCCACGGTTAACGGTCCTCACTTCTTGGTGTACTGGAAAGTAGGGTTCAAACAGACACTACTGATGTGCGACTGACACTACCCCACCATTAACTGGGATGCCTACTCATGTACTGACACATTAGGCCAACGCTTTCTGGGATTCATAACCTCCAATCGCCTGGATTAACCTATCCACACCACCACCAGGGCCAACAATATCCTAGACCTGGTCATTACCAACATGTGTGACTGTTGTTCCACACCTGGGGTTATCTCCTTGTTGGTCAGATCTGAACATATGCTAATCACCCTTGTTATCCACATCCCGGCACCACACCCTTTATGGAAAACACAGTACAATATTTCTACAAGGCCAACGTCAAGTCATGACACCCGTGCAGATGGACAATACAGTTACAACTGCTGAATCATACACAACTGCACTTAATTAGCACTTACACGACTGCATGGATCATGCTATCCCAAACAGAGCCATGACTGCACCCACCAGAAAATGGATGCCACTCTGGTGGTCCACTGCCATGGACATAATGTACAACAGAAGGAGGAGACTGTTGCAAAGTAGAGTACAATCCCATGAGCGGAGGAGCTCCCTGGCCGGCCTCAGTAAGAATCTGAGATCCCTTATCACATCCTCCAAAGCTAGCTATGTAAACATAACTGCGACTAATTCCAAGGACTACCATAAAGTGTTATAGAGGTATGTCACAACTCTCGATGGCGATACCCACATCTGCTCTGACATACAACAGTAAGGCATGAACATTACAGAACTGACTGATATTGGCAACATCCTAGCAGATACGTTCAGTGCTAACTTTACACCCCTCTCACACCCTAAAGGGTCCATATCTATATAGGAACAATGCAGAGTCCCTGCAATCACAACTACACAGTTCAAAGCTGCACTCTCTAAAGCCAGGAACACAGCATCCATGTGACCGTACAACATCCCAGGCTGCAATTTCCATGAACTTCAGAACGAAATGGCTCCCCACTTGGACACCTTATTCACTAATAGCCTTGCATCAGGAATTGTGGCCCCTGAATGGCACACAGCAGCAGTTATCACACTCATAAAGGTGGTGCCACAATGGACCAGGGGAACTGTTGCCCTATACACCTGACTAGACTGTTCTGCAAGGCTATGGAGCACATCATCATGGATCTCATTCACAGAGACATTGGTGGCCTCCAAACCTTGGATCCCACCCAGTTTGGATTTGTTAGGGCCAGACCATGCCTCCTAAACCTGGTGGAGTCCTTGGAGACAGTTACCAAGGAAGTAGATGAGGGCAAGGAGGTCCACACAGCCTACCTTGACCTCTCAAAGGCTTTCAACACCGTTCCCGATTCTGGTATAGTCAACATATACATCCACCTGCACATTAACCCCTACATCATGAGATGTTATGCAAAGTGGTTCATGGACAGAACCCACACAGTGAGGGTAGCATACCCTAGTTCCTACTGTAAATCAGTTACAATTGGCGTCCCCCAGTCCTTGGTCATAGGGCCCCTCAAGTTTGGTATATGCTTCTCTGAGGTACAGGCTAGCACAGGAGGACTTTACCCTGAATAGGTTTGCAGAGGACTGCAAACTAGGGGCCATGATTGATTACCTAGCTGATACAGACACCCTCCATAAGGGTGTCACTGGGACGGATACCTGGTGTCAATAACATGGCCTCAAGCTGCATGCCACAACGTGCATAGACATCCCCTTTGGATTACACCAATCACCTGTGGACTATCACATAGGTGGTAGTCCCCTACATACATTATACGTAATAAGGGATCTTAGAACCCAAGTAGATAGCATTCACTCCTTTGAAAACTATATTGCCAAAGTGGTGTGGATATCCTTCTATGTGGCCACCCTAATCTCTAATAGGTTTGTAGCCAGAACAAAGGCAGCCATTGTGCCTCTCTACTCATGATTTATGAAACACATTAAAGGGTACAACACTCCATTTGGGATGTACCTTACGAGACAACAGCAACGGCTTTAAATACCACAACATTACCACACCAAGAGGAATAGTGACCTCTGAAGGATGACGTATGCAGCCCAACTACAGAACCCCCAACTGTACTCGTTTGCATACCGCATACTCAGAGGTGATCTCTGCTGAACATACAAGGCCCATGTCCAAAACAATATTGATGGATATGCTCCACATAAGCAAAAGCCACTGAGAGCCACATGCTCTGGGATATGTACCTAAATGCAATGATGACTAGGACGTGCTGGAGGGATACATTACTGACCCGGACACTCACCATGCTTTGGAACATGATTCCTATGTACATCAAGCAGGGACCCTCACTAGCACTCTTCAAGAGATACCTCGATGGGTGGATGGGAGACAGACATGTACACCAGGGATCACTGCAGTGGCTCTGCTGTACAGAGGTGCAGGAAATGAATGGCTCTGCTGTTCACAGGCACAGGACACTAACCTAGGGATGTGCCGCAAGTGAAAACACTGTAGTTAGGCTTACAAATGGCCTTGGCCATACAGCATAGTACCTAACTATGAACCTATGAAGCTATTACATGTCTTTTGTGCATGGATAATTGACTAGGTCTTCCATTTCAATTAGCTATCATGCTGATACACTGTCTGGTGACTACAAGTCATATGTATCCTGTTATTGTGTATTGTACATGTCAATAAACATACCTGATGTTTGCATAACATAACAGTAATGCTATGTAAAATGTTAGACATATCTACCTACAATACTGTACATTTCACATTTTGGTCAGAATATCACACAATGCAAATCATAGTTGCACAGCAGGACCAGCTTAGAGATGTTATTCTCAGTTATATGCCCATACATATGCCTACTGTTACAGTATATCAACATATATTATCCCCTGTTATGGCACGTACTTGTTGGACAAACCCTGCCACTGACAGTGGCTGGAGTGGAATTGTTGTGTTTAAAGTCCTTATATAGCATCCCTTGTGGTGTATGAGGTGTTTACCTTGTGGCCCACATTAGTACACACAATTTCTATAAGCGTTACTATGCTCAACAATACATCACTACATAATGCCTTTTCCCACTATATGCATTGCGTACACTTTAATTAATACAGAACAGGTACTGCATACCCTAACATACTGAGTGTTCTACATACCTTATCAGTATTCTGAGCTGATGGTAATATAAGTCCTATTCGTTTTCTGTTGTAACATTTTTCTGGTATGTACATACGGTTTGAATGTATGACAAGCCATCCTTTTATACTTAGATATCAGTAACATTTGGTATCCTGCCACCAATTGGTGTTGTGGAGTAGATGATTACATGCACGTCAGCTGTGCAGCTACTCCATTAGCCAATGACATGGCAACAGTGGGGTATAATTGAATACACCACTTGGGCGTTGTTCCTTTGCCCTACCTTCGAGGAAGAAGGCCTGGATGTGTTGTTTGTGATGAATTGCGACAGCTATATGGAGACACACAGAGATATATTAACTTCATGGCCCCCCGTGGATTGCATGTAACGGCTAGAGGATGTAGTTCTACATGTGAGTCTTGCTGTTATATCAGCTGTCTGATACAGGATTATTGCAATCAAACCCTGTAACATCTGCGTCTGTTCCATTGTACAACAACAACGATTTCACATAAGGCCATTATAGTGTGTCTCTGACAAGGTATGTTAAGACTTCTGCAGACGTCATAGAGTGAGTGGGTGTTTGTGGTGTTATTACAGTCTGTATTGCAATTGTTTCAGGTGTGGGGGAGATGTAGGTGGGTGTACATAGCAGATGCAGGTGTGTAGGAACTGCATTTATACATATTCAATATGTGTGTGAGGGCTCCTTCCCTATTTGAAGACCTATCCTTCAGTAGACTAATACTATGGTAATTGCAGGCGTATTCATTAAGCCATTGCTAATTGGTTCCTGTATAGCATGCAGGTGATGTTGGTCCTTCAATCCCTTTCGGAAATACATCGGTATGTAATGAAATGTTTCTACATGAAAGCTGTCTTGTGTATTTCTGTCACAGATATTTACACTCATTGGAGTTGTGTTGGTGACTGAACCTCTTTGGCTTGGGTTGCCACCTTTTCAAATGGCCATAGTGGGAGGTTTGTAGGACACACATCAGATTTTAGAGGCCGACACATACCCACGGTCAGTACAAAGTATAGAACTTTACATATATGCCTATATAAAACCTTATATTCTTGTAGCGGTTTACTTGCTTATCCTGTTTCTTGTTATATGTAGGTATTTTAGATACAGATGACTATTTTATGCAACAATTGCATTAAATATGGAACATGCCAAATGTCTTGAGATTGTAGGACATTAGTATTTGTACTCATTTTGGTCAGGACACCACCGCACCAAAACACCTCGCAAGGTGGGACAGGTGGTAACCCTATCTTTGGCTCATGTCCATAGCACATATTTGTAATAGTGTATAGACATATATACTCTCCATAGCCTTTGTTCATAACGTTCGGTCATGGTGGAATGTGTGATTGCTATGGTCCACACACTTCCAATGACCACATTACCATTCCCAGACTCCCAAACCCCACAATACCGAATACTCAAACTCGCGACAGTCAAACTCCCGGAACTAACACAAACACAGAACACACACACGCACACACAGACACACTGCTACCCATCACATCCAAACAAACCATCCTACACTACGTATGGCCAGGTGGCCATGCCCCCATACACACCCCATGTGGGTGGCTGTGCCCCCCACACCACACCTACTGTAATAATCTACCTCTGAGATAGCACAAACAGACACATGAAGCAAACCTACACACACACACATTACAGTCCCCTGGAAACAAATACCACACTCATAACACATACTTACACACACTACAGCAATCAGAAACACACATAAACACAGAACCTACCTGAACCGCAGCACCAGAAGCACTAACTAAATGTCCCTTAACATCGTGATAATAGTACTCGCGGTTCTGGTGTTCCGGTACTGTGGTCTTTCGGTCTTTAAGCCTTGTGATTACGCGCGTTGGTATGTAAAGTATTCAGTATTTGGTAGTATCCTATTTATATGTACCTCCATGGCTGTGTAGATGTTGTTAACCTATCTATATATTTGCATATATATGTATATCCATATATATTGACATATATATCTCTCTATCACCCTTTCTCTCTCTCTATTTTATATATATATATATATATATATATATATATATATATATATATATATATATAGACAGAGAGAGAGAGAGAGAGAGAATGCACCTTTTGTTGGGTACACGGTGGTGTATACTATTTCCCAAACTCCACCCTTTTGTGTTTTAACCTGTCACAATACACATCTGCCATTGGTACATCTCAGGTAGCTTAATGGTAGGTTATTGTGAAGATTGTGTACATGGTTGCATGTTCTACTCCTGGCAGTGGTCATTTTACCTCTCAGAGCAGGCACTATTAGTACAAGGGTAAATAATGCACATTTCAGCGGTTCTGGGTAGCTTTGTCCATGATCTGCATGATATTCAGCAAAGGTTAGACCTGTGTTGCGCATATCCATGCAGTCATGTTTAAACGACGCTTACCGGCACTTACCAGTGCAAAAACCCACTGACATGCGCTTAAAAGTGCTCTAATGGCCTGCATCCAACATCCATTATTCGGGACATCAGAATTACGTAACAGCCCTTGCAGGTCGTGGAACCGGGACCATGCATGAGACAGTCAGTGGCTTTACTACTGGGGCATCTGGAATATGTACAAGTGTAATGGTGTTTAGTATGTAGACTGTACTATGGCTGTTCGTCCATACTGCAAACAAATGTGTAACTCACTTAGTTTACATATGGATGATACCTATTAATGGTATGTCCAAGTGATGCTTAATGGATGTGCTCCAGCTATGGAAATCCATGTCACAGTGAGCCACGCACTGTAATGTACTACACCTTGCCACAACCACAACTACAGAATGTTGGGGGTGACTGATACCTGTCATGGGTACTCCCCATGCTTTGGAACTACATCCCTGATTACATTATATGGAGCCCCTCATTAACACACCAGGGAATCCTTGCAGAGTGGGTGGGGAACAATGGTTACACCCCAGGGATCCCGCAATTGGCTCTGCTCCACAGAGAGACAGTTAGTTAATCAATGGTGTGGTGACAGCAGACACATTTTGGCTAAGCTTATGAATGGCCTCTGACAATTAGGCATGTACCTACCGATGTACCTAGAAACCTATACATACAGTATCAACACATGTTGTTAGCTTAATTTATTGTTCAGGTATTGACTTACCTTGTGCCAATAGCAGTTGTGTGTGTAATAGTTGAGGGCTGCCTATGTAGGATGCACACAGTAGACCACCTATACATGACAATTTACAGGTGGTCATGTGTGTGTGCCATCCATTTTACTGTGTGTGCAGGTGGAGAGGTGTGTCAGTCCATAGGGGCCTACACTGTCAGTGTATGTGCACCACAACAGGATAGAGTAATAGATAGGTACCTCCTTCAATGGTATCAACTATCACTCACCCACAAACTAGTAAACCATCCACTAAATGTCCCATCCCTCCAGAATCTACTCCAACCCTATCGCACCACCAGACCACTAAGATCCAGCAATAAAAATCACTTGCAGATCACTAAAGCCAATAACTCTACTGGTGAAGCACTATTCTCTTGTGCCATAGCCAAATTATGGAACTCCCTCCCACCCACAATTACCTCTGTACCATCATGCACCCACTTCAAAACTTTACTAAAAGTGCACCTAAAACATGCTGGCTATGCCGTTGCAACTCCCACTCTAATATTACCCACCCCAGCCACCCTACTAACTACCTTGATTATAGCAAGCTCAGATGCTCATAAGCCTAGTACTTATTATACAGCAGGAACTTCTTATTGTAACATTTGTTAATGTCTGTTATGTACTTCGCAGATAAAGATTCTAGTTGTCTACTGATGTACTGTGTTCTTCATCTGTAAATATGTTTGTAATTAATTGCTATGTTAAATTGTTAATCGCTATGTAATCCAATGTAACTACTGTCTGTTTATTTTAACTGTGGAGCTTTTCTCCCCGGGCCTCCGCTGAAAATAAACCTACGTCCAGTCGGACACTCCCAGTCAACAAATGTAAATAAATAAATAAATAAATATCTAAATTAAGGGGAAAACAGTGGAACAGGAAGCAAATGGTCAGGTGCCATATGAAGATAATTTGGAGCCCTCGAATTAGAAATGTTCACCTGAAGCTAGACAGCAAGGGAAAGAACAGGAAACTGTGAAAGCTCTGTTGCAGTCAATGCTGAGGAGTGATAGGCCAGTGAGCTCCCATGTGATAGAGCAACGGATGGCACAGGATGAAATTGAAGAGAATGGGCCACATGAAGATGCTATACAACCTTCCATAAAATGCCCGCAGGAAGTGGAAAACAAGGGATGTGCCCTCAGTTTGGAAGAAAATGAGCTAAGAGAAGAGTTGCTTAATGTAATAGACATAGACAGATATATCAAGATCAATGAAAGAAATAGACTGCAGGAGGTTAATAAAACTAAAAAAGTCAGAAGCCCGATAAAACAAATGAACACAGTGGTCGGACTGTTCATAGAGATCCATGCAATATAAGATAAGTAAACAGGATATGTTACTGTGCAGCTAAATTAATAACTGATAACGTTCTACCACAAGAACACAGGGTAGTGAGGGAAAGGAATGGGAGAAATCGAATACCATTATGGAAATATCAAACAGAGAAAATTATAAAGCAATTAACAGAAGAAGTGTCACTGTTAGAAGACTATAGAAGAGGGAACAGATCAAAAAAATACTAGGAAAGATAGATGTGATAAAATGAATGCTCAGTATTAGAACAAACCAGGATCTATTATCCACTATCACAAATAAACTAAAAAATTCAGCACATGCCGAAAAATCTAGCAAATGCAAAGATAAATATAAAGGAAAAGGACAAAATAAGCAATTTGTTGATGACCCAAAAAAGTTTTATAGAGAATTGGGAAATATGGTAAAAGGAATTGAAAGACCACCAAAAAAATAAGAAATAGATACATTTTGGAGAAGTATCTGTGAAGATCCTGTGGAACATAACAAAGATGCTAAACGGATAGAAGTTAAAGAAAGAATAAGAGGTTTAAAGGTACAGGATATGAAATGGAATGAAGTAACAGCCAGAGAGATTGAAACAAAGTTAAGAAAAGCCTTTAATTGGAAAACCCCAGGCCCAGATGCAGTACTTAACTTTTGGCTGAAAGTATTAACATATTTGCATGAAGATTTAGCCATGAGTAATAGCTATATGCTATAGGCGCACCCCCGAACAGACACCAACTTGGTTAACAACAGGAAAAACAATGCTCCTACTTAAGAGTGAATCTGCAAGCCACCCTAAAAATTATAGACAAATAACTTGGCTTCTGACAACATATAAACTACATATGAGAATTGATACTGACAGAGTTTATAGTCATTTAGAAGGAAAACTCAATTATGGCAGTAGAACAAAAGGGCAATAAAAGAAAGTCATAGGGAACAAATGATCATGAGTTGTTAATTAGAGTCATACTGGAAAACTGCAAAAATGGGAAGAATCTAAGTATTGCATAGATTGACTACAAAAACAGAATTTGATAATATCCCACATTCATGGATAAAAGAGTGCTTAAAAATGTATAAGATACTTCCTACACTGATTGATTACATTACAGTGACCATGAAAGAGTGGCAGACCACTTTGCAATTAAGCTATGATAAAGGACAAATTATTATCCCTGGATAAAAATTCAAAGGGGTGTATTCCATGGTGACTCTTTGTCACCGCTACTATTCTGCCTTGCCCTTAACCCATTAAGTTGTCTACTTAACAGCTTAGCCCATGGATATAATTTGGCTCCTACAAAATAACAAAGGGTAAAGACTTCATATCTTATATTTGTTGATGATTTAAAACTGTATAGTTCATCAGATCAGGAACTGAAAGCACAACTACAAGTTGTCAAAACTTTTTCAGATGATAGAAAATTGTCATTTGGTCTTGAAAAATATGCAAAAGGAACCTTTAAAACAGGAAAACTGCAACACCAGGAAAGCATCAGTTTGGTACAAGAATATCACATAAAAGAACTTGAGCAAGAAGGAGTGCATAAATATTTGGGAATTGATGAAGGATCAACATCAAAACATGAACAAATGTGAATAAAACTTAGTAAGGAATACTTCAGAAGACTTAAAAGACTTAAATTAATCCTGAAAACAGCATTGACATCTAGGACCAAAATCCATGCTATAAACCATTTTGCTCTTCCTCTCCTAACTTACAGTTTTAGAGTGATTGACTGGCCCCAAAATGTGTTGAATAGATTAGATAGGAAAACAAGAAGGATGCTTCCTGTAAATCCAAATTATTTATAAAAATCAGTGCATACCAACATTATATATTCCCCTATTCCGAAGGAGGGATGGCCTCCTTGAAACTGATTATATGTATATATCTGCAATTGTGGGACTCTACACATATCTGCTTACCTCACAAGATCCAAATGTAGTGAAAGTTTTGAAACATGAGGAGAATAAATCTTAGATGACTTCTCTGCTTTCTCTAGCTGACACATATCGGTGTCAAGCAGGAATGGAAATCAAACCAGAAGTAGATAAAAATCTGGAAGCAACTGAATGTGCCAAAAAACAAAAGAATGAATATAAGGTAAAGTCCAGATGAGAAGGCAAGAAATGTGGAAGAAGCATAAATATAGGTGCAAGTATAAAAAACTTCTGAAAGAACCTCATGTTGATCAAGAATGAATGCAGGCAGGGTTGAGGAGAGGTGAATTAAAACCAAGAGATTAAAGGTTAATATTATTAGCCCAAGACAGTGGGCTGTGTGTACATATTGGTTTACAAATTCCATTGAACATGTGGGAGACAAATGTAGGTTTTGTAAAACCGAATTGGAAACACACACCTCATTGCTGCTTGTGACATACTAATGGCAGTACTGTATACTGAAAGGCATAATAAACATTATGGTATTGAAGTAGCTGAAAAACACTGGAGACATGAGCTACAAAGCATCATAGAAAATGAAGAAGTCTACATCACATGGGATCACCCATTGCCAACAGTTCAAAAGATAGATGCTAGAAAACAGAATATAGTGGTCCAAAAAAAGAAGACAAATGTAGCATTGCTCATTGAAATCACCATACCCAGTGACTACAGTGTCTTGTGTACAGAGAGACACAAAGTTATAAAATATCAGGATTTGCAGGCAGAAAAGAGAGCAATGTGGAAGAAAGATACTCAGACAGTTACAATAGTGCAAAAACAGAAACCTGATCTCAACGCAATGTAGTTAAAATACTGAACGGTTGCTGTTAAACAGGCTTTTCAAGTCCACAGTTCAATAAAGTACTAGCAGTAGCAAAAGTAAAAACTCTTCTTTATTGTAATAAATATAGCTGAAGGGTGAGCGCTTTCGCGTGGTCACAGCCACGCTTCATCAGACAAATAAAAGTTCTATAATACAGTGCTTATATACAACATAAATTGCTTAGATTGAAACCAAACCCTATGTAAATGAGTGTCTCATTAACCATTTAAAGTGGCAATGTATAGCTTCCAAAATCAAATAACAAACTGTTGAAAACGGTGTTGTGATGTTAAATACAGGTACTAAACCAATGAATTTTTTACACATAACTCATGTTGCAGTTTGCAAATTAAAATACAAATCTATATATGTGTGTATAATAATTTAAGCTAAAAAACAATCTTAATGTAGTTCTATTACAACTCTGCGCTTAAATAAATAAATAAAGACAATGCAAACGCTGCACTACTTCTAAAGAGACTTATATATAATTCTCAGTGCATCTAATATAAGCATTTAGGTCTTTATAGAACTTAGTATATTTCAACAATTGGTCCATCTTTTAACGAGAGGCAAAGAAAACTTTATGATCAAAATGTTAACAGAGATGGTATTAAATAAACATTTGTACAATTACCAACGTGGCTAGAGCTTACATTTATTTAGCAAATTATTTAAGATATATACTGGATTGTAAATATAATGGATAAAGCAAACTGTCATGAAACTTGTTAATGATTGGAAATAATAAAACACTGTGTAACTGAAAACTGACAGCTAACAAATAGTCCTGAAAGAACTCATTTACGGTTAGCAGTATAACTAAACAGACAAGTAAACATTAAAGGAACTTAACATAGTTCAACAGGTAATTCATGCTTAGAATAAAGAAGAAAAAGCACAAATAGAAAGAACAATAAAACAATAAAAATACATATAATGAAAACTTTAGACGTTAAAGTGCTGATGAGTGTAACACTGTGTAAGCGTTTAAATGGTTACCATCGTAACCAAGGCATATATTCATTTGATATAAATTATTCATAGTGACTATTTAAAACTGTGTAAAAATATTCATTAAATTATCATAAACCATTTTTTTAAAAATATATATATATATTGATAATTAAAAAACTTTTGTGTTTACATAATGAGTATGAGTTCTGTCGATGTCTTTTTGAACCCAAATCAAGTCAAAAAGTTTTTTATTATAAGACTTTTTACGTATACTTGAATAAGTCTTATTATGAAGCTAATTATTAAGACATCAGAAAATGCAACTCCGAACTCAAATCAAATGACATATAACATTTTAAAATATATCTCAGTTTAAATAGAGTCCAAAGCAGAATCTATTGAAATGTGCTACCAGCTTGAAGTATGAACGTACCTAGTGGTGCACAAATGACTGTAGAGTTGAAAAATGTATAGCAATGCTACAAAGTAATACTAAGGAATAAGACCATACAGTTTAAAATTACATAAGTGAATAAATGAATAAATAAATAAATAAATAAGTAAATAAATAAATAAATGGATAAATAAATAAATGAATTTTATATCATAATGTTTTCATTGCTTTAAAACTAATAAACAAAATCTATTTAAGTGAGAATAATATGATTTAAATTAATATAGCATACCTCCAAGTATAGAACTATATATTAAAACAGATAGATAATTTAATATAAACTTAGTTAAATATATTATTTACCTAAGGAATGCAAATAAAATATTATAAAAATATATATTAAATTATTTGATTAATATCATAACTTTAAGAATAAACATTAATAAAAGAAACATATAACTAGGTGTACATAAATAATAATTAAACAGTAGTATTAACGTTTCCTATTATTTAAAACAGGTTTAATGGAGACTGAAGTATTCAAACCTGGATGGCTATGAGCATTGAATTTCAGAATCCATTTTAATTCTGCTAGGGCTAGATTATTTAAATTATCTCCGCCTCTGGGATTTATTTCTATCTTTTCAAGTACCCTAAACAGAAAATGATGTTCATTATGTTCTATTATATGTTGTGCTAGTGCATTAGTATCTATTTTTTTCTTTATTTCATATAAATGATCGTATATACGATCAGTTAACCTCCTTTTTGTTAACCCAATGTAAAATGCTGTACATTTTGTGCAGGTTGCTAAATAAACCAGGTTTTTAGTTTGACAAGTAGCAGCAACATTAATGTAGTAAGTAAAACCTAGAGTGGGATGAATAAAGGTAGAATCTAAACAAATCATTTTACACCTAGTACAGGAACCACAAGAAACTGTTCCCATTGCTTGTGTGGATTTCAAGATATTTGGTACAATATCTTTGCATAAAATTTGTTTCAGATTGGGACAGTTCTTATATAAAAAGGAGGGAAAGTTTCCCACTAGACTGGATACTGATGAGTCTGTCTGTAAGATATTCCAGTTATTCCGTACAACAGTCTCCAAACGTTTTACATCGCTGGTGTATTTTAAAATGTATGGTATTTTTATATTACCATTGCTATTTTTATATTTAAAAGAAGTGTATTTCTTAACAGTAAGTGGTGTAAATTCTGTAGTATGTATAGTACTGTTTTTAATGGAGTTGACAAGCTTAAAATTGTAACCTCTATCTAAAAATAATTGCTCTAATAGGTCAGATTCTTTTTCTAGAACAGTGTTTTCCTGGCAAAGTCTAGTCAGCCTAGTGAACTGACTTTTAACTATTCCTGGGAACATATGCCTAGGGTGCATGCTGCTATAGTGGAGTAGTGTGTTAGTCCAAGTAGGTTTCCTATATATGGAGGACATAATTTTTCCTTCCTCAGTGAGCATCAAGGTGACATCCAGGAATTCAATTTGTTTTGTGGATGCTTCCAGTGTAAATTTCAAATAACTGGTAGTAGTTTCTAGATGGTGTAAGAAACATGTAAATTCCTCTAAGGTACCTTGCCAAATTAGGAGGACATCGTCTACAAAACGTTTGTAGAACTTGACTTTGTTAAAGCCAGGATTAGTGAACAAGTGCTCTTTTTCCCAATTTAGGACCACTAAATGCGCATGGGGTGCCCATGGCTACACCCCATGTCTGCAAATACGTCATGTTGTTAAACATAAAGATGTTATTATTAAGCACTAAATCCAAAAGCTGACAAATTAATATAATTTTATCAGAAGAAAAACTAGTATCTCTTACAAGTAGTTCTCTAATTGCTTCCAAGCCCAAATCATTGGGGATGGACGTAAAAAGATTCTTTACATCTAAAGTTATCAGCATATACTCATCTGTTCCAGTATTCAGTATTACATCCTCAAGACTGCTTAGTAAATCATAGGTGTCTTTTAGCAGTGTTGGAACCAAATCCACTACAGGCCTAAGATATTTTTCAAGAGCTGTCGAAATAGTAGCAGTTACCCAGTTAGAGCCTGATACTATAGGCCTAAGCGGTATGGGATGCACCTGTTTGTGAATCTTGGGCAAACCTTTTATTGTAGGAGTAGTAGGAAATTCAATGTATAAGTACTTATATTCTTCTGGTGTAATTTGTCGGCACATTAAAAGGTCATACAGAGTGGCATGTACATCAGTTATAATAGAGTGGACTTTTTCCTGAGAAATAATGGAGTAGGTATCTTGATCTGATAGCATATGTAACATCAGAGTAACATAGTCTACAGTATTCATAACTATAATGCCACCACCTTTGTCTGCAGGTCTAAATGTGATGTCAGGAAATTGTTTAAACTTTTTCAAGGATGCCATTTCTCCGGAAGATAAGTTAACATAAACTGCTTTGTTTTTCTTGGTAGAAAAGAGTTTATAAAAATCTATCTCACAGGCCTTAAGAAAGCTACAATAGTAGTAGAAGCAACTGGTGTTATAAAAAAGAGTCTACAATCATATTTAGATATGCTACCAATCCATGTAACTCCATACGAATTGCAGAAGGAGTCATTACTGGGCACATTGCGTGTGCTGTGAAGAGCACTACTGGCTAACATCAAAGAGTGAAACAATACTAATTTCATGAACTTTAATTGTACTTTAACGTAGGAATGGGGTCCATTTCCATCACAGTATTAGAAACTCAAAAGATTTGAAGAAATTAACAAAAGAGTGTTAATGAGGAAACGGATATGTAACTTCTTTCAGGACATAACCCAGGCCATGTGAAATTCCTTCTGAGAGATTTCTAGAGAGCTTTTGTGATGTTTCACCCCATCAGGGTTGTCCATCAGGATCGTAAAATTTGTCTTTTGTAATGCTGCCACCATTGTGTTTTCCATATTCAAATATTTACACTATAGGGACAATTGTGTAGACATCCCATATTGCTGTCATGCTTTTTTGACATACATCATGATGTACACTGCACATATCATGTCATATGTTGTTTTATTTTACTAATGCAGTAGGACACACATTAACAATTGACACGTGTTGACCACTATTATATACGTGATCATGCTGGCATTACTCCATACATTGCCCAATATGGGCAATGGTGTTACTCCTTAAATGTGTGTGAGTGTGTCTGTGTGTATATATATGTGTGTGCGTGTGTGTGTGTGTGTGTGTGTGTGTGTGTGTGTGTGTGTGTGTGTGTGCGTGTGTGCGTGTGTGCGTGTGTGTGTGTGCGTGTGTGTGTGTGTGTACTCCTGTGCATTCAGTGCAGCATAATATAGTCATGTCCAGTAGAATCTGGTCCTGTATGTAACAGGTATGACTGTTACAGTTAGCATAATGTGAGTGGGACTCCACTGTTCTGCTTCTGTACTTCTTAATATACTTAGGAAGAATGTCAGCAACTCATATACTACATTATTCCCATTCTTCTCACATAATACAGGGAAGTTGCTCATGCTTGTTTATTTGTGCATGTGATTCATGTGTATGCATTGCACCCATTTGTGAATTGATTGTTGATGTCTTATGTCTGTTCAACATCATGACATGTCCTTGATTTTGTACCTTATGCAACATTCTTCAATCATGATGTCCCACTGGCACAATGGAAATGTGTGCGGCATGTACTGGTGCATATCATGCCATGTTGTTCAAGAGAACTGTAATTGGTGCATAGGAACGTGTATCCTAAACATACTGACTTGACATTCACTGGTCCCTTAGTGAATATATGAAGGTGAAGATTATGCTAGGACCTGGTCTCTTTGATAATAGCTTATATTAGGACATGTGCCATCAATTTGCATACATGCCTGTATGTATGCATTTGTAGTACATATGCACTGATTTACATGGATGTACATTTGTAGAGCTGCAATATGATTGATACACAAACACCCTTGTTTTATGTGACTGGTTACATGCACTTATTCCATTTTTCTGTGCTGTACTCTTGTACACAGGACTGTCTTATGATTGGTCCTACACATGTATGGTGATATTTATATCTATAACAGTGATTGTGCCAGCTATTGTATAAAGTTTTCATGGCAGTATGCATGGTATGTTATTGCAGACCTATTGTATTATGTTTGCATGGCAGTATATATGTGTATGTAATACTCACACCTACTTTTGTTGTGGACTTATGCCATTTGACATTTAACTGTTGCACATTACTGTGTTGACTATGTCATTTGTACACAGATATGTTTATAGCCATCCCCGATGCACTATGCTCATGCATCAAATGTTGGCCATTTGCCTCAATGTAGTTTGATAGGATTTTCAGTCCATGTTATGTTGTGGAAACATGTATGTGCATTGTGCTTCCTTAGCTACAGTTGTCCTGCTTATTCTGTGCCTACATTCTCTTGCTGATCTCTTGCTGATAGTTCCTGCATGATGCGGGCCTGTGTTGTCCATCTCTCATACCCCCTTATAGCTTTGGACTACATGTTTCACACATATGTGTTTTTTTTTTACATTCCTGTACAATAGCATCATTCTCATGTAAGTGTGCTGATACAATATGACTTTGTGCCACCATATAGGTATCATGCACATGCAAGGCATATGCACACAAGGTTGTGGAAACTGAATAGATTCCATCAGTGTTTATGTGTACTTGTGTATTGTGCATTACCCAGGGATTTATATGCTTCCTCCCTATGCACAGGCTTGCATTCCTTAACTTTCATTAATCATATATGCATCAACATTTAATTCATTTCCATGTCTTTTGTGTGGGTGTGTGTGATGAACCTTCTTTCTGTTTGGATTATGTTATGCCACTGCATGTCATACATATACATTGCATACATGACCATACATCTGTGCTACCTCTGGCATGGCATATGTCTGTGACATATGGATCCCCTTTCTCCTGTGTTTGTGGTATGAATACTTCTTTATTTATTACTTAGCCTAATTAATGTTTTGCTGTGGTAGTCCTGTGCTTGGTTTGCAAAACAGGACATTAGAAGGTAGTTTTGAAAAAGAAAAAGTCATTAATGGCATTAGTGCACAATTGTGTGATTCAATACCACATACACGGATAAATCATCAGCCATAACACAAAATATGGATTACAGATCCACACTTCATGCACTTGTATTGTGTTAATAAGACTTAAAAATATGTCAGCTATGCAGACCTACATTGGTCTAATATTCATGAAAGTGATTAGAATAAATATGGATTTTAAAATAATTTTGTGATTTCTATAATGTAGAGCTTACTAATATTTGTACTACTGAGCATTCACACGTATAGAAGCATATTGTATGATGTTTCTAGAAGCTCTCTGGATAACAGAGAAATATGAGGTCATTGGTGGTCTAAGCTCTATAGGTGTCAATGAATCACAGCTGTATTAAATGTGTAAAAATCTATACTGCATAACTTACCAAATAAACATAGGACTTCCATATGTGATGTGCAATATTACATGAATTACCTTCAATATTTTCAAAACTAAGCTGCAATGGGATTTGAAGTAATACATAGAAGAACAGCAGCTACCATATTGCTTAACCAATTGAGCTAAGTGACATCACAGCTCATTACATGTTATAAAAGCAGATATTATGGACTAGCACTAATAGTAATATGTGTAAAGTATGTATTAATATGTAGTCATAATCAAGTCTTGCATAATGTGTACACTGGCCCATTATAGTTGCAGATAACCTCAGAATGTGTCAATATGCTAATGTTAACTTTAATGAGTGGAATGTAAATTCCTAAACTTGCATTACTGTTATCAATACTGATACCCATATATTATACTTGAAAAAACAACAGAAACAGATATACTTACTAAGTATAAATATGATAATGTAGGTGTTAAGGTGTAGATTATGTAACTTTTTTCTCCCTCCCTTCATAACATCATTACCGGCCCCACTCTCATGCCATTCACACTGGATCTTCTACCTACTCTGTTCCCCTAGATTTACTCTAGTAAATTGCTGAGGTGGATCATACAACAAAGACAATGGGGCTCAGCATGTCTGATTTTCCATCCAGTGGGGTCTTACTTGGGTCTAACCTGTTTCTCCTCCCTCCTTCCGCTTTATGGCTTGTAGTACGGTCCATGTAGGCATGCAATGTGGCCATGTGGTGTATCTCCCCTCTCTTCAGCAGCTCAGACAGGCCCGCTGTTAACCATTTTGACCACACCTCCTCTAATGATGCCTCCAACCTCCACAAGGGATTGTCATCAAGAGATGTCCATGTACCATCCACCCCCCCAATGGGCACACCCATCCCTCACTGCAACTCCATCAGTCACCTGAGATGCTAATTGAACTCAGGTCACTTGGGTCATAGTGAGAGTATTATCCCTCTAAGCCACCAAAGTGGCCAAGTAGATTATGGAACTTACTTTAAGCATCTGCTGTCTGGCATTGGACTTCTGTGACCCTCCAGCAAAGATCTTCTGTGTCTCACTGATGTAGGTCACCATAGAGGTGGTGGATCCCCATGCCAAACTGATAGATCCCAGTACATCTGTGCTCCCTCACAATCCCGTTCCATAGGTTGGTTTTTGTGAAGTTCCTGTGGCATGCTCGCATCTCTGCCCATGTCCAGCATTCACAGTGAGTATTTGAATGGTCTCTTCCACTGTACAGATTGGTGCCTGGACTCCTGTCAGCTGACATCCTCACTATTGCAGTTGAAAGTTATTGAAAAAATGCATTCCAAAAATGCTAACTGAGGTCCCACTCAGTCTGCAGGTAGAATTGGTATTAGCAGTAACTATATCTATATTAATTAAAGTTGGTACATATACGATAGTAGAATACTATTGGAGGGCATCAGGCACTTGTTACAGATATTCCTCTTTAATGATACCAGTTGGATGGTTGCATTGAGCACCTTACTCTAATGCCATGCTATTGGTTAATATGGCAAGTTTCTAGAACTTATGCTAATATTCAAAAATTGGATTCCAAAGCATTGGTTATTAATGAACCTCATTAATTATGTATGGTACAAATGATATGTAAAAACTATGTGTGCTTAGCTAAACTCATTCTAAGGTATATCTTATTTACAGCAAGCTTCAAAACATAAATTGTCACCTGCTGGCTTTGTTGTGGTGGAATGGACTGTTGTTATCATATCCTATGCTATCATTATTCCATATAAATCAACTGATACATATTTTCACACATATGCTTTTTAAACTCATTGTATAACAATCTGTGTGTTCCATAAAGGAGGGGGTGGGATTAAACTATGCACAGAGATGGGTAAATGCCCAGCGATGGCAAGGAAATTGTTCAGCAGATGCAGTTGTATGGATAAAAAGGAAACAGAACTACAGATATGGAAGGATTTAAAAATATTTATCTGTAGTTATTTCTGCATGACCTGTAATGTCTGTTGTATGTTTATGGAAAATGACAACTTATGGAGATTTCAGTAAGCCATATGTTAAATGATTAAATTACAGATACTCTCTCATGCTTAGTAATATAGTAGTAGTTATGAGCACATTCAGTTTGATAGAGGGAACATTAGGAAGGCTTTGAATGTTCATTGTTTCTTGTGGTGATATGTAGCCATGACTGCATAACAATTCATTTTAATATGCTGACATTTTTTCCCTGTTTCTGTATTAATTTCAGTATGTGTACTGGATCCCATATGATGACATAAACATTTTTTATGATGTGTTTCACTACCTGTGGTAATATGTCAAATGCATCTTTCATTATTGAGGTACTCATGGTATTTGTGTTTGGATGGCCACGTAACTATGGTAACATTATTAAGACAGTACTGGGTTTGTGGTATATTGCTCATATGCCTTGTCTCTTTCTTATTATAATATCTACTTCTTCTTCTTTCCTGGTTAGGGGTCGCCACAGTGGATCACCTGTCTGCTCATGATCAGCAGTGGAGTTTTACGGTGTCGAGTTGCCACCCCGGTGCCCGACGTTCCACAGAAGGCACACACATGCATGCATTCACACCTAGGGCCAATTTAGAGTGTCCAATCCACCTACAGCATGTCTTTGGGATGTGGGACAAAACCGGAGCACCTGGAGGAAACCCACACGACCACAGGGAGGACATGCAGACTCTGCACAGAAGGCACTCCTGCTGAGGATCGAACTAGAGAACCTCTTGCTGTGAGGCAGCAACGCTGCACCACCATGGCCGCCCTTATTATAATATCTACTGACATGTTCAAATTCTACCACTGCACATATGACATGTTAAAAATTGTTAAATAGGTTGGTAAATGTGCTGATGTTGTCAACCCACATGGATTACATATTCAGGTATGCTTTTCATATTCATTCAGATTATCTGTACATAACAGTGGTATACAAGACAGATTGTTTTGCATAGCTATATATTTAAATGAGAGGTGAGCAACTCAGTTGATATATGCTTCTAACTTAATCATGTCAATTTGTGTGCCCCTATATATAGTCTAAGATATGCATATCACCCTGTCTTCCAAATGTTGATAAGAAATAGGGAAGCAAATTTTCACAAAGAGAGAATGATGTAAAAACTGAGGCTCTGCACCAGCATGATCAGAATTTTCTTGGATGGATGTGCAATACTGTTTGGGATATACTTGCATACCGATATCTTTGTGTCTTGTTAAACTACAGGATTTGCATTATGACAGTAGATACACTCCCCAAATAGGGGGACATGCCTGGTAAGGCAGCGCATCTGTGATCTTCATGACTACTATGCTTTTGTTCACCTGTATAGGACACCTGCAATCTCACATCGTCCTTGCCCATCCAGTATATGTCTGTCATATTTGTTGTGTGCTATACCTAAGGTGATGTCTGGTATGTCCTTAGTGATAATTTGTGAATGTTTATCTTTTCACTTGACAGTGGCATTTCAACCTTCAGGTGGTGAGTCACTGGAGGACATCTTATTTTTAGTATTTGTACTGATCTCTTCTGTCATATTTTTTTGAGTGTATAACTTACATATGAAATGTCTGGTATATAGGGTCCATGAACCACCCACAGCCATGACATCCTGGTAAATTCATATCATCATTAGCACTGTAGTCATATATTTGTCCCAGATTTCAGAACTATGCTGCATCATCTGATTTCTCTGAAGGTATGTGACCTGTGTCATATGTCTCTTTTTGTACCATGTCCACTGCCTGCCTTCTCCAGTAGTTTATCCACTGATCCTGATGTTGAATGTGATATGCCTAACTGCTTAGTACTGAGGAATTAATCTATAGGTGATCTTTCAAATGTCTAATGCAACACGGTTTTCTGATCATTTATCTGACCTAGTTTACTAGCTTCAGGTTGTAATTTGTAGTACTTATCTGTCACTGATATATGTTAATAAAGATATCGATGACACTTGCTAATTGACATATGGCACATATTTACATGTTCAACACAATGTCATCTTTGTCATTTTGCACTGATTGCTACATTAAAGATTTTCTTGCTATCTGCCATTCTCACTTGCACAGGTATACCTGGGTATGGAAAGATTGTTGTGGACAGTGCATAAAACCAGAAGAAGACGTCAATACATCAGCTGTGAATGCGATTTCATAATGCATGCTAAAACAAAAGCCAGTAATTATCTATTCAGCTTAGGATAACTGCATACTCTGGGCATGCTTGCCAGATTGCAGAACATAATGGCTGCACTCAACTCAATTTAAATGTGGCTCAGTACTTTGACGACAACTTTCTGAAAGCACTAGGAGGAGGCCATATGTGCTTAATTTTAATGCTACTGTATCCAAGAAATTCCTAGGTAATCCTGCAGACTCTGCAAACCTAACTTAAAAAAATCTGAGCAACATTTAATGCACTACAGCAGGCTAGAGCATTGCAAGCCATAGCAAAACTAGATCTGAAAAGGCATTGCAGAAGGCAGACAGTCGGGTATAGGCCAAGGTTGCAGTTAAGCCAGTTCTCTGTACAGGAAATGACAGATAAATACTGATTAAATAGAGAGCTGGTGCAGGCTGTAGGCAGAATGTGGGCACCATGTATGCATGCAGCCTGCTGGGTAACCCAGTACCAGTAGAAACAAAAGTGTGCCTGAGTTTAGGTAAACAGACCTTTGGGACATTTCAACATTGTATGGGAAATGCTGCCAGTCACAGTTCCTCACAGCAATGTGCAGCAAGGTTGATGAATACATTCACTTCCCAATACCAGCCATGGAGCACAGAACTGGCATGCAATAGTTCCATGCTACTGCTAATGTCCCCTGTGTTCTTGGTGCAATAGCATGCACCCATGACCCAATAAAAAAACACAGCCGTACCGGATGCTGAATGGTACAGCAATAAAAAGGAGTAGCCATTGCTACACTGTCAGGTGGTGTGGTCTGCAGACAGCCTCATTCCTAATATTATGGCAACATGCTTCAGTAGTATGCATGATGCAGCAATCTGGCAGGAAAGTGCCTTGAGGTCTGCTTTCCAACATGGTGAAATACCTGTGGGGTCCTACTTGGTAAGTGTATGACCAGCACTATACAGTAAGCATTAGACAGACATCAGAATAAGAAGCAAGATGAACAAATATTCCTTCTCATCCATCTAAAAACAGGTGACTGCAGTTAATCCAGTGGAGACTTAGCTAATGACAACATGCAGAGCTCCATCAACCCCTGACAAGGATCAATAAAAAAGAGCACACACCACAACATGAAACACCATCAAGAGTATGTTTGGCATGCTAAAAGCAAGATTCAGATACTGGACACATCCATGAATGCACTCCAATACATACCAGAAAAGGCATTACAGATGGTCAACATCTGTGCCATGCTGCACAGTATGACAGCATCAAAACACGGTGGCCTACCAGCCACAGGTGTAAGTGACCTACTTCAGAAACCGAGATGTCAGATATGGAGTTATCAGAGCTGTCACAGGATGATCAAGAGGACATGGGCTGAAAGGAAATAGGTGTAGGTGATGAAGGCTATATGTCCAAGCTGAGGCAACATGGCAGCTTCTGTATAGTGAAGTGTAATATTGTGGTGCAACACAGTAAACAGCATATAAAGGCAAGCATTTATCATGTTGGGGTCCACTAGAGCAAGTCCTGAAATATGAAGACTGAGTGGCCAAAAGAATGAACTTACATATACTAGGTCTGACATGGCATTTCTCAAAATATTCCCTTTTCTCCAAGATATGGCAATCTCGGAGGTGATACATACACTGGTTGAGGACGTGCCTCCTACAAAATGAAGTTTAAAGGATTTGCACTTCTCCTCTGTTTTCAATCTTATTTTTTTGGTTTACCAGCACTTGGCATTTTGAGTGCCAACATTTCAATAGGGAATCACATACAGCAGCATGAGTAAAGACAAATATCCCAAGGACTGTCTAAAAAGAAAAATACCAGAAACAAGTCCCACATCCAATACCTGACATGGAATGTCACAAAAACACATTGTGTTGATGCACAGGTTATTCCTGCAACATGACTCAGGTGGAGGTAAGAATGCATTCAGTCATGCGGAGTATCAATGTCAGCTTATACACATCAGACATGGAACATGCAGCAGTGGTTGAGATACAGCAACATAGGTATATATGTTGGTGGAATCAAGTATATATGGGAACTCACACATGGAGACTACATGTCAGCATGAGAAGAAAAAATGGAAAATGGTCCACAGGAGTGCATTGAGTTCTGAGGATGAAGCATGTGCTGTACCATACTAAAATACCATAAGTAACATAGGTATGCATACAGAGGCATACCTGTGCATTTGGGAATGGCAGACAACAAAGAAATTTGTAATGCAGCAATCAGTGAAGAATGACTAAAATAACATGCTGTTAATCATGAAAACATATTAATGACAAATATGAACTACATATCATACCTTGAAGATTGTTACTTAGGTCAGATAACTAATCAGAAAGGCCCTGTAGCATCAGGCATTTGAAAAATCACCTACAAATTGATTAGTCAGTGGTCAGCACAATGGTTATCATTGCCACAGGGTGAGAATGACATAACAGGACACACACTGGATCAACTGTTAATGTTACTCTAACACAGTCTGGGTCACTTACCATGGTCCTGGTTGGCCCAGCAAGAGCAATGCCTATTCTCAGCAATCTCTAAAGCACCAAACACCATACACATGCCTACACACAGTGGAGCTCCAAGAGTAAAGTCCATAAGGCAAGCAAACACATTACCCAAGACTCTTATCATAGGGGACTCCATTGTATGATGCACAGATGGTCCATTCACCAGACTGAACAAAGAGAAGATAATGGTCAGTTGCTTATCTGAAGCCAAGATCCAACAAGTTGTGCATGCAAGTCACTACACCACAGGCATCAGTATGATTCTGTCATAGTCCATGTGAGTGGGAATGACCTGTGATGTACTTCCCTGGACTAGATAAAGAGAGACATTGTTGATTTATCTGAATATGTGCCTCAGGCAAATATGTGTCCTTGAATTCTACAATCACCAATTATGATGGTACAATTCAAACAAAATATGATCAACTTCAATATCTGGCTTATTTTCTGATACTTTCCAGGAGGATTCAATATTCATCAGCATGGAAAGACATGGTTAGCAAACCACTTTCCTTTGCAAAGGATGGTATGCACCTGTCTCCCCTAGGCTTCTGAATATTGCCTAAAGATTTATCCACCCACTTAGACTATTTTTTATGGAATGCCAAATTGACAAACCCACCAACATAACAAATAAAACCCAAAGAAACCTAAAAGTGTTATTGCTGAATGCCAGGAGCCTAAACAAGACTCTCCACACCTTACAAGCTCTCCTCACTCAGGAGAATATAGACATCTGTACCATTGCTTAGACGTGGTTTAAATCCACATGAAGTGCACTAGCAGTAAAGGACTTTTGTGTCTTCTACAAATTTAGAACATAAGCTGTACAGAGAAGGACAAAAGGTGGATGAGTCTTAATCTATATTAGCAAAAAGTATAACTCTAAGTTGGTGAAACAGGATGATGCCCTGGAATTTATCCACAAGTAAATCACCATAGACAAAGTCTCATACCATATCCTAGCATAAGCTATAGGTCACCCTCTGTGTCATTAGAATCCCATAGCTAGACCCACTAGAGACACTCACTATTAACCAAATATCCTATTAATGGGAGACTTAACTATAGTGTGCACACCCATTAAGAGTTCAAACATATTGGACCTAGTACTCACAACTACAGGAGAGCACTACCCACCCCCCCCAACACACACACACACACACACACACACACACACACACACACACACACACACACACACACACACACACACACACACACACACACGCAGGTGTCATATCCTCACTGGTAACGTCAGACAAGAAAGTTGTCTCCTTCCAAATAAAAGTCAGCTTGGTAATCCCAGCAAACACTGTTAACTGTTAATCCAAAGCAAACAACATCCTATTAAGTGGTAATTTGTCAAAATTCACTGCCCCTCCCAACCCTGAGGTCACAGCAGCCTGTGTGGAATTGTTCACAGAGACCATGGACAACCATGTAAATGGCTGTATAGAAGATGCTGTATCTACTAGAAGTAAGCACAAAACAAACTTGAAAAACAAACTCTACTGTTGGGATCCTAACCATAATAGGATCTATATAGCAAAAGGAAAAAAGTCATGGCTAAACTCAGGAAGAGCAACTCTCATAATGATAGGATCTCTGTAATTAAATTAAACAGGAAACTAAGAATAACAATTAAGTCTAACAAGGCTGATTACAATGTCAAAATAACCTCACAGAATAAAGACAACCAAAGGCCTTCTACAACTATGTCCAAAACCTGAAAGGCAGCAAACATCAGTGTGTCAAACTGGTGCACAGTGGTGCTACCTTCAGTGAGCAGAGTGAAATAGTGAATTGGCTGGCTGACAAACTCAGCTCAAACTTTACCCTACACACTCCTCCCCTGCCACCCCTATAAAATACCTACCACTCTATAATCCCCCCCCAACTATTAATGTGGAGCAGGTCCTAGTGGTGCTCACTAAGGCCAAAACCAGAGTCTCAGTGGGCCCCAACATTATCCTAGGATGCCTGCTAAATATCTTGAAACATGACCTATCAGGACCTCTTGAGTCACTTTTCAACTATAGCCTCAAAATAGGTTTTGTGCCATGAGAATTAAGGACTGCAATGGTTATCTCACTTCACAAGGGTGAACCATCAAGTGAACCCTTAGACTACAGACCACAAGTCATGTAAGAAATTATTACGGAAATGATCAACAAAGACACAGGCGACTTTCAGGCACTGGACTCAACCCAGTTTTGCCTTGTCAAGAGAAGGTCATGCCTACTAAACCTGGAGGACTTCTCTGTGAAGGTCAACAAGGCAATAAATGATTGGAAAATGGTGCATTCCACCTACCTGGACCTGGTTAAGGCATTCTACACAATATTCAACTCAGGTATAGTTGACAAATTCACTAAACTGAGCATAAGTCCCTATATATTTCACTAGATTGCCAGTTGGCTCACAGACTGGACCCAGGAGATCAGGATTGGTTATACCACCTCCAATAACAGACTGATCACCCAGCAGGGTACCTCAGGGCTCAGTGCTGGGAGTGCTCCTATCTGGCATCTACTTCGATAATATAAAGGTTAATGTCAAGGGCCTTTGTCTGACCAAGTTCACAGATGAGTGCAAATCGGGAGCTATCATAGTTTCTTCTGTGACAAAAACATCTTACAAGATGGCCTAATGTAGACAAATGACTAATGCCAAAGTCATGCATTAAAATTCATTGCAAATATCTGCATTATAGTGCCTTTTGGGAAAAACTGCCAGCCACTCTAATTACTCCATCAATAAGACACCCATAAAATGTGCCCTGGTAGACAGGATTCAGGACCATATGTAGAAAATATTCTGTCCTTTAGGCAATATGTGGCCAAGGTAATAAGAAAATCATTCTATGTCACCCAACTTATAAGTAAAGGCATGGTGTCCGGGTCCATAGAAGTCACAGTGCCACATTATTTGGCTCTTATCAGACCCATCATTGAGTGTACTGCTCCTTTCAGCATGTAACTTACCAGACCAGACATATGGAACAGTTGGAATGCCCACAAAGGTTCATTAGCAGGGAATCCAGGGTATAAATGTATTGGCCTATAGGGATCATTTTGAAGCCCTATATCTAAACTCGGTCTTCTATAGGTTACTGAGAGGGGATCTATGCTGACATACAAGGCATCCTTGGATCCAGCTCTGGTGGACGTTTTGCACATCCACAAAATGAACATTATCAGAACCACTAAATCCAAGGATATAAATTTTGCTTGTGACATAAATATGACATGTTAGTGAGACAGATATGTGTCTCAATGGATCCCGCTCTCTGGAACAAGCTCCCCATCCATGTGAAGCAGACTCTATCCCTAACCCTATTTAGGCATAACCTTGAAAAATGGATAGGAAATAAGAAATTAACCCTGGTCTGGCCCCCATGTCTCTGATAGACAGAGGCAGACAGTAATGCCCAAACTAACATGCTCCTCCCACATAACCTCTAGAAACTTCCTAACTAACACACCCCTCTTAATAAACATCCATGACACACATGGACACAATTGGTTGGGTTGAATGGCTAGGCTTACAAAGGAATTGGTGGTTGTTAGCCTAGTATATACCTATGAAAGTATGAACCTAAAAACTTAGCCCATGGTGCTGTACCAAGGAGCTGGGTGTGGTAATACTAATACTTGGGACACAGTGTGGGTAGGAGCAGTAGTGCATTGTGTCTGCCTAGATGTGGCTGCTGGGGTCACAGTTAAGTGACCAACAGGAGAGATGTGTGCACGTTGCAGCTCACGCATTGATGTCTGAGGGCCATGTTGTCATGGCTGTGTTTGGCTTTGGAATGCTATATAACAAAGATGTGGTATGCCATTTGCATATCATAGATTCATAGTTGTGTATTAGGCTAATGGCTCTGGAGCCTTTACAAGCCTAGCACATAAAAGTGCCCTGGCATCATGCTGTGCGATGTTAGTTCCCAGTGCCTCTATCAAATAAAGCCACTGGAGTGATGCCCAGGATGAACTTTCTATTTCCCATCCACTCATCAAGATTTATCTTGAAGAGGACCAGTGAAGTGCTCTGCATGACATGTAGGGTAAGTCTATTCCAGAGCATGGGCAATCTCTGGGTTATGAACCTACCCCTCCTGCATGTTCTGTTGATTGTGGTAATGAGGTTGAGGTCTCTGGAATGTGTGGTGCAGAAGGATTGGGATTGCTTTAGATGTAGCATTTCTAACAGAGCTGGGTCAGACATGGCTTTGTAAGTCAAGCAGAGATCACCTCTTAGTAGACGATATGAGGCAGAGAATAGCTGGAGTTTTTAGAGTCTGTCCATTAGGACATGTGTTTAAAGCCTAGGATCTTATTTGTGAGGTACTTTTGAGGTCTTTCCAGCTGTCGCATGTGTCTAGTGAGGTACATGCCAAATGGGGCATTATACTCGATGACTGGCCTAATAAGGGAAGAGTAGAGAGAGATGATGACCTCTTCCTTCCTGGATACAAAAGTCTTGGTAATGAGATGTGCCACATAGAAGGACTTTCTGACCACAGTGGCAATGTGGTGGTCGAAGGAGAGGTTGCTGTCAACCTGTGTCCTCAGATCTCTTATAACACCTTCATTGTTCATTGGGCTACCATCGATGTGGCAATTAGTGGGAACTGAATTTTTACAAAGGGGATGATGATGCATTTTTTGGCATTACATTTAAGGCCATGGTTTTGTGACCAGTCAATGGTCTCAGTGAAGCCTTTCTGAAGGATGCCTGTATCACTTGAGGAGTTTATAATAGCTCCAGCTTGCAGTCATCTGCGAACTTGGTAGGCCCGAGTCACTCCGTCTTGGCCTGGACTTCTGAGAAGTAGATGCCAAACAGGAGATGATACAGGACTGATCCCTGAGGGACTCCACTTGTGACTGGGCAGCAGTCTGGCCTGGAGTCTGCTACTTTCACATTGTGGGTTATATCTGTGAGCCAATTTGCAACCCACCTAGTGGTATAGGGGTTGATGCCTAGTTTGGTGAGTTTATCAATAATTCCTGAGTGGGGAATGTTATCAAAGGCCTTGGCCATATTAAGGTAGGCTGTATGAACTGCCTTGCCCTCATCCACAACTCCGGTTACTGACTCAAAGAAGTCAACCAGGTTGAGCAGGCATGATCTACCTTTCACAAAATCAAATTGTGTGGGATCTAGAGTTTGGCAGTTCCCTATAACCTTGTTAATTAGGTCCATGATGATGTGATCCATAGCCTTACATATCAGACTTGTCAGGCTAATGGGGTGATAATTCCTAGGGTCTGTAGTCATTCCCCTTTATGGAGAGGGGCAGCTGTAACAATGCACCATTCAGGAGGGACAAAGCCTGAGGTGAGGCTGTGATTAAACAGGGCACACAGATGTGGTGCCAGTTTACTTTGTAGTTCATGTAGAACACATCCAGATATATTCTCAGGTACCATGGAAGCTGTACTCTTGGCCTTGGACAATGCAGCTTTAACCTGTGCTGCAGTAATGCTGGGTACCTGGCATTCCTCCGGTATTGTGATTGGTCATTTGTGGGGGTGGGGGGTGGGGGTAAAGTTAGCACTGAATCTGTCGGCCAGTATGCTGGCAATATCTGTTGGCTAAGTATAGGAGGTACCATTGTGCAGTAACTCAGAGCAAACCTGGGTATTGCTATGGAGATTATTGATATAGAAGGCTTTGTGGTTGTTTTTAGTGTCTGCTGCAATTATGCCTTCATAGCTGGCTTTAGAGGTTTTGATGAGGAATCTCAACTTTTTGTTGAGGCTTATAAGGGAGTTTTTCCAGTCTTGGGACTTCACCTTTTTACTGCAACAGTTTCTTCCTTCTGTTGTAGAGTTTATTAATGGCAGGGGACCACCAGATTGGCTTCTTTTTTTGGAAGAAAGCATCTTGGTTCTGTTGGGTATGGCTTGTTCCATGCATTATGTACGTTAATTGCATATCAAGCAAATGAAAATGTCAACACAGCTACTAAAACCTAACCCACATAGCTTCCACCTGCTCCAACACCAGGCTGAAGACTGAAATTCCATTGTCATGTGAAAAGATAAATGTACACAACTGAGTAGTAAGCACATACAAGGCATCATGTAGAATTCCACCCGATGTATAACACACAGTAAATAAGATATACATATACCGGATGAGCGTCCAGATTGCAGGTGTCCTATGTTGGTGAACAAGACTACCGTAGTCATGTAGGGCACTTATGTAATTATCAATAGTGAAACATAGATGGCCTTACCAGGTATGTCCTCCCTTTTTGGGGAATGTATTATCAAACATAAAATGGAACCTGTGTTATAAGATGGCACACAAAAACAGCATGTGAATATTCACCTCAATCATAAAAGGAAGCAGAGACACACAACAGCTATGGTTCACTCTAACAGAATATGGTGACACTTACGTAACAAACAGTGCAGATGATATACAGATGTGCTTGTGTAGTGAACATGTCAACATTAATATCATAGATCACAAGTGTGCTAAACAATGCTGCAGTATATCAGCATTATGAACAATCTTACCAGGTCTGTTTGTGACTGATGATTCATGGCCTAAGTCTCACAAAAAATTATTTGTAGATTAAAATGGCAAACAAAGAATGTGTGTGTATTCTCCACCCTTAACTGGAGACAGAGGTACACAACAGTTATGGATCACAAACAGGATATGGAGACACTTAAGTACTTTCATAGGTTCATAGGTGTTTAATAGGCTAACAACCACAAGGGCCATTTTAAGCCTAGCCATGCATCCCAAATCTCTAGCAAGTTCTGGTATCCTTGATAAGTGTAAGCAGGAGTTTGAGAGATGAAACATTTATAAGCAAGGGCCTAGGAGATGAACCATTTACAGGTTCCCTGTCTCCATCAGGCACAATGTGTGTTGCTGCTGTTCCAATGTTACTGAGGTTATGCAATTAAAAAAAAACACATCACACCCATTGCTGACAGTGTTATGTATATACTGTGTAGGTAAGATAACATGCTAAAACACTTACCTTATGCAGCCACATCCGGTATGGTGTTTAGGCAAGGCATAGCTCTGCTACTATAACATAAATATAATGGTAAGAATTGTGAATTACTGTCCATCAATGAAAACTGATGTATGTTGCAGTGCTTGTGATCATTAAGCATACCTGTTCATCCTGGAACATCTGCCTCAATAACCCCCCCCCCCCGGGATTCAACAATCCTGGCAGGTGTTATGTGAGGCCAGGACTATTGATATCTCAGTCCAATGGAGCCAATGGAGGTCCATCTTCAGTGGCATTCATTGCCCTCTCATAGCAGCATAGTCTGTTGGCTGCATGGAAGGACATCGTCGGCAGGACTCCTTGAATCTGTTGTGTCCACTGATCATGAGTCTAAGATCCATCAACAATTGTTTTCTGGACACAGTATTTCCCATCTGTCCCATTAGGTTGTGCCCATACTGGTGCAATCTCTCTCTATAATAATTTCATTTTTGTGAGGTATAAAACTGTCCCTTCTATTGCAGTTGGACATCTGGAAGACAGAGTGATATGCACATCTTAGAGTTTATATAGAAGTTTACATACTGAAATGACAATTCAAAGCACAGGTCAGAGTAATGCCTGTCCTCTCATTTACAGTGCATAGCTATGCAAAAAAATCAGTGTCATCTATACCACCATCATGTACATGTAAGTGGAATGTACATAAAAAACATGTCTGGAAAGCCATATGCCCTAACATCAACAGCATACATGCGCACAACTAATTATCAAGCCATTCCACATATTTTGACATGTTATATATGTAGAGATGGGTTTACAACCCATGTCAATAGATGCTATGACAAGTAATGGCCAAACACATAACCAGTGTGACAACTTCAGTACTATAGTGATGGTGTTGCCATAGTGGCATGCACATCCAAATATACCTACCAATTATACCTCAAATACATCGGATGCATCACAGATATTATTGCAGTCTGTGGCAGACAGCATCTCAAATGTGACCATCATGCCATGGTAAACAACAGAACAACAGAAAATCATGCTAGACAGTAAAACATCAGCTTATGAAAATTAATAGTTATGCAATCATGGCTATGTATAACAACAAACAATGTAAATACTAAGCCAACCTGATCTTGCCTACATTCCAATGAATGCAACAATGACCACTACTATATGATTAAGCATCAGAGAGTATCTATAAATCAGTCCCTGAACATACAACTTGCAACCCCATAAGTCGCCTCTGCAAACAGATGTCAGATATTGTAGGTTAATCTGCAATAACTACAGATATATGTTGATTCCATCTGTATCTGTAGTTCAGTGTGGCTGTTTGTTTTCTATCCCTACATCTGCATATGGGGGAAACCTCTTTGTTAGTCATGGGTATGTACCACTATATATGCATATTGTTGATGCCTACCCCCATTCTTTATGTAACAGACAGACTGTAATGCAAAGAATTTCAAATTACTTTTTCCTGAAAATAAGTTTCACTTGTTTTGCACAGTATTATGTGAACATGGGTAAGTGATAATAGCACTGTATTCTATCACAGCAAAGCAAGCCGTAGACAGGTTTCCTTTGGAAGCTATCTCTAACTGAACTATACACCAGAGTGAGGTTAGCTAAGCACACACACCTTCAAAGTACATTCTTGCCATGCATAATTAGTTCATAGGTTCATAGGTTCATACTAGGCTATCTGCCCTGGGGCAATTATAGGCCTAGCCCGATTCTGTATGGCTTACGGCACCCCTTGATTTGAGTATACTGTGCCCTTTTTAAGGTTTAGTTTACTGTGCCTCTGTCTAATAGTGACACGGGAGTAATCCCTGGGACAAACCTACGATCCCCCATCCACTTATGGAGATTCTTCTTGAAGAGATTCAGTGAGGTGCTCTGCCTCACATGAACTGGGATTCTATTCCAGAGCGAAGGGAGCCTCTGGGTTATGAACCTGTCCCTCCAGCAAGTTCTATTTATTTCTGTGCTGAGGTTCAAGTCCCTCGAGCGTGTGGCTCTAAGGGATTTAGATTTACTGAGGTGGAGCATGTCCATTAATTCTGGATTTGACATAGCTTTGTATGTCAGGCATAGATCGCCTCGAAGTAGGCGGTATGCAACTGAGTAGAGCTGGAGTTTTTTAACCGAGCAGCATATGGCATCTGTTTGAGACCCTTGATCCTCTTGGTGAGATACTTTTGGGGTCTTTCTAATTGCTGCAGGTGTCGGGTAAGGTACATCCCAAAAGGGGCATTGTATTCTATGATGGGCCTGATGAGGGATGAATAAAGGGCACGATTACCTCTCTTGATCTAGATGTGAAACCCTTCCTGATGAGGTGGGCTATGTAGAAGGTCTTTCTAACCACTTTGGCAATGTGGTTTTCAAAGGAGAGATTGCTATCAACTTGGGTCCCCAGGTCCCTAATAACTTTCTCTGTACTTAATGGGTTTCCGCCTATGTGGTAATTTGTGGGCACATTGTTTTGCCAAAGGGTATGACTATACATTTTTTGGCATTTAGCTTTAAACCATGGCGCTGGCACCAGTTATCTGTCTCTGTGAGACCTTTTTGAAGGATGTTTGTGTCAGCTGGAAAGTTGATTATGGCACCCAGTTTGCAGTCGTCTGCGAACTTGGTAAGCCATAGTCCTCCCACGTTTGCCTGTACCTCGGAAAAGTATATACCGAACAAGAGTGGTCCCAGGACAGAACCCTGTGGGATGCCACTTGTGACCGGTTTTGAGTCTGACATGGCTCCAGCAACTCTCACTCTGTGGGTTCTGTCTTTGAGCCAGTTTGCGACCCATCTTGTGACATAGGGGTTTATATTTAAGCTGGATAGCTTATCTATGATGCCTGAGTGGGGTATTGTATCAAATGCCTTTGCAAGGTCCAGATAGGCTGTGTGGACTACCTTTCCTTCATCTATGGCTTTGGTGACTGTTTCAAAGAAGTCAACCAGGTTCAAAAGGCAGGATCTCCCCTTGACAAAGCCGGACTGGGTAGGATCTAGTGTCTGTAGGTCCCCAATGCCTTTGTTTATGAGCTCCATGATGATCCTCTCCATAGCCTTGCAGACTAAGCTAGTCAGGCTTATGGGGCGATAGTTTCCAGGGTCCGTAGAGGCTCCACCTTTGTGGAGTGGGACCACTGTTCCTGTACGCCATTCTGTGGGCACATATCCTGCAGTGAGGCTGAGATTGTATAGCTGTTTTATTTGAGGGATTAGTTCCTCTTGTAGTTCATGTAGGACGCAACCTGGGACGCCATCTGGTCCCATGGAAGCAGTGTTTTTTGCTTTGGAGAGGGCAGCCTTCACCTGAGCATCTGAGATGTTTGGGAGGCAGCCATCTGCCGGGATAGATACTTTCTCTTTTGGGGGGGGGGTGGAGAAGTTTGCACTGAACCTGTCTGCCAGGATATTGGTGATGTCTGTGGGTTCAGTGTATTTTTTGTCGTTTAGAATCAACTCAGAACAAGTCTGGGAGTTGCATCCCAGGTTTCTAACATAACTTAAAAAAGCCTTATGATTGTCTTTGGTATCCTGTGCAATTTTTCTCTCGAAGCTGGCCTTGGAGGATTTTATGAGGGATCGTAATTTTTTGCTAGTACTGATCAGAGATGCCTTCCCTATTAGGGATTTTGCTCTATCATGTAGTAGCTTCCTCCTTCTGTTGTACAGTTTATTGATGGCAGGGGTCCACCAGACTGGACAGCTGCCTTTGGATGATTGGGTCTTGGTTTTGTTTGGAATAGCATGATCAATGCATTCCTGGAGATGTCCGTAGAATGCATTTATATAGGATTTTGCAGTTTGGGCTGTAGTTTCCACTGACCCTGGGGCCTTGAAGGATTCCACTTTGGTTTTGAGAAGTGAGAAGTTTGCTTTTGAGAAGTTTTTCACTGTGGTTTTCTGGGCTGGGGGTGGGGTCGGGGTGTGGACATCCAGTGAAATTAATTTATGGTCTGATCTTACCAATGAGGGATATACTTCTGGTGTGGAGCATAGAGTCCCCATGTTGGTAATGATCAGGTCTAGTATGTTGTCCCCTCTTGTGGGAGTGGTGACTAGTTGTTCCATAGCATTTGAGTTTATAATTTCCAGGAATCTTTGGGCTAAGGTGCTGGGGCTTGAGTAGTGTTCCCAGTCAATGTTTGGGTAGTTGAAGTCGCCCAATATAATGGTGTTCGGAGAGATCTTCATGTTCTCCAATGTTTTCAGGAAAGCTGAATGGGATTCCTGACTTTGAGAGGGTGGTCTGTAGGATGCTATAAACTGAAAAGCAGTCTTGCCCACTGTTAGTTGCACATGGATGGTCTCCGATACTTTGTGCAATGCCACTAACCTGGAGGTGTGGATATCCTTGATAAATATGGAAACTCCCCCTCCTTTTGTGGTTCGGTCCGGGTTTTGGGGCCAAAAAGCATGATATGAGGTATAGCCTGGTAGTGCTGGGGTGCTCTCTGGAGCCTTGAACCAGGTTTCTGTCACTGCAAAGATATCGATGTTCTCCATACTGAGGAGAGCTTCGAGTGCGTGCATCTTGAGGTTAAGACTTCTGGCGTTTAGCAGCATTACCCTTAGTTTCTTGTTCCTTGTGCTGTCTATGGGGGTGGGTTTGACTTTTGAGCCTTGCCTAAAAAAGGCACTATGGGGGTGGCAAGAGCCTTTGCCAATATCCGAAAGCCCAGTAGTGACAGGTGCAAGCCGTCCCTAGTGAAGCAACGTGGCTTGTCGAGCATGTCATCCCAGACTGACAGACACTGGATCCCCTTTGAATGACACCAAAATTTTAGCCAATTGTTAAAATCGATCATTTTGTCTTTGTACTGTGGCATCATTCTAGGAGAAGGTAAGATGCTGTTCAAGGTCAGGGTCATACCAGCCTGGGCTACATGATCAGAGAGCTCCTCTATGTCTCTTTTCATGTAGTCCAGGGAGGTACGTCTCAGGTCATTCACACCAGCATGTACAATGACTGAGTCATATTTGTATTTGCTTTGGAGTGACCCGAGTGCTTGCGTTATGTGTCGGATCCTAGCACCCGACAGGCAGCTCACCGTGACCTTCTCTTTATTCAGCCTGTTGAGCGGGACATCAGTGTGTCTGACAATAGAGTCACCTATAACAAGAGTATCAGGTGTGTTATTCAGCCTTAAGGGCTGTGGTTGCTTGGCACACTGACTTTGTGGGTTATGTGTTGTGTGTGTTTTGTTTTGAGGTAGCGTTTGCTTGGATATCTGCTTTGGAGGTCTCTGTTGCTTAGGTAGATTTTTATTTAGAGCCTCCGAGTATGTTTTTGTGTATTTTTATGTGTTCGGTTCGCTGATGTGGTGGGACTATGTGATACTGGAATTGTGTTGTGTGAGGTTACCTTCTCCTCCTGACTGGTTTACACCAGTTTTGAGATGAGAGAGCTCAGCCTCCAGTTTGGCTAAATAGTTGCATCTCTCACATATATTTGAACCTTTTTGGAGGAGGAGAGGGTTGTCCGTGTACATGAGACAGTTGTAACATTGCCTCAAAATTCCCAGATTCACCAGCTGGACTGGAGAGGAAACCATTGACTGACCTTTGGACATGCTAGAGTAATAGGGAAACTGAATTTAAGATGGACCAATAGTGAGGTTCATTAGCATCTAGTGTTTTGGAATCACATTAGTGTGCATTTGCATAAGTTCCAAAATCTTGGCACATTAACCAATAGCTTGGCAAATGCATCCAGTGCTCAGCACAACTGCCCAATGGGTATCAATAAATGGGAATATCGGTAACACATGCCCGATGCCTCCAATAGTCTGCCACCATCCTACTTGCACCAACTTTAAAATGTTATATTGATACATATTCTTATCATACCATTGCTACCTGCAAGCTGAGTGGGACCTCAGTTAGCAGTTTTGGGGATGCATTTCAAAAAAGGCTTCTAAAGCCATACCAAGCATGCTGAATGAATGGAGGCTTCAGCAGGTCTGGCTGCCAAAATGGACAGAGGAGTAGATAATTCTCAACTGCACAGATTTTTGGAGAATGTCCACATTTTTACCTTATATTTTCGGTCCATGTGTCATAAAATTGTGGTTCTCTGGCTAATTAGTGGCAAGTTATTGAAGACTGAAGTTAGAAAATAAAGACAGACATTTGAATTTCAGACTTCATAACCTTCAGGACATTCATGCTAATGCAAAACCTGTTATTCTATCACTTTTCTTAGTTTATAAGAGCACAGCACAGTGGTGTAGTGGTAGTGTTGTTTGCTTGAGTGCCTTCTATGTGGAGTCTGCATATCCTCCCTGCATTCGTGTGGGTTTCCTCCCACGTTACAAAGAAATGCATCTTGAGCATTTCTCACCAGGCCTCCACTGAAAATCGGCTTCATTCCAAGTCAGACTTTCCCAGTAGATAAATGTTAAATAAAATAAAAATGAGCAATATTTTACAAATGTCCCTAATTTTTTGACTTTGCCCCACTTTTCTTTATGGGTCTGTCCAGATTTCTTGCTCTAAGACATTGAGAGGTAGATGATGCAGATGCTCACTGTCTAAGCTAGGCATGAGTAGAAAATATGAGCATGGCTCAGGAACTATACAAAGATCAACATCTGGAACCATATAGAGAGGGAGCACTGTGGATGAACTGAGATCTGCCCGACTGGAGTGCAGGTCCAATACCACTATGATGACCTACACCAGATACACTTGGAGGATCTTCACCAGAGAGTTGCAGAAGTCCGACAACATCCACCTGATGCCTACAGTAAGTCACATACTCAACACAGTAAAACATACATTTTATATATATATATATATATATATATATATATATATATATATATATATACAGTAAGCATCTGTTTAGGTGATGCATTCCATGATTATCTGTAGTAGTAATAGTATTTGACATGGGAGAATAATATTTTTAATCATTAAAGATTGCATTCATGAGCTGACACATTCTGAAGTTAGCCTCACCTATAATGGGCCAGTGTAAACATTATGCAGAATTGTCTTTTATACTGGTACATTTATATGGACTTCAAACATACTATTATACTGTATTCCATAAGATACAATTTTAAAACCTTCTTTTAGCTCAACTGCTTACGTAGCTTGCCAATGTAAATGCTCTTCCCCTTTGTGTGGATTGAAATCCCTGTGTAGTTTTCTTGAGAAATTATTGGCAGTAATTCATTTAATCTTGCACATCACATATGGACAATTTATATTTGGTTGATGACTTATACAATACAGATATTTACACATCTGCCATGGTCATAGTGCATTGATGCCCATAATGCATAGGCCATGGATGACTATTTATCTCTGTAATCTGCAAAGCTGCTAGAAAGATTATACAGTTTACTTCTGTTAATACTAATTTATGTGTGAATGTGAAGTAATCCATACATTAGTTACTCTAAAATTTAAAATTCACAACAGTCTTTCCTAATACATTTCTTCTTTTAACAGATAACTGAATGTAAGACCAATGTAGGTCATCATGGCTGTAGTACATGTGAGTCTTATAAACACAATCCATGTTCAAGAGGTGTGGATCTGTGATCCTTGTACTGTGTTATGGCTGTAGGATAAGCACTGTATGTGGATTCATTGACTGGCCTTCTTACCTAATTTACATGCATAGGTTTCAATCTGACAGTTCTGTACACTAATTCCATTAATGGCTATTTATGTTTTTCAAGTACAGCTGAATGTTTTCATGCAAACTATGAAAGTTAAATTGTCTACTGATACATTTTAGTTTTATATTGCAGATAAATGCATGTTCATCATTACCCATAGATTGTCTGGACTATTCTATATTACAATATATGTCTGCAATGATGTACTTATGTTTTCTTTGCACCTGGACATGACTTATCGGTATATGTGCTTATAATTAAATGTTAATGTTTACTCATGTGGTTAACATACCATAAAAATGAGTCAGGTATAAATATGACAGTATTGCATGTTAACAAGAAATTCCTTTCTGAGAATGATGACATCATACATGACTACCTTAAATGATACATATTAGGTACAAAAACTGTTGTAGCTGAGTGGCATCGCTGCAAGCAATAAGATGGCATGCAGTCATAATTACATAATGCTGGTATACAAATCTCACCTATGTCATTAGGCAGCTTCAATATTCTTAAACAGGCATGCGTGACTTACAGAAAATGTGTTATGAGAGGTATTATTTTTGTTCCACTCATTGAGTTATTTTACAGATATCAACGTTTCATGTTGTACAATGCAATTTGGATATATTATGTACAATGTGATGTTTAAAGTGTAGAGCAGTTTATATACTGCACATAACAGCACTAGTATTTTTTTTACTTTTCATGTGATATATGCACACAAATTCACGCTTAGCTAAAATATGTATGTACATGTCCATGTGTCCAAAAACATATACAGCTACACATATAGGTATATCTACTGACTGATATAAATCCATATCTATACCTATCGATGCCTTCGATATATATATATATATATATATATATATATATATATATATATATATATATATATCTATATATATATATATATATACATATATATATTTATGTGCTCATATGTAGGTATTTGTAGGTATTTATGTGTAGATTTGCAGGTGATTGTCCACATGATTAGGTATATATGTACACTTCCACAAGTTCATCTTAGACTGACACAGTTGTCATTGTGTGTAAAGGTTTTCCTGTGCATAGGTTCATAGGTTGGTACTAGGCTATCGGCCCTAGGGCCTATACAAGCCTTGCCATAAGAATTCCCTGGATATTTCTTCCCACAATATTTACTTCCCAAATTCACAAATGTAAGGTGTTTGACTTATATTACTTCTTGCAATCAAGATAAAAATTGATGACATGAGCAGGTATAGGGTTTTGATTTGTAGTGTGAAAATAGGTGAGAGCTGTCAGTTTGAATCAAGCTTTTTCCAGTTTGCTAGAAGCTACCATCATGTGTGCACAGTACTGAGATTGAAACATCAATGACTGAACAAGCAAAATGTGATATTGCACAGCTCCGCTTGCTAACATGTATTAGTAAATACATTTTCAGCATTCTTTTGTTGTACAATGCTGTCATTATGTACTGGAGTAAAACAATTCACCTGTTACTGTAATACTTCATATCTCATTATGTTTGCTGCTGCTGAACAGAGCTCCGTGCATAGAACACATGCACAAGCTTGAGGAGCAATGGTGGGAGAGGGGTGTGTCTTATTACTTTCCTCCTTTACGTCTCCAGAAATGGTATTAACGTATTTCATTCTGCAGGTTTGGATGTGTAATCATGTGACGTTCAGGCAAGCAGATATTATGTCAGACTCCTCACGATGCTTCTGTGAGGTATGGGTAATACATACTGCTTTATTATGAATAATATTAAAGTGTAGGTGAAATGTCTTATGAGTTATTAACTGATTTATTTTCTTACACTGAGGTTATGTGCTGTTTGTTGACACAGTCTTAATGATACACACCTGTGTTCAACTGGCATAATGAGGGGTTGACTCGGCTGTGATATTTGTAAATTTGGTGTATGTGTTCTGTATTGCTGTTTGCATAATACAGTATAAACTGATGTTTTTATTGTTACTGTTATTTATACAGAATGCAGTTACCACTTGTGTATGGCTGTGGTTCTCACTGAATCATATGGTGTGCATAGCCTGCCTATTTTGTTATTGAGAGTGTTTGCTGGCTCACAGTTTTATGCTGCTGGTGTACCTTGACTGGCATGTACTGCTTAAGTTCCACTGCTCCTGCAACATTGTACTACTATACTATATATGAGGGTTGGTGTAACACTACCTTGCATACAATTTTCTGTCACTATTTTGCAGCAAGTCATGCCTAGTTTTATTATGTTTCTGAGGTTTTGTATAGTATGCTCATGGTTATCAATACATTTGTTCATATTTGCAAGCAAATGTGTAGGCATACTACAAGCACAGACAGTGACAGTGATATATTTATTAAGGGAAATTTATGTATATGTATCATGCACATTCTTTCTCACTATTACATGCTGTTGCTGTGTTTCTCACTGTGTACAGTTATTCAAAACCATTCATATTACATTTTCTTTATTTCATGTTGTGATGTCAGCCATTAACTATGTTACATTGCTAACCTCATTTGCGTATTTATTTGAACTGTACCATTGGTTGTTTATCTTAAAACATATTTTTACCTTTGCATATCAGTTTAAACTGTACCATTGATTACTGTTGTATTTTACTCATAATAGGTCAATATGAAACATTAGTGACACATAATACTGATTTATAGTGCCAATGCTAATGATATATTGGCACCTCAACATAAATGTGTGAGACACACATTATGTAATGAATAAAGGTCATATTCTGCAAGAGTTATTCTCAATGTATGTGACTATTATTGGTATAAGGCATGTCTAGAAACAGGCATACATCAGGCAGCACATTTCAACAGACCTGCTCTTAGCTTGCTGTCAGTAATTACTTAGACTGGGACAAGTTGTTTGGAACTAGGTCTAGCCTGTTGTCATTAGCTGCTTACACTGGGGCACTTTTTTTGCATTTGGGCCTCATTACTGGAACAAATTGTTTGAAATTGGGCCCCATTTTATTGATGGCATGGCAGTGGCCTTACAAAGTACTGGTGCATTAGTCGGTCTGCTATTCACATGTGTAGTTTACCTGCATACAGAAAACTGATACAACAAAATGTGCAAGTAATAACAACAGTATGTTTGATAAACTGAGTTTTGTATGACATGTAAAATGGGTCTACTTCAGAAAGACGAAAACACAAACTCTTGAATGCTCACATGAGTGAATAATCAGAAACTGGAAAGTGGTATTTTGGGATTGCAGTACAGTGAATATTAAAATATTTGCCCTTTCCTCACTGTAGTGTGATCTCAGAGTAGGAATATATATTTAGCGGGGGGGCTCAGCCCTCCACAATACCAGTTTCAAGTTTTTGATTATTCACTCATGTTGCAAGCGTTTGAGAGTTTGCATTTTCGGTTTTATGACATAGACCCTGTAAATTACCTGAGTAACTTGATGAAAATGTATGACAGGCTCACTTTTTCAGTCATTGCTTTCTACTTATATCAATAATATATGAATAGTGTGGTATTTAGAATGTTGCATGCTCATTAAATTATGTTTGTTATTATAAATTTATATCATTTGTTGTACCGCTGTGTTGACAATACAAATGTACTGTGCTGTAATGCAATTTGGGTACACATTGCACATGGCCTGTTTAATAGGTTTTGATTTTGTCACTTGCATATCATATAATCTCTTTTAGAGTTATGTTTGTGCACATCTGACAATATGGTAATAATAAGTTGTTCCAGCTGCCTATGAGTCTGACAGTGTTATATCATATATGTGTCAATATATACTGTGAAGCAGTTCATAGATGTGGCAATACAGGCAGGCTTGCCATGTGTATTACATCCAAAAAGATCTCACTATTGTGAGAGTGACCTCCTTTCCATACCCTTCATACTGCTTCAGTATCATTGATTGTGCACTGTGTAAACTCTAATTGGTTATTCTATATATAACCATATGACTAATGGCAGGTTTTGTAATAGACATGTCATAGCATCACAATGTACAGTTTACACAATATACACAATGTCTGCTTATATACATAATTAGTGCATGTGTATATTAATGGGTTTATGCATTTTTATGCATGCCTTATCAATGATTGTTCATTTTGGACATATTTGGTATATGACTGTGATGTAGTTATACAACCTTTTGCAATTTATTTTGGATTGGATGTATGCCTGCCCTCAGATAAAGCATTAGAGTTGGATAAGGTCAAACTATAATTTAACATCACATATATAACAGTTAAACATGTAGATTGTGCACTTTCTGTTAGCATGCTCAGATATTCATTCTTTTCAGGTAATACCTCTTATGGATGTATAATGTTTTGTTCCTATCTGGTAATGTGATAAAGTGTTGCACCGGTGCACTTCACCAATTGGATGATGATGATGATTACAACTACTCACCCTACCACTGCCAGATGAGTCAGATTTTGAGGAGCAGGAAGGGAATCACAAAGGAAATGATGATGAGAATGACAACAGACCAGGACCTGCTTGTGTCATTGTTCCTGGAAATCAGAGTTAGAGACATCCACTGTCACACTTTGCTGAAGACCTTCAAAACTAGATCTGGACTGTAATGACCGACATATTCCAGACACAGATGAAGGATCTGATGGGTAATCTTTTTCAGGACATGCCATGGGCAATGCATGACTCCTTCCATGAGATCCCAAGGAAAATCATTGTAATGTTTGACCCCGGCAAGGATGTTAATGTTGTCTGTGTGATCCACTTATCTAATGCTGCCACCATGTTGTTTTGTATATATCAACTTGTATGGCAGAGGCACAATTCTGCACACACCCCATATTGTTGTCATGCTTTTTGTATAGACATCATGGCAAACACTGGCCATATCAGGTCATATGTGGCTTTATATTGCTGCTACAGTATGACAGACATTCACAAATGGCACATGTATTACCATTATTATTTACATGGTCATCATATGATGCCATTTCTGCATACATTGCTTTATAAGGGCAGGGGTGCTATTGCTTCAGTTTGTATATGCATGTACTCCGATGCATGCAGTGCAGTATAATATTGTTCTGTGTGACAGATACAACTATCACAGTTAGCATAATGCAAACGGAACACAAATGGTCTGCTTGTGTTGTTCATGTATATTCTTAGAAAGGATGATAGCAATTCATATACTACATTATTCCAATTTTTTTCACATAGGTGAGGTCAATCAGGTATGTTTATATGTACATATTATCCATATTTAGACCAGGAACAAACTGTACATCAGTACCCTGATTGGGGAATGAGCATTCTTCAGCAGGGTATTAATGTACAAGTAATGGCCGCTGAGAAGAATGAGTCAGCCTCTTCACTGCAGTATATCAAGCTGCCGTGGAGGACAGACTGAGAAAACGGAATGGCCGACATTAGTTTACACTCACTAAGCAGCGCTTTTGCTGTTTACTGAGTGTAAAATATAAAAAAAGAAGACAACTAAAAAAAGGAAGGTATATGTGTGTGTGGTTTATGTCTGTGCTTGAGTGTATGTGTGCATGTCAGTGAAAGAGAAAGTGAGCAAGCTGGCATTTTATACTTGCTAAGCAGAACTTTTGCTGTTTAGCGTGTGTATAATAAAAAAAGAAAACAATTAAATAAAACATGTGTGTGAGAGTGTATACCTGTATGAGAGTGTATCTGTGTATGAGAGAGAGAGAGAGTGCAATCGATCGAGTGAAACAGAAAAGTATGTTTATGTTTGTCTGCATCTGTGCAGTGTGCATGAATATGTGCATGAAAGCAGAGACTGTGTGTGTGTGTGTGTGTGTGTGTGTGTGTGTGTGTGTGTGTGTGTGTGTGTGTGTGTGTGTGAGAGAGAGAGACAGAATGTAAGAAAGTGAGAGTGATGTGTGACTGAATGCATGTATGTAAACAGAGGAGACTGTGTGTGAGACAGAGATCGAGAGAGAGTGATGACCGATCTTGTGTGAGTGAATGTGTGTATGAAAGCAGAGACTGTGTGTGTGTGTGTGTGTGTGTGTGTGTGTGTGTGTGTGTGTGTGTGTGTGTGTGTGTGTGTGTGTGTGTGTGTGCATGGTAGCAAACCTCTCAACCTCTTTGATCAAGAAATTTGGACAAAGCTTGCAGAATCTGTCCTCACAACACCCCTGGTTGGGCATTAATTACACATTAACACACACCCTGGCAGGCATTATTGCTTGCATATGTATTACATCCACTTGTGTGTTTGTTGTTGTCATATGTCTGTTCAACTCTATAATGTGTCCTTCATTTTGTACCTTATGTATCATTGCTGGGTCATGCTGTCACATTGGGACAATAATCTTGCATGTGCCATGTACTGGTGATTATTATTCCATGTACTACATGTTTAATACTTTTAGAGTAATGGTATATGTACATCTGCACATGTATCCTTCACATACTGCATTGAGATCCACTGGTCCCTTATTGAATATACAGAGGTGATGCTTGGTACAGCATCAATCATGACTCCCTTTTTTGTACACATCTAGCTTATGGCACTGAACCATTCTTTTTATACATAGCTTATATTGAGGCATGTATACACAGGTTACCAGACATGTCCTTGTGTATATACTTGTATTACGTATGCACTGATTACATGGATGTACATCCGTGTGGTCTTAATATGATCAACACACAGTGGTTCTTGTTTTATGTAGCTAGTTATACCTGCTTATTCCATTTTATTGTCCTATACATGATCAGTCTTGCACATTTGTTGTGATATTTATATCATTGATCGTGAGTGTGCCACTAGTATTATATTTGCATGGCCGTATATATGAGTATATGATATTCAAACCTATTTTTGATGTGTACCTATGCCATTTGCTGTTTATCTGTTGCACATTACTGTGTTGTTTGTCATTTGTACAAAGACATGTTTATATCTGTCCTGAATGCACTACACATGTGTCAGACATTGGCTATTTGTTTAAATGTACCTTGAGAGAATTTGCAGTCCATCTTGTATTTTGAACACTTACAAGTAAAATATCTCTCCCTAGCTATGGTTGTCCTGCTTTATTATGTGACTGTTTTCTTTTACTAACATTTCTTCACTAATGTTGGCCTACATTGCCCATCTCCCTTCCCCTTATAGCTTTGTCCTGTATGCTTCATGTATACATGGAATATGTATATGTGTATGTTCACCTTTTTGCAATGTATCATTATTGTAATGTAGGTTTACTGGTACAATATGATTTTGTTTTACTATGTTCAGTATTATATACATGCAAGGCATATGTATACAACATAGTGGCAAGTGTATAGATTCCATCTGTGTTGCACTTATGTGTTATGCTTTACTCAGACATTAGCATGCTTCCTGCCTGTGCACATGCTTGCATTCCTTTGCTTTTGTTATTCATATATTTATCACTCTTTAGTTCATATTCTGTGTCACTGGTGCAAGTCTGTGTTATGAACCTTGTTTCTGTTTGGCGTATGCAATGCCATTGTATGTCATACACTGTATACCTGAACACCCGTCTGTGTTGTGTCTGATATGGAATGTGTTCTTTGACATGCATATCCTATTTCTCCTGTGTTGGTGGCGTGTTACATATTATTTTATTACACAGCCACTTACTGTTTGCTTCAACACTGCTGTTTAGCACTGTGCTTAGTTGTGTGTCTTTCGCATGCATTGTTGGAGGTTCTTGTCTGCTCCTGCATTTCCTTGCTTCGATGTGATCATTGTTGCTGTTGCTTGTCTTATTCTGCTGACAGCCTAGTGGGTCATAGTATTTGATATCCGTTGTGTACTGCAATGACAGCACTCCCTATTTAGTGCTCTCTGACACTTACCTACCATTGGTTGTACTCATTCTGGTATGACTGTCACACAGTCTGCAACATCCAATTTGTGCATTGGTGCATATGTATTTTTTGTGTTGCACTATGGCTGATTTGCATCTCGACCCTGTTTGTCATTTTTCCTTCACCCTTGTTACATAGTTTGTATGTGTGCTGTGTATATTATCTATCCTTTATGTATATTACTGACCTTTGTCCATCACATTTTGCAATATTTGTTATGCATTTTTACGTGATCTTTTGGCCACCTCCTCTTTTTCTGTCTTTTCCACTCCTATTCAACATACCAATGGTGCCTATCCCCTCAAAAAAATTGCCAATGCCACTCTGACTCTCATTTCAACCATCCTATTCCATCATATCTCTTGTATGCCCCTCTTCTTAACCCTGACCCTACATCTGCTTTTCTATCACCCCATTTCCATGGATGTTTGCATTACTTGTGTTCCCTACAAATGTCCTGCATTCATTGTTAGCTACTGTTAGCCACAATGATATGGCTTTGATTGCCGTTCACCTTAATTAATTTTTATTAGATATCTAGCAGATTATGTCAGATTGTACACATTGTGATATGTGTATTTATATATGTCCATCTACATATTATGACTACAGCTGCACTTATTCATAGATATTTACACATTTGTCTTTATTTAGTAATTTTCACATGTTACTGAAAGTTCCATTGGGCTTCCTTCCATACATGTGCATTGGCAATGCACATATATCACTTTATGGATGGGTTTCCCTTGAATACATATTTGCAGTGACTAATTGTTGTTGCTGTCATGAAAGGAGATACTGCCAGCCCAGCTATCTGAAATTTTGTAAATATTTTATGTCATTTGTGAATATCAACATGATGTATACAGTATGCTTGTGTCAGAAATATATTAGAACTGTATGTCATGTGTATATCAAACTGCCTGAAGGCATTTGCAAAGTGCTGTTTGAAATGTAACCATGGTGTATCCTACCGGAAGAGAACAGAAATGCACATGCACTATTTTAACTATTTAGATGTACTCATTTTAACAGTGGAAACTGGGATACAGGAGGTTAACCTCAGTCTAGTAAATTTTAGAAAAATAGCTGAAATTAAATTACTTTATAGGCTAGGCTAAAGACACAGAGTCTGTGCTGAGAGACTTTTTGTATTGTCTTGGAAATGTTTTATTATTTTAGGACTTCCAGTATTTGTCAAAGATCTAAGGAAAGCCCTTGTCTATGTATTTTTACAGGTAGATGCTAAATGCTATCATAGTAACATTACACAGTAAGATTGGACACCATTTGTTAAGGGCCTTAAAGTAGCTGATAAGGAGCTGGCTGGTGATGGTGATAACTACCTTATAGTCTGGGCAAAAGGGGGCATAGCTAGTAAACCTGTGCCAGCCTTTCCCAGGTGTGTGCCCATGCACGCATGCATGTGTGTGTGTGTGTGTGTGTGTGTGTGTGTGTGTGTGTGTGTGTGTGTGTGTGTATATATAAATAAAACCTCAAAGAGTGTGTGTGTTTCAGCTACTTGGGCAGGGACATGAATCACTGGTTGGAAGAGAGGGTGCTGGAGGCTTTGGTTTAGCCACTCAGCTGAGATCGCAACTCTATAGCTGTTCCAGTGGGCATTCTAATTGGAGATCTGAAGAAATTATCCACGGACTGACTGTGGTCTTTGTGTACTCTTAAGGGAAATTGCATTTGATGCAGAGAGCTACATCTGGAAATAGTGTGCATGTAGCTGTAATCCTCACAGAGATGGTATAGGAGAAAGTTGAAAAAAGGAAAGTAGAAATTAAGCACTGCAGATCAGAGAAAAAAACACCAACAATGGAATTAGTGAGTAAAGTTATTACAAAGCATGAAATTCAACAGTGGTACTTGAGGGGGTACTGGTGGACACTAGGGGTGGTAAAGGGGAAACAGCTAGTCAAGAAATACAAGAAGAAGCAGGCAGATAGAGAGATTATAGGGGATAAAGGGAAAATAATTAGAGGAGGGCAAGTTAATCTGTGAAAGATTCAATTAATGCTGTCAGGAAATTTACAAACAAAGGAAGTGGCAGAATTCTCAAAATGGAACTGGGAAAGAATGTAGAGGGGCATATAGATATATTGGATGAGGATCAACGAAACAAGTCGCCTGCTTTTTGAAGGCACAAATAGTAGCATGCATGTGTACTGTAACAATAGTACTTGAGTGGCCACCATCCTGGAGTATTTGAGACCAAAACACATCTCATTCACCCACAGACAGTATACTCTCCTGTTATTATATGAGCATTGGCAACTACCTCAACACATTGTAGAAATCTACCTGGAATGACACAATTTTTTCAAAAAAGAAAATAACACAGATTTCTTGCAAACTATGAGGGCAGAACTAATACCAGCTCTCTGTGCATTAAACTAAATGATCAAATTCTGGTTTAAAATTTGATCAAAGTATTTTTGTCAAGTCCAAATAAAAATAGTTCTGGAAGTTGAATTTCCTGTCACCAAAACTATATTCAACTAGCATGGAAATTTTGTTTCAAATTTTCTTCCCATCTTCAAAAAAAACACACAGATTTAATGGTGACTTCTTCTGGTTTTATAATATGCTCATCCAAGTAGGTCCATGCAATGATGATGATAATTTGTTTTCTTCATCCATAAGGATGACTGATGCCACTCCATCAAAGTGTTCAGTGAATAAACTATGGGTCAGCTGAACCTTTCTGACCCATTTATGAGGAAAGATTCTCTTGTAAATGCTGTCATCCTTCTTCATAATCATCATTGTCTACATTTACCAAAATATTAGCTGCCTCCTATTCCACAGCCTATTTCAGTGAATGTGCGATAAACACACCAAGTACCTCTAATAAAGAGATATTCATATAATCATTCAATAATGCATTAAGATATGAAAGCTCTAAAACCTTTATGTTGCAAATAATTGATCCTAAGTTTTAAGACTTTTAAAACAGTGCTTTTCTGGTTGAAGAGATCAAACTGTTGCACCAAGGGGTTCTGTTTCACCTTCAGCACACGTCAACTCAGTAATGAAAGTCGCTTACAATACTCTGCTCATACTCAAATGCTCATATCACACGTGGCTCTGTTTTGAGCAGACATTGCTGCTGGGCAAACACATTTTGTCACACATTCTCCTGCTAGTGTTTTGTTGTAAAAACTTTCAAGTTTCCCACTTTCATTTACTTGTAGTTGTATCTGCTCTCCCTCTGTCTTGCTCTGGTCCTGTAGCAGCATAGTTTAGACATTCAGCCATCTACTTTCTGAATCATGACTATAGAAACCATAGCTATATCTTTCATGAGAGACTGTTCACCATTTTTTTATATTAACAGAGTCCAGCAGATCATGGCACGTGAGATTCCCAGATGCTGTATCAAATAACATAAACTGGACTTGTCAGATTAGCCACTGAAGTTGAAAGAAAAAAATCTACCTCACCTTGCAGGTAAAAAGAATCTTTACTACTAGCATATTTTTCACTGAGCCCCCTCCCCCCAGCCCATCTCTCCTAGATCATCACTGATTATTTTCTCACCAAGTGGTTATATACACATAGTCATCTGCTCACCCATCTCCTTTTAAATTAACCCACAAATCACAAAGTGGAATAGAGCAACTAGAGAGATTCTGGCTCAGACTCCTCTAACAGAAACAATAAAACTCAAACATTGTTCCAGTATTCATGCATACAATATTGGAATAGTTACTTTAAACTGCCATAAGAATTCTTTTTATCAGAAACAATTTCTGTAATTACATCTTAATGGTATTTTCAGTGGTTTCCAAAATCTGGAATCAAAACATGTATGGGCAATGGTAAAATTATGTTTGCATAAATAATTAGATGTTTTTCTTTTTTATATCATATAGATGTTCCACCATCCGTTGATGAAGGGTTTTGTCTGATTTCCTCACTTAAAATGAAGATCACAAGCATACAGCTAAATGCACTAAGCCTTCCTTCTGGCATTTACTATACCCGTTAAGTAAATACTTTCTTTAGGTTTCAAGATGTACAAAAGTATCCATGCCATTTATGTGGACCATACTACAACTGGAATACTTTATCTGGTGGTAGTTAATATTTCACCTAGATATCTGCAGTATCTATGAACGTATTGAATTTTTTTTTCCAGCCATAGCACTATCTCTATAATTGCTGATTGAAAGATTTTATTTACTTGAGATAACTTGTTGAAAATGACTGCTATCAAATTTTTAACTAGCAGTGAACCATTCGTGACTATCTGAATAATTGCCTACAATTAATGCCTTCAGCTGCAGTTTCGCAACTTACAGCATAAGGAGTAATCATATAATCTCATAAATCTTACAGTATCTTAAATAACTGTTGTATTATCAACACAGGTATTCTAATCATTGTATCACAGTCCAAAAATCAGTGGTACTCTCTACTTACATGCTTTCTTCAATGCAAGTATTATGAACTGTTTCAAAGACCTAGACATAAAGAATGCTATAAAACATATATATATATATATATATATATATATATATATATATATATATATATATATATATATATATATATATGCCTTCTTGATGAGTGTTTTGGCACTAATTTATGATGTTCTTCATCTCACATTGCTGCAGTCATAACTTATGGGTAGTCCGCTGTCCTCGGTCGGCCCGAATACCAAAGTATAAGGCTGACGTCGGTCATGGGTGCTCAGATCTGACGTCAGAGCGTCAAGGTATTAAAGCGCATGACCGACGTCATTTCCCCAGTCTTTTTTGCCGCATGGTCCGAAGCAGAAGCAGCGTTTGCAAGTGCCGTTCGGCGTTCTGAAATTTTCGTATTCTGAGTTTCAGACCGAAACCAAGTTGGGCTAAGTACCCCGTTGGGGAATCTTTTTGTTTTTTCTTGCCTCAGTTACTTCCGGATGTCAGAAAAAGTGAATAATTGTATTTCTTGTGGGAAACAAATACCGCATAGGGATTACCACTCTCTTTGTATTCCTTGCTTGGGACCTGAGCACGACGTAGTAGGGTGTCGCTTTTGTGCTAGATTTAATAAGCGCACCATTAAGCGTAGGTTAGATTGTGCTAGGCTTGTCTTTGGTAAGCGGTGTAATTACAATATGCCGTCGGATCCTCTGACGCCCGCTACCGCGAAGAAGCGCAAAGTTAAATCTTTACAGTCCAAGCAAGAGGACTCGTCCGTTCCGGATGACGGTGCTTTAGACATTACGGTGGATTCGGTTGATCCGGCCGAAGTTTCAACTGAGTCTCAGGGGGAGACGTTGGTTTTGCAAGATGTGGCCTCTCAGGAGTCAGGTCAAGCTGAGGGGGCCTCTCAGGTTACTGTTCTCCCTTCCTTGCCTAAGGTGGTTAGGCCTTCTCCTTCTGTCTCTAAGGTACCTTCCAAAGGCAGGCCTGGTTTGTCTACCACAGGTGTCAGTCCTAGTTCTGCAGGTTCTGTGCCTAAGAAACACATGCTTAAAATGGCAGAAGATTTAATTACTTTAATCAGGGGTTCTATGCCCCCTCCTGATAAGAGGCCTAGGGTGGATCCAGAAATGGAAAGTTTGGAGCAGGCTTCAGATTACTCAGAGTCTTCGGCTGAAGGCATTCAGGATTTTCCTCCTTATTCTGATTCAGACGCAGAGGATTCCACTCCTTCTGCTTCTCCTCCAGAGGATTTTTCTTTTTCAGAAACCCTGCATTCCATGAGGGAGCATTTTAAATGGGAAGGTCAGGATTTCTCAGATTCCAGGAAGAGGCTTAGGGAATTTTTGTTTTTACCACAGCATAGGCCCTTGGCTATACCTCCTGTTTTGGATGTTGTTCAAGACGTTTTCTCTGAGGCTTCCCTTAATCCAGATTCTTTGCCTCCTGCGCCAGTTAAGCCAGATAGGTATTACAGAGTGCCTGAGGCTCATAAATATCTGTACAAGAGCCCTAGGGCCGACCCAGAAACTATTAGCCAGGGACCTAAGTGGGTCAGGGCTTCTATTGTGAAGAATCCAGTTCCTTTGGATAAGGATGCTAGAGCTTTGGAAAGGTGGGGTAAGAAAGTGTATACTTCTTCCACTCTAGCAATGAGGGCTTTGAATTGCCAGTTTCATATGTTGAAGTACCAGAATTTTCTCCTTACTCTGTTAAAATCTAAAGTGGATGCTTTGGCAGAGGGCATAGAGTGTAAGGAATTACAGGATTTGGTACATGCCTCTGATCAGGTGGGTAAGCATGGTTTGCAGTGTGGTTTTGATGCTTTGCAGGCTTCTTCCAGGGTGGCTGCCACTGGTTCAGTTATTCGCAGGCACGCCTGGCTTAGGGATCAGAATTTGTCAGAGCATGTTAAAGCTAGGATTTTAGATGCTCCTTTGCAGTCTGAAGTTTTGTTTGGTTCTCCTGTGGAGTCTGTATTGAAAAAAATGGAAGACAAGGCTAAGTCTATGCAGACTGTTAAAGATTTTTTGCAGGTGCAGCCCCCTAAGTTTAGCAGGAACTGGCCTGCTAAGGGTTGGACTTACCCTTCTTCTGATTCACAGTCTAGGGTTAGATCTAGGCGTGGTAGGGGCAGAGCTCAGAGTTCTTTCAGGCCTAGGCCGTGGAGTTCACCAGCACAATCTAGAGGTGAGGGCAGGGGCCAGTCCTTTCGTAAACAGGCCCAATGACCTGCATCTCCAGCTGCCAGATCCTTCCTGTCTGGCAGCTCCTTTGGGAGGAAAGTTGGCACTCTTCAAGCAAAGTTGGTTTCTAGTCACCCAGGACAAATGGGTGTTGGACATTATAGACCGAGGCTACAAGTTTTATTTCCACACATTGCCTCCTTTCAAAGGCATGCCAGATGCTCCTCCTCAGCAAAGGGTAGAGGCTCACAAACAGATTTCTTTGCTTCTTCAAATTGGGGCTATACAGGAGGTCCCTCAGTCAGAAGTGGGCCTCGGATTTTACTCTCGCCTATTTCTTGTACCAAAGAAAGGAAACACTTGGAGACCAATCTTGGATTTATCTATCCTCAACACATATCTGGACATTCCAAAATTCAAAATGTTGATGTTGCAACAACTTCTGCCTCTGTTCGGCAAAGATCACTGGATGGTAACTCTGGATCTCAAAGAGGCTTATCTTCATGTTCCTATCAGGCTCAGTTGCAGGAGATTCCTGGGTTTTTGGGCTGGGACTTTACATTATCAGTTCTCTGCATTGCCCTTTGGCTTATCTACTGTGCCCAGGGTATTCACAAAAGTTCTGGCTCCAGTGATAGCCTTCTTCAGGTTAAGAGGAATACAAATTTATCCTTATTTGGACGATTGCCTGATTCTTGCTCGAGACAAGCACGAGCTTCTTCACCATCTACAGTATGTTATGACAGTGTTAAGGTGCCTAGGGTATTCTGTGAACGAAACAAAGTCCAGTCTAGTACCCTCTCAGGAAATGTGCTTTCTGGGTGTGAGACTGAATACAGCTTCCCAGATGGCCTTTTTGACCCCGGACAAGCAAAAGAATCTTACAATTTACTTCCATCAGTTGTCTCTACGGTCCAGGCTGACTGCAAGGACAGTCCTTCAAGCCTTGGGGTTCATGGCATCTTGTATTCTGGTGCTTCCCAATGCCAAACTGCATATGAGGAAGCTGCAATGGTATCTCAAAAATGTATGGACACAACACTGCCAAGATCTGGACACTGTCATTCAAATAATACCTTGCATTCAAAAGGAATTTTTGTGGTGGGCTCAGGAATGTCACCTAAACAAGGGACTCTCTGTGACCCGACCAGAGGCGAGTCAGATTTTAACGACGGATGCCTCGGACAAGGCTTGGGGAGCACACCTCAATGGAAAATGGGTACAAGACACGTGGCCTGCCAGACTTCAACATTTACATATCAACTTGAAGGAAATGTTAGCAGTTCCGTTTGCATTGATGGCTTTCAAGGATTTACTTCTCCCAGGGCAGGTGTTGATTCAAACAGACAACACAACTGTCATGTGGTACATCAACAAGCAAGGGGGAACCCATTCGTACCCTCTTTGCAGGCAAACTATGATTTTGTGGGAGACTGCTCTCAGTTTGCAACTCACTCTTCAAGCAAGGTTTCTGCCAGGAGCACAGAACTCCTTAGCAGATGTTTTGAGCAGACGGATAGTGGATCCCCACAAGTGGAAATTGGATCCCCATGTATTTCGACAGTTGACAATGATATGGGGGACTCCAGACATAGATCTGTTCACTTCTCCACTAAATTTCCAGGTGCCAAAGTTTTGCACAAAGATGTTTCATCCCACAGCTTGGAAAGTGGATTCTCTATCATTCAGTTGGAGCAATCTTCACGTTTATGTTTTTCCACCTCTGCCTCTTCTTCCAAAGGTTCTCTTGAAGGTCAGACAAGACAAGCCCTCCATGATTCTAATAGCTCCAGACTGACCTCGACAGCACTGGTACCCTCTGCTGAGGAGTTTAGTACGGGAACCTCCTTATCCTTTGCCTTTGATTCCACACCTTTTGACTCAGGAGGGCAATCATTTCCTCAATGTCAGGATTCAGTCCCTGCATCTAACAGCCTGGCATATTCTGTTCTAGAACCTGGAGGGTCGCAGCTTCCTCAACAAGTTTTGAATGTTATTTTGGAGGCCAGGAGGCCTAGTACAAGGAAAGTTTATGCTGATAAATGGAGGAGATTTTTTATTTGGAGCAAAGCAAAGAGCTTTGATGTTTCCAGGCCTGATTTGAGTGTTTCTCTTCAATATCTTACAGAATTATTGGACAAGGGTTTGTCTTTCTCCTCTATAAAAGTTCATGCTGCAGCCATTTCTGCTCACTATGACTGTGACCCACCATTATTCTCTCATCCTTTGTTTAAGCAGTTCCTTAGAGGGGCAAAGAACTTAAGACCCCCGCGTAGAGCTCCTACTCCTGCTTGGGATCTCAATTTTGTGTTGGAAAAACTTACTTTACCTCCTTTTGAACCTGCAGCTACGGCTGAGTTAAAGTTTTTGTCTTGGAAGACTGCTTTTTTGTTGGCCATTACGTCTGCTAGAAGGGTTTCTGAATTGCAGGCTCTAATGGCAGTTGAGCCCTTCCTAATTTTTCATAAGGACAGGGTATCTCTGCGTACTAACCCTACTTTTATGCCTAAAGTGGTTTCGAATGTGGCCTTGAACCAATCTATTCATTTGCCTACTTTTTATGCAGATCCCCAAAATAAAGGGGAGAAAATTTTGCACACTTTGGATAATCACAGGCAGTTGCGTTATTATTTGAGCAAGACTAAAGGGTTCAGACAGTCTCAGCAGTTGTTTGTTTCTTTTGCTTTGGGTTCTCAGGGGAAACCTGTTTCAAAACAAACTATTTCTAAGTGGATTGGCCTTTGTATTGCTTTTTGTTATTCTCATCATGGTAAGGAGATTCCAGCTGGAATCAGGCCTCACTCCACTAGGGCTACTGCCACTTCTACTGCTTTTTTAAGGGGGGTAGCTACTAAAGATATTTTGGAAGCGGCTACTTGGAGTTCAGTGCATACTTTTTCTAAACATTACAATCTTCCTCTTTATTCCAAATCTAGGGCTGGATTTGCCACTGCAATCTTACAGGGCATTTTGGCAGCCCCCAATGCTTTATGATTTTGCCAGCCTCCCTTTACCTCTGCTTTGGGATTCTACCCATAAGTTATGACTGCAGCAATGTGAGATGAAGAACATAGTACAGTTTTGTACCTACCATAAATGTAGATGTTTGAAGATCCACATTGCTGCAGTCCAATTTACCCTCCCTCCTTCCCCTCTGTAGTTTGGAGTGGTGGCATGATTTGGTTGTAGCTGTTTTTTGTACATGGTTTTAGGGAGTTGTTCTATTTTTGACTGTGGCCATTATTTTTAGGGCCTTCTGACATCTGGGGCAAGAAAAGACTGAGGAAATGACGTCGGTCATGCGCTTTAATACCTTGACGCTCTCACGTCAGATCTGAGCGCCCATGACCGACGTCAGCCTTATACTTTGGTATTCGGGCCGACCGAGGACAGCGGACTACCCATAAGTTATGACTGCAGCAATGTGGATCTTCGAACATCTACATTTATGGTAGGTACAAAACTGTACTTTTCTGCTTGTAAATACATCATACTCTGACCTCCTTAATTTGCTGTATATAGCCTGGTGAACTAAAAAAATTCAACATGTTTGAATACTTCAAGTTTAAAAAACTCATACATAAAATATTCTGTAAGTGACAATGTATATAAAGTTGTTAATAGTGAAAATTCAGCTCAGACATAAGTTTCTGTGAAGAAGCTCATCTGAATGTTTTTTTTTTCTTTTTATCCATTATTTAATTGATTCACTCTTTCATTTGTTAAGTTAAGTCTTTCCCTGACCTCTGTATTGAATTTCCAGCTTAAGGCACTCTTAAGTGAATTGCTCTGTTAACCAGCCCATGATAGTCATAGCTCTCCTGCAGAAAGAAAAATGAACTGATGTCTGGAAATTGCAAAGATTACAGTGTTGTTCACAAAGTAGCAGCCAATTATTCTGCACTGATTATTTCTGATGATTGCTCTAGTTCAGACATTGCTGCCAGTTGCTTATTTCTCACACTGCAGTACTGTTTACATAAGTAGACTGTGGCCATAATACAACACAGACATCACACATGAAATGTCAACAGAGGGGTCTCATATTCTAAAAAAAGGTTGCATTTCTTGCAGTTTGGAAACTGTAAAAGGTAAAATGAAATTACAGGTTGTGCAATGACCCTTTATCACTTAAATGTTGGTGGTAAGCCAGCTCTAGAATTGTTAGTTCCACAAAAACAGCAGTTTTATTATTTGATTGTGAAAAGAAGAAGCTTCACCGTTTGCTAAAGATGGACAGGAAGACCTTTATTACATGTCTTTTGTCTAAACAGTTTTGACTTTTATTGTCTAATGTACAATTAATACAAGCAAAAAGTTAATATTTTTTCATGTAGCTATAGTTACAAGACATCATCTGCATTCCAGCTGAATTGTTGTCACATTTGTGTTTTATATCTTCAGAACTGCTAATGTTCTCAGATTGAAAAAAGGTATATGCTATGGTGAGCTCTTGTAGCAAGCTTCAGTATAGTGGGAAATGGCAGTGTACCACCAAACCATGTAGGCAATGGCTGATTCTCTTCCTGCTTTGTTATTAAACATCCATAGGTTCATAGTTTCATAGATTAGTACTAAGCTAACTGCCCTTGCGAGCCATTTTTTAAGCCTAGCCAATTATCCCTTGTGAGACTCAAGCCCAGCATCTTGTGTTTGTAATGCAAACACCTTGACCATTAGGCCACCCTCCAAACATGATTTGTTTGCCTAGATATAAGTCTATAACAATTTTTTCCTCTAGATGATATGAAAAAAGTCTAATACTCAGAACATATATAATCACCATGCACTTTGCTGAGATAAATCAATGAATAAGGAATATGTGATAACTAAGACCCAGTTTCTAGAATGAATCTAAAGATATATTCACCAATGTTCTGTTAAATGCACTTAGTAGCACCCACCATTCCAGTGTTATATTTTAGAGATAACATGTTCCCCATAAACTGCTGTCACAAGAACATTTCTTATGGAAAGTGCAGCACCTGAGTTAAAACTAGTTCAATGTCCATGCCTTTATGAACTCAGGTAACCCTATAAAAAGCATTATTCTCCATTTATCCTATTTTTTAAAGTTGCATGTTCACATGAAGTCTTTGGAGTATAACATGGCAGATCTGGAATTAACTGCACCTAGTATCATTATAGCAATAACCCACGCCTGGGTGTGGGTAATGCTGGATTTACCCACGGTTGGCATGGTTTGGTCCCGAGGGCGAAGCCCGAGGGACCAAACAAAGCCAACCGTGGGTAAATCCAGCATTACCCACACCCAGAAGTTATTATATCTAATGACATTATTTAAGAAAAATAATTACTTTTCTTAAATAATGGCATTATAATGCCTCTTACTGCCCTTCCGCAGCTGTCTGGTATTCTGCGGCAGTTCTGATGTACTGCGCATGCCTACGCAGTACATCAGAGCTGTGGGCAACAGCACTGTTTCGCTATGTTAAATGGGTTTAACATAGTGAGACAGCTTTAAAATAAGCAACGGATATCCCCGTTGCTTATTTTAAAGCTGTCTCGCTATGTTAAACCCATTTAATATAGCGAGACAGCTTTAAAAAAAAAAGCAACAGAGATTGCAAGATCTCCATTGCTTTTTACACACTGTGTCGCTATGTTAAAGGAGTTTAACATAGCGAGACAGCTTTAAAAAAAGCAACGGAGATCTCCGTTGCTTTTTTTAAACCTGTGTCGCTATGTTAAACTCTTTTAACATAGCGAGATTGTTACTAACGGAAAAAGTCCGGGCGACCGGACCTTTTTCCGTTAGTATATTGAGGGATTTACAACATGCACACTGGTTGGGCTGACCAATCAGCGTGCACGTTTTAGGGGAGGAATTGTATAATAATATTGTTACACTTTCAGGCTTTATAAGTAGTTAGGAAAAAAATCTTAGCTATTCATTTCTAAGCGTCTTAGGCAAAAAGCAGCAATGGCTGTATCACTGAGATAGTGCTATTTGTAGAAGATGGTCCAAAAGTCTCAATAATTATGTGGAGCACTTCTTTACTGACAAACTTGTCATTACATGACTTCTAAAACCTAACTTTTCAGTTCAGAAAGATTCAGATGGACATTACTATGACCAACCATTATAAGTCATAAATGATGGTATCCATTACCCATTAAGATCTAGCAACCACTTCAGTGATGCATTTTCTCTTGTTGGACACTGCCACTATTCCATTTAATTGCTTCACTAAAAGTACCCCACCTCCAGTTTAAAATGCCAAGTTCAATGCTACATAATACACAAAATAACTTGAAGTGTTGCATTTATGTTTTCTTTTCTTTTCTTTAGTTGTTTTTATTCATGTTGTGAATTGATCTGCAGATCTTATTCAGTCATGATTCATGTGAGAAAAGGCATATACATTATAAAAAAAAAAAATTCCAGCAGAAACAAAATAGAGAGTTATTTGTAGAATAATAGCAGATTTTAGCTGCAGAACAGTCTTAGGAAACATTATTAGCTAAGAAACAATTACAGTGTATATACATAATGTGATCTAATTGTATTTGACTGAACTTTATGCATAATGTATTAAATTATATATATTTGTACTAAAGTGAAATTACTACAGAAGCAGATACCATTTTACATTGGTATAGAAGAGAAATTAATATTTAACCATAGTCCTTAATGATCATATGCATATGTGCATATGTTTTATATAGAGGAGGATTCAATAAAGCCTACACCGTCATTTTTACCATGTGCACATCGCACCGCCATGAAGTTTTAGATTCATTAAACTCTGTGTAGTGACGTGCAGTCATGCGCAAACATGGCAATTTGTGTGGCAAGCAAATTATAGCATAAGTAGCTGAAGTGCATGCTAATGAAGCAAACCAACATAGTGGAGCAATTTAACAAGCTGTAAAGCAAATGTGTAGACTTTGCGCTTGTGCTGCTCATGTTTTTGTAACTTTTTGCATACAGCCACAAAAAGGAGTCTACAAGCAAAAACACTTGAAGGTAAAAGTTATTAGATCTGAAGAGAACTGAACTTAACATGTAACAGCAGACAAATTATCACATTATTAGACAGAATGGATGCCACAAAAGTATAGTAACAATAGCAAAAATCCTTTTTAAGTGCCATGACATAAATGCAGCATTACTCTCCCACCCTCAAATGAAGAATATATTCATAACTAATGTAGATAGCTAAAACTGTAAATCCCAAGAAACAGACTCTTCATACACCCCTGTAAGTGTATGTAGTATGTATCTGACAGAATACAGTCAAATGTTATCCAAACCTGTATTTCTCTGTGCAGGTATACAGCAAAGTAATACCCTCCCTTGCGTGTATAACATCAGTTTCCCTGCCTACATGGTTACCAATCATGTGGATTCAGGGCTGTCAGCATGGTGAATATGCAAATGAGGTAAAAACTCATTAGATTAGCTGAATCCAAAAAAATATAACTGTGTAGGGATATTCACTTCATGTAGGCACTTACACAGTGTTTGTTTTCAATGGATGGTAACAGTAAGTGATGATATTGGGGGGATGCCAGGTTACACTTACGGAGGTGTACATGTAGGTCTGTGAAGTGTAAAAGTGCATGTAAGCAATGCACAGTTCACAAGTCCTGTTTCATCCTCTTTATTGTTTGTTAAAATGAGTCATCGCTGTCCACTGTAAGTAATTTTTTTTTAATTTGTGTCATTGTTTGCACAATGTGGTGCTAAGTACAACCACAGGAAATGGAGGAATGAATGGTAGGTTTCTCGGTGGTTGTGATACAACTGTTCCTATGGCAGCATCTGTATGTGTAGGGCTAGTATATATGAACCTGGGTTCTAGTACAGAGTCTGCAACCTTTCCTTTATTTTTTCAGCTGCATATTTGCATGGTATCACAGGAACGGAGGAAAGTAATAACAAGTTTACATGTGTTTACCTTATTTAACCATAGGTACTCACAGCAGAGCAGAGGTGCACATCATACACTAATGAGCACCAACAGAGCTAGCATACTCAGTTAAGCAGCAGGTGTTTCTCATACAAGATAAGCAGCTGATTTTCAGCATGGGTGAGGTATTCAATAAGCTACAAGGCATTCATACAGTCTCCATTCTGTTTTTTCCTGAATACTTCAATACCATTGGTGTAGAGACAAGGACATTTTAGACCTGAAATAAAATTGTGTCAGCTGCTGCATTTGCAAGGTAAGTCCTAAATCTAGAATGTATTCTTTAATAATATTATGGCATATCCTTGTATTTCTTAACTTGGTGCAGAACTCAAGTAAATAGTAGTGGATTTGTACATAACATACCTTAACATGTGATAACAGACACTTATTTTACTTATATGTGTCCATTACTATTTTTTTTCTTATTATTCTCATTTTTTAATTGCACTTTTTGTGTGATGCTCCTCATAGTGAAAACAGTGCAAGCAAGGAACAAATAAATTTCAGGTTTGGCAGAGTTTACATGGTTTGCACAAAGTGTGGTAGGCCACGTAGGAAGCAGACAGACAAAAAAAGAAACTGGATACATTCCATTAATGCCTTTGGCCATTGTAAAAACCTAGCCTGGAGTGCAGATGGTACTAGGTTCTAGTACAGAGTGTGCAACCATTGTTTTACTGCTGTGACATTGCAATTTACAGCAATGAAGTGCAACACAGACAAATGTTTCCTCAACATTCTTGTGGCAACAGGTGTTACCTACAATCAAACAGATGCAACTTGCATGCTTGTACACATTGTCAACCAATGCACGAATCTGCTGCTCACTGTGTTATGGAACTGTATATATGATGCTTTCTTATTGGTGTTTATTGTTCATTTCTTTTGTATGACATAAAACTACATGTGGAAACATTGATTGCATATAGTACTGTGTTCTGTAGTCTGTGCAGTTAGATAAGTAGGAGTTCTGTTCTCACTGCAGTCAACTTGGTGTATGTGTGTGTCTCTAGATAGCACAGTAGACATGTTATCCTACAGTTACTTCTCCAATGGCATGGCTTACCAGTATTTTGATACTTGCACAAGCCTACACATCCATTTCATGCAGCCCTCACAACCTCTTGTCTACCAATGGCCTGCTGACATCATCTACTATAAATTCACATGCACCCCTGTGTAAATCAGACTTGTGTCATGGCACATGCATTAAGTACTCTGTTATGTATGCTGTGTACTTAGATAGGTAGGGGTTCTATTCTCACTGCAAACAAGTGTGTGTGTGTGTGTGTGTGTGTGTGTGTGTGTGTGTGTGTGTGTGTGTGTGTGTGTGTGTGTTTGTGTGCTGTTATTTGACATTACAGAGAACATTTTACATCAGCATGTGGGACATTGACATTACCATATGCTCAACAGACAATGCTGATGTCATCAGCTCTATCAAATTATGGCATATGTAGTCATCCCACCAGGGCAGGATTAGACACTGGCCTGGAGGCCAGCCAGATGTCACCTCATCTGCTATCAGACAGATTACTGTGGCATGTCTTTTAATCTATCCACATACATTATGGCATGTTTTGTAGGCCCTGTGTTATCTTGATGAGAAAGCTCTGTGTTCTGTCCAGTTGCTGTATTTCTCTGGTGAAGTACATGCAAAGGACAGCTTTATACTGTATTACTGTTCTGATGAGATTTGACTACAGTGCTGTAATATAATCCTGAGATCTGAGTGTGATGGTGTGACTTATGATGTGCAACAATGTTTGTACTGGAAAATCATTAAAGAGAAAAGTTAGAAAGTAATGAGACACATTACTGTTTCTGACTTCACAACCCTTACAATAGAATACACTATAAAGTAGTGAAATGATGATGCTATCCACTATATAACTTGGCAAGATATGTATAAGTGGCAAGTGCAGTTATCAGTTCAACAAAAACAAATGCAGATATACTTAGCACTAATGTAGCTATGCGCCCTGTGCATCAGACACAAAGCTTTTATATCTTCTGAATCTAAAAGAGAGAAAACAGGCATATGGCACAGTTATTATCACTTGCACAGAATATTGTGTGACGGCAGGATGCCTAGGTGATGCAAAAGTTTGGTGAGTGTGTTTAAGTAAGAAAGGGAAGCAGGTAGGCTGAACCATGTAACTGTTGTGTGTATGTAGGCATCCTCCATGTGAAAGTGGTATATGACAGTCTGCATGAACACAGCCAAACTCATTGCTAGCTCTATGTTTTGGTATATTGGACAGGTGTGAGTCATGCCTGTTAAAGTTGGCAGTTCATTGTTATCGCCTCCGACCACAAAAACTGGCTCTGTCAGGAGTTGCACTGGCACAGGCATGCCCAGGTTCAGATAGCTGGCACCTGAATGTGACTGATGTCTGATGGACATGCTCCCTTCATGGGAATGCTCAGGACCACAAACCCATGGCCTGCCACATCTGGGTGTGGACAGCACACTCACCGGAACAGTGGAAGTACTGCCATTATGGGAGCATGATCAAGCATGGTCATGTGGCTGACCTACTCCCATGATGACCCCTTTCCCCTCGCAGCAACATTCTGTCAGAGACACTCCTTGTTCCAACATGTCATTCATATGCTCCACTGCATTAGTTACACTGTGGGGACAGTCATGCATGTCAGACTGTGCTACATCTACAGCCCTGTGCATTGGTCAGGAGCACCTTTTTGATTGTGTCTTTGCCTCCATGATGGCCCTAAACATACATTGAGTGACACTGAAAGAGACACCTACACCAGGTTTAGAAGGGAAAGCAGGCCCCATTCAAATACCCCTATCAATCCTCCTGTGTGGCACCTAGCCCACACTTTCACTAAAGTCAGAGTCAACAGAAACTGAAGCCACAGTAGCCACACTTCTCTGATCAGTGTCCTCATCCTCCACCTGTTCAATATCTAAGGGCTCAGTAGACTGGGTAGGTATAGGCTTATTGGATGTGTCTGGGGAAAATGAAGGAGGTGGCTGGATGGCAACTTCTCTGTCAAATTTAACTTCTGCACCATCTGACTGTGCCTCAGTTTGGCCACCATCATCATCAGTGTTTTCTGAGAGGCTGACATCAGGTGGTACATGGCCCACATTCCCACTGTCATGATCACCTGTGATAAAAAGGCAGAAACACAGGAATACATTAATACCTGCACTATGGTGCAATATATTCTAAACAACTAACAGTGCTGCCACTATTACAGACAGTACAGCAATACACACAACAGGCCTAAAATGACACATTATGATATTTCTTTAAATTCATCTGCAATACTGACAAAAATGTATTTGGCTTACCATCTGCAAGAAAGACATTAAGCAAGATGTAAGAGTAACATCATCACATTTAACAGTAAGTCAGTGGGTAATACATGTATTCCTCTATATCTGCATTAACTCTACTTTCAACAAGAATGTGGCTGACAGCACCAAACTAAGACTATAACCGTAGCAATCATCAACCCCCCCCTCAGAAAAAAGGTGTGCGACACAGAAGTAACATTTATTTCAATTGTTTTACTATACAACAGTATTTAACTAGTTATATAACAAAGCCTACCTCAAAGTTCTTTTTGGGACTCAGAAAGAGTGGCACCCACATCAATGACATACTGTGGTCCACTATATTGTGTGCTCTCATAATGGAGTATATTTACCAGAAACTCTTCATTGGGGGTAAGAGGTGGTTCTGTAGCTGTAGCAGGCCTTACCATTCTTAGCCTTTGGTCCCAGGCAATTGCAGCTGCTCACCTCCATGCAATGGTAATTATATCAGTCGCTCTGTGGCACACCTCTTCATAGGTTCAGCTGTTGGTGGCCACAGAATTGATGTTCTCATAATGTGCTGCCATCATTTAGTCTGTGTACTGTATTGGGCTGACCTCTTCCCAGCAGTAAAGCCCCATGTTGACAGAGAGCATCAACAATGATGTTGTTTTTGGCATCTCTGAATAGGGGTGTCTGCTTCACTGACATTGTTTGTGTCCTAAAAGACAACAGAATGATAATACACATGAGTATTGCATAACTACAAAGTAACTGTTTCCAGATAAAACAGTAAAGGTAGCCAGTCTATATTACCCACTGGAGAAACATAAAACAGTCTACAGATGTGAAATACTAACAACAGGCAGGACACAAAACAAGGAGAGCAGCAAGAGCAACCTATCCTTGTATGTGCCACAGCAGTAACTCAATTGTGGCCCCCCAAAAGAACAGTCCATTTTTAGTTTGTGACATAACGTATCTTTTCTTTGCTCTCCCCACCCACTAAAGAACAGGCAGATGAGCAATTTTCATAATAAAACATCTTTGAAACACTAAAAGTGCTTTCAAAGGATCTATCCCAGAAACATTTGTACATATTTATCACACAGCATTCTATTTTCATGTATTTTCAATTGTGTACATCTGAAATGGCTTGACAAACAAGGCCATGCCCTTAGTACACCTATAATATTTGCATACATATAAAAATGTAAAAGCTTTGCTTCACAATTCATAAATATATTCAAACATATGTATTATGTAGGTAACAAAATGTGAGCATACCTGCTGGAGTTCAATACTCCTCTGTAAAGATTTTCTTATGAAGAAATATGCTCTATAAAGTCCTGCAAACATGTAGCAAGTATCCTCACCATCTGTTTGGCTATCTACACATTTGACCTTTTATACTGAAGTAGATTATTAATGGATTGCATCTGTCTTAGCCTGTGTCTTAGAGATGCTAGATACAGCATAGGTAACTGAATTACAAGCTAATCAACCAATCTGACGGAGCTATTAAACAAGTTATAAACCATCCACGTAGACTCCATGCTGTTTTTTTCCTGCAGGTTTCAAAACTTGTGGAGTACAGGCATGGAAAGTCTACACAGACAGAATATTAGGAGCTGCTGCTCCTGCTTTAATCCATTTTTATTTGGTAGAAGTTTCACACAGTGCTGTTGCTGCCAATAGGCCTAAGCTAAGACTGAGAAAAGTTTCCATGCCACATTTAACTTATCACAACATATACAACATCAACATTGTAGAGTACTACAGGGTGGACAGGGACAAACTGTAAGAACTCTGCAACCTCTGCTGGCCTCAAATCAGAGAGATAGTCTTAACCTCCCCATGTATTGGCTATGTACTGCTTGCATCACAGTCAGCCCTGAACTAACACTGTGGCAACTGCTGCATTTACAATGTTAAGTCCCAAACATGTAATGTATTGTATAATAATATTATGGCATGTCCTTGTATTTCATAACTTGGTACAGTAAACAAGTAAAAGGTGGGAGATTTGTACATAAATTAATGTAATATGTGACAGCAGGGAGTTATTTGACTTGTATGTGTCCATTAGCATGTTGTAGGCTTTAGTCATCACAGATTCACACATTCATACCTCTCCAAAGTACTGATGATCACTGCATGCCCTCAGTTTAGCACCATACATTTGTAATGGGAAATCATTACAGAGAGAAGTTAGAAAGTAATAAGACAAATTACAGTATCTGACTTCACAACCCTCACAAGATTAAACAGGCAGGATGCAAAACCAGGAGAGTAACAAGAGCAATATATCCTTGTTTGTGCCATAACAATAGCTCAACTTGGTCCCCCCTCAAAAGAACAGTGTACCCTTGCATGCAATATAACAAGAACTCACCATTGCCCCCCCCCCCAAAAAAAAGAGCAGTCTGTGCTTGTTTGTGCCATATAATCTGCCCTTCATTTGACGGCAACTCCATATCATAGTATTCCCAGTTAATATCCTCACACATTTTAAGATAAATGATACAGACTGGCTTATAGGTTCATAGGTTCATTGGTAGGTACTAGGCTATCTGCCCAAGGGCATTCATAAGCCTAGCCAGAGTGTGTCAGCTTTTGCTGCCACATTGATTGATTAACTGAGCCTCTGTCAAGAAGAGCCAATGAAGTGATCCCAGGGGTGTATTTTCTGTTATCCATCCACTCGTCAAAGTTTCTCTTGAAGAGTGTTAGTGAGGGGCTCTGCCTAATGTAGTTAGGAATTTTGTTCCAAAGCATGGGGAGTCTCTGTGACAAGAATCTATCCCTCCAGCATGTTCTATTTATTGTTGTGGTGCAGTTTAGCTCACTATAGTGTGTGGCTCGCAGTCACTTGGATTTCTTTAGTTGGAGCATGTCCATCAATTCTGAGTTGAACATGGCTTTGTAAGTCAGGCCGAGATCACCTCTGAGTAAGTGATATGTCACTGAGTACAGCTGGAGTTTTTCCAGTCGGGCTGCATAGAACATATGTTTGAGGCCAGTAATCCTCTTGGTGAGGTACTTTTGTGGTCTTTCCAGCTGTTGGAAGTGTCTTGTGAGGTACACTCCAAATGGGGCATTGTACTCTATGATGGGTCTGATGAGTGATGAGTAGAGGGGCACTATAACTTCTTTATTTCTAGATGCAAACCCTTTAGTAATTAGATGGGCTACATAGAAGGATTTCCTAACTACTTTGTCAATATGATTGTCAAAGGAGAGTTTACTATCTACCTGGGTCCCCAGATCTCTTATTACCTCTTCTGTATTAAGGGGGCTGATGTGGTAGTTCATGGGTGTTTTGTTTTTCCCAAATAGGATGACTATGCATTTGTTGGCTTTTAACTTGAGACCATGACTTTGACACCAGGTGTCCGTCTCAGTAAGGCCCTTTTGGAGAATGTCCATGTCAGCCGGAGAGTCAGTTATGGCTCCCAGTTTGCAGTCATCGATGAACTTGGTTAGCCATAATCCTCCTGTCTTTGCCTGTACTTCTGAGAAGTATATGCCAAACAGTATGGGTCCCAGGAGCGAGCCTTGTGGGACACCACTCGTGACTGGTTTAGAGTCGGACCTAGACCCCGCTATTCTTACCATGTGAGTTCTGTCTTTAAGCCAGTTGGCAACCCATCTCATGAAGTAGGGGTTTATGTTCAGGCTGGTGAATTTTTCTATAATTCCCAAGTGCGGAATGGTGTCAAAAGCCTTGGCGAGGTCAAGGCAGGCTGTGTGAACCACCTTCCCCTCATCTGTGGCCTTGGTGACTGTCTCAAAGAAGTCAACCAGGTTTAGTAGGCATGATCTGCCCTTAACAAAGCTGAATTGGGTCAGGTCAAGTGTTTGGAGGTTCCCAATGTCTTTGTTAATGAGTTCTATGATGATGTGTTCCATAGCCTTGCAGACCAGGCTAGTCAGGCTTATGGGGCAATAGTTACCAGGGTCAGTTGTGGCCCCTCCTTTGTGGAGTGGAACAACCATTGCTGTGTGCCATTCAATGGGCATGTAGCCTGTGGAGTGGCTGAGGTTGAACAGTGTGTTTAGGTGCGGGGTTAGTTTGTTCTGTAGTTCATGCACGATGCAGCCTGGGGCACTATCTGGCCCCACTGACGCTGTGCTTTTGGCTTTTGAAAGGGCTGTTTTTACCTGTGTGTCTGTGATTTTTGGGACACTACATTTTTCAGGTACTGTTGTGGACCCTTTTGCGGGTGAAGTTTGCACTGAATCTATCTGCCAGGATGTTGGCAATATCAGTAGGTTCAGTATATTTTGTGCTATTCTGCACTAGCTCAGAGCAAATCTGCAAGTTGTCACTTAGATTCTTGACATAGCTAAAGAAGGCTTTGTGGTTATCTTTCGAATCCTTGGCTATTTTTCTTTCAAAGTTAGCTTTGGATAATTTTATGAGGGTCCTTAGTTTTTTACTGATACTGATCAAGGATTTCTTTCCTTCTTGGGATTTGCTTTTTTTCTGAACTAGTTTCCTCCTTCTATTGTATAGCCTGTTTATGGCAGTGGTCCACCAGACTGGTTTCCTTCTCTTAGGGGAGTGAGTCTTGGTTTTGCTAGGGATGGCACGATCCATGCATCCTTGTAGGTGCTCATAGAGTGCATTTGTAAAGGTTCCTTCATCTTGGACACTGTTATCCTTTAGCATGGGGGCTGTGAAACTTACCACCTCTGTGTTAAGTAAGGTGAAGTTTGCTATAGAAAAGTTTTTCACTGTGGTTTCCTTGGTTTGGGGTGGTGGTGTGGTGTGGACAACCAGAGTGATTGGTTTATGGTCTGATCTAACCAGTGACGGGTTGACCTCCGGTGAGGAACACCTGTCACCCATATTGGTGATGACCATGTCCAATATGTTTTCACCTCTGGTAGGGGAGTTTACCAGCTGATCCAGGGCAATTGAGTTGATAAATTCCAGGAAGCATTGGACCTGGGAGTTTGTGCTTGAGTAGTTTTCCCAGTTAGCAGTAGGGTAATTGAAATCACCCAGTATCAGAGTGTTTGGTAGGACCTTCATGTTTTCCAGTGTCTCTAGAAAGGCGGAGTGGTGCTCCTGGGTCATGGAGGATGATCTGTAGCAGGCCATAATTTGCATTGCAGATTTGCCCGATGTTAGTTGCTCATGGATGATCTCAGAGGTATCATGCTGCACCACTAACCTGGAGGTGTAGGTATCCTTGATGAATATGGATACACCCCCTCCTTTTGTGTTTCGCTCCATGTTCTGTGGCTGAAATGTGTGGTATGAGTTGTAGCCCGGTAGTGCTGGGGTGCTCTGTGGAGCCTTGAACCAGGTCTCAGTTACTGCACAGATGTCAGTGTTCTCCATACTGAGGAGTGCTTGAAGCATGTGCATTTTGAGATTTAAACTCCATAACCCTCATTTTATTATCTGTGCTGTTTATGGAGATGGGTTTGACTTTTGAGCCTTGCCTAAAAAAGGCACTATGGGGGCAGCAAGAGCCTTGGCCAGTATTTGAAAGCTTAGGGGTGATAGGTGCAAGCCATCTCTTGTGAAGCAAAAAGGCTTGTCGAGCATGTTGTCCCAGGCTGACAGACACTGGATCCCCTTTGAATAACACCAGAAGCTTAGTCAATTGTTGAAATTGATCATTTTTTCTTTATACTGTGGTATCATTATTGGTGAGGGCAGGATGTTACTCAGGGTCATACCCACCTAGACTACATGATCAGAGAGCTCTTCCATGTCTCTTTTCATGTAGTCCAGGGAGGTACGTCTCAGGTCATTCACACCAACATGAACAATGACAGAGTCTTACACACTACATGTCTTTGAGTACTGGTCAGATAACTGATGCATGACCAAGAAACACAGAAAGGTAAGACATAGCTGTATATTTGCAAGCAATATTCATAAGTTGTGTGATCACTAAGTGCACTATATCCAAATATACTAAATACATTAAATGTAGAAATAACAGATTATGCCTTGATATCAGTGTACATTCAGTTGTACTTGGTTGTGTGAGGAATTACTTCATTTCTTTGCTGCAAAGCTATTTGTGTGTAAAAGATGGAAAAGGCACCAATCCTGTTTTCTGCAGGTGCATTATAGTGAGAGTTGAAATCCAGACCTATATACACATGTATCATGTACACTAACATTTTCTATTGTGTACGTCATAGATTAATTTTCCTCATATTTCTCAGTTGTTTTTTTTTGGGGGGGGGCACTGTTTGCATGATGCATAGTTTAGCACAAATGGGCTTGACTATACTTTTCTGGTTTGCACATACAGCAGCAGTGCACAGACTGGATGAATGGATGACCCAGGTAGCAGACAGGACCCAGACAGCCACTGAACTGGATACATTTAATTAATAATATTGGCCATCACACAAACACATTGCCCACCAGTGTGCACCCTCGAGTACTGTGTTTAAGAGATGGTAAGGGATGCGCAACATTTTCAAATGTTGCAAAACCAAAACATGAGCACTTTCAGTAAGCGTGATACCTGCAATTGGCAAAAAAACATCATCGTACATTTGTCTTGATCTGTGGTAGGCATGGGAGAAATTCGTGGAGAGGTTTTGAAATTCCTGCTCAAAGATGGGTATGTCCAGGAGGCCAAAGTGTGTGTTGGACACCTAGTGAATGAACATGGGCCCAGGCTATTGCAGAGGGACCACTGTTGCTTGGATTACAAGTCAGTAGCATGAAATAGTCTTTCCTGGGTTTTTGTCAGTGCTACTGGTATTCCCGGTACTAGTGAGCAATGTAGGTATCACTACAAAGACCTCCAGACAAGGAGGAGAGATACCCTCAAATGTTGAATTGAGAAATGTAGGACTGGGATCAACCCACAGATATTTAAGGATCAGTTACAGAGAATACTTGTAAGAGTTAAAAGCTGGATATAGTCAGGATTGGTATTCATAATGGTACTCTGTTCTGTTTTTTCTGCAGCTGTCACAGACTGAGAACTGAATGAACAAACCCATGCCACTAGATTGGCATGGATGTGAGAAGCATGTGGTATTATGCATCCGAACAGTACTGTTATTGTAGCATTAAAAGTAAATATACCTTTTTCAGTTTATTATACGGTTGTATCAATTTGAGTATGCATCTCTCAACTGTAACAGGAAAGTATGCATGCATTAGTCTGTAGGTCAAAATAACAGTTCAGTATTAGAGAGTTCTCAGAGGTTGTGGTTTCTAAAAACACACTTTCCAAATATACAATACTGTTAAGTTTTCATTAGTATTGCAATGTAACATCAGACCTCTAAAGAGTGTCACCAATGGCCTGCTGTAAACTGTAATCAGTATAATTGGGACACATATTTGTGCAATATATGCACACTTTAAGGATTGCTTGCTGAACTCTGCTGTATGGTGTGCATCAGTTATGAGCTTTGTAGTCTTAAGAGCAAAAAAGTTATTTGTTAGGAGTTGGTAGTCTTAAAAGTAAAGGTAACAGAATAGAGTCAAATAATTGTATCAGTGCATTTTGTGTCACATATGAAGTTGCTAATGTTCTCTCACCCCATCCCTTATCTTCCCTGTCTTTTTATGTTTTGCTTTATTTGTTTCCCACATTGCAGTAGGTTAGACCTCCCCCACAGAATCCACCTGCCCCCACTATACAGGCTGCAGCACTAAGGCCCAGCACATCTGGGACGCAACCTGGAAGCCCCTCTCTGCTGCCTCTGCACTACCTGTCTCCTCCAGTAATTCTTTCCTGCAAGATAAGCCAACACTTCCCTCCAGGAGCAGTGGCAGAAGTGGTGATCTTATCAACTGCAATGAACTGCAACTATGCTTTAAAGAAAAGAAATGTGGACGACAGGAAAGTGGTGAAATGGGGAGCAAGCAGTGGAAAAAACAAAGTGAAAGGAGGGCAGAAATGTGTGGGAGGGATGTAGGAAAGAAACATAACTATCCATTTCTTCAACAGTAAAACATGATCATATATGCAGAATATTAGCTGAATTTGGACTGTCACCTCTAGAGAGAGGGTTGACCACAATACAATCATATTGTATAGCCAATTGTGTCAAGAAGACACGTGCAAAATTGAGAGTTATGTATGGGATGATTTTTTTTTCTGGACAGGTGTCCTTTGCCCTTTTTTTGCAGAGAGAGAGAGAGAGAGAGAGCGAGGAATGTTGGGAAGGAGACATAGGTATGGCTGGGTCAGGTAGGTTGTGTAGGTGAGAAAGCAATGGCACACAGATAGGACATGTAAGACAAGACACAGGAATGGTGAAGGACACAACAGGTGGGTGAGCACCATGGTTGGAAAGAGGTCGGGGAAATCGAGGTCCCATGCTCGTCAAGCTGCATGGCAGTGAGAATTGAGTCCCACCCACTGCACTGTCATCACTGTCACCTCACTGCACCACTGGAGTCAGTGCTTGAGGTCATCATCTCCTTCGGGTATTTTGAACAAGGATGGAGAGCAGGCACTCCATCCGGCATAGGTGTGCACTCACAGTGCTGCACACAATCCTATGCACCATCCCTGGCAGTTCTTCTCAGGTGATAAATTCACTACCTCTGTCACTATTCCCAGAGAGAACCACAGGCCTATCCTATGGGGGAAAACTACCTGAGAGGCCAAATAGTGCAGGGACAGCAGAGGGGGTGCTGTCAAGTTGTGCACCAGATGTGCTGGGCAGCAGTGCTGTAGCCAGTGGAGTGGGCACAGGAGGATCTTGTGGACATTCCTACCATGCTGTGCTCTGGGGGGAAAAAACAACAAATAAAAATAATAAATAAGAAAGAGAGAAAATAAGTGCTGGGGGGAGAGAGAGAGAAAAAAAGGGAGAACATTAGTAACTTCATATGTGACATACAAAGCATTGATACAATTATTTGACTCTATTCTATTACCTTTGCTTTTAACACTACAAGCTCATAACACATTTCTTTATTACTTTTAAGACCACCCAGTTCATAGCAGATGCACACTATAGTACAGATTGCAGCCACCAATCCTTGATGTGTGCATATATTGCATACATGCATTTTCCAATTATACTGATTACAGTTTACAGCAGGCCATTTGCGCCACTGGTATAGAGGTCTGAAGTTACATTGCAAAAATGATGAAAAATGTGCAGTACTGTATATTTGGGAAATGTGGTTTTTGAACCCACAAGTGCTTGCTACTCTCTAATACTGTACTGTTATTTTGTCCTATAGACTACTGCATGCATACTTTCCTTTTACAGTTTAGAGATGCATACCAGCTGTTATTTGAGCATATGGAACTATTACTTTCTGCTACAGACTAAGGCATGTATAGTTTCTTTTACAGTTGAGATATGCATCCTCAGTTTGATACAACTCTAATAAACACCAACTAAAGCATCTTTAACTTTTAATGCTACAATAACAGTACTGTTCTGATGCATAGATACCACATGCTTCTCGCATCCTTGCTAATTGCATGGCATGGGATCTCACATTTGATGCTCAGTCCGGGACAGCTGTGGAAAAAAACAGAACAGAATAGAATACCATTATGAATACCAGTCTTGAGTTTTACAATTAGTCACTGTAATTGATACTTACACATCTGCTGGATGTCCCCGTACTAAATTCTCTAATCCAGTTGTTAAGGATGTCCCGCCTTCTCCTCTGGAGGTCATCAAAATGATTTTAGCATTATGCACTAGTGCGGGGGATACCTATAGCACTGGTTAAAGCCATAGCAATACTATTCCAGGCTTTAGACTTGTATTCTGAGCCTAAATATTCCTGCTGCAGCAACAAGAGCATCCAACAAACATTTTGGACTCCTAAACATCCCACCTTTGCACTTGGAAGTGCAGTCCATCACCACAAACACCAGACATAACTACCATAGATCAAGCCCAATGTAGAATGAGCAATTCATGACAATTGCATTTTGTATCCTGATGTTTTCCTGCCAATTGCACGTATTGTACTTACTGAGAGTCTGCACTTTTTGGTTTTGCAACATTTGAAAAAGTTGTCATCGTGTACCATCGTGCATACACAGTAGAAGAGGGTGCGCACTGCAGGGCAACATGTTTATGTAATAGTAAGCGATGTACAGCAGTGGCAAGCAATGCAATTTCAAGGTTATTTAATATACAGGCACTTGTGTAGCTGTGTTAGTCAAATGGGGAGGCCATGGCAGTCCCAATAGCAGAAATATACAGTACTTGCATGAACATAGTTTGCAGTATACCCACAGTCATAGTTTTGATAATAAATGGGAAATACATAGATAAATAAGTAAGGAACTGATACAATATTAGTATCTCAGCCCTCACACATGTAAATATTAATATCGGCTATACTATGTTAAGTGTTATAAGTGAGAATGACAATAATGTGAAATGGAACAACATTAAAAGTGTATGGAATATGCTATAGTCAAACCCTTTTTGCCATAAGAAGGTTGAGAAAACAGTTGTGTATGTTGTACTTCATTGCTATAATCTGGAATGTCACAACAGTAACAGTATATTAATCGAATGCATCTGATTTATGTTTCTGGCTGTCTGGATCCTGTCTGCAACTTGGGTGGACCATTCATCCAGTTTGTGCACTGCCACACTTAGCACAAACCATATGAGCATGGCCAAACACATTTGTGCTAAGTGGCGCATCGCCCAAGCACTGGCTCAAAACAATCTATGGCAGTGCCTCAAACAAATTTTAATGAAGAAAACTCAAGAAAGGAAAAGCAATTGCCGTAATGTCATAAATCCACTTTTGTAGCCAGCGTCCTTACACAGAAATGCTATCCACACATTCTGCATTCATATTAGAGGTTTCACAGCCAACAACACTGGTGTGAACAGAGAAACCTTGCTTATGTGCACTGTGCCTCATTAATATGCATGGTACGATACTACGTGATGAGCAACATCTCGTATGGAAAAACACTCCATGTAGGCTCTGCAAGAGACTTACATGGAGTTTATTGAATCTTGGGGCAATTCCTTTTGCTGTAATTATGTTCTCTTCATGTAACGTGGGAGTTTTGATTGTATAATAAGATTTTATATTTTATTTTTGTTGCTTAGATGAGCTTTATTTATTAATATTTAAAAATGTGTTTGCATGTATTTAATGGAGAACTGTTGTCCAATTACATTCTTCTACTGTGTCATTTGGTGGCACCTTCTGTTGATGTTTTAAGAGAGATCAGTGTGAAGTCTAATACTTTGATATACTGAACTGAAAGAAATCTCACTATGCCATGAAAATGTACTGAGATACCATAAACATCTACATTTTGGAATCTCATTAACTCTTCTGAGCATAACCCAAATGTACTAGAGAAATCATTGGGGCAGCTGAGTCCATTTGATGTTCTCTGCGCTGCAGCTCTACTTGCATGTCAGACCTGGTACAGCTGACAGTTAGGCAAGTCTGACATGAAGGTGGTGTTCTATAATGTTGAGGCTGTACAGTGCAGGATCTCCAGATGAAGGAGTAGCGTTGCTATCATACCTGAATTCCTATGTCTACATTGAGGGATGTACTTGCAAGATAAATAGTCCAACAGAAACTTATTTTTTTCAAATCATTATACTGCAAGACATCCCCTCAACAGTTTAGGGCATGTTTCACACTACATTGAACCATGCAATGACTCCAGAAGCTTGCAGTACAACTACATCTGTATGTGGAATTCAGTAGTGTAGAAAATCTGGTGCACATCAGGTACTGCCTGCAGTACCTAGTCCCACATACTGGTGAAGTTTCAACCTTGCAAAGAAACACACTCAGTTCATCGAACAATTGTTTTTATTCCAATACTATTCCAGTTCATACATAACATACCCAATTGTATTTTACTGTAGGCTATCATTTTGGTGATTTGCATGATCTCATTACTGTTTAACACTGATCATTCAATACTAGACAGTTATTAGTGTTACATCTATGTTATTGCATTGCATGCCAAGCATTATACACATTACTAAGAATTTTATCCTCTCCCTTTTCACTTTTATTATTATTTGACTATAAATGCATTTAGTTATTTATAGTATGGTTTCCTGTATGAGTGACTGAATGATTGTGTTACTTTATGTGCTGAAACCTGTTGCACATTACAAAATACATACATAATCACTGCAAGCTGTTTGCCCTCCCATCATATCATAAAAGTGCGAGACCACGTAACTCAAAATCACAAAGTACTTGAAACTTAGCATATAGGGAATACAAACACAAGTTTATTACATGGAATAAAGATAATTCCAGTCATGAAACTAAAGAAAAAAAATACACATATAAGATTCAGAAAGCCCAATTTACAGGATGACAGCATAATTACTGCAAAAAGAAATAGTAAGAAAAATACCTTTGCAGATAACATTTAGGGCATGTGCATTTACAGGTCGCCACTGGATGGTCTTTGAGAAGAATTATGAATTTGAGGGAATTTTTGTATTTTCTGACATCTAGATGGCTAGCATTCCAGCAAGCAGGGGCAATGTCTTCAAGTTTGTTATACAGACACAGTAGAGACTTTCCAAGTATGCTGCTTTTACTTTTTGTTGTATGTAGTTTAGTACACCACTCTCAAGACTCTAACCCATTATAAATGCTATAGTCACCTTAGTTCAGTAGTTAGTGCCATTTTGCTTTGCAATAAGCTACACCAAGTAATATCTTAAAGCTAACATCTGTTGTTATTTGGATATCACAAGACCTGTGGCAGCACCCCTTAAAAACTAAATCCTTCTTCCAGCCTACTATCATCCTTCTTATATTACTGTGTCTTTCTCACAAATTCTAGTAAAAATAGCTTTATGTATAGAGTCCTATAAAAAATAGACAAGATACTGCAATGGTTATATTGCTTTCAGAAATGCTAATATCAGGTGAGTAGACTAGCTTGATGTTCAGCATAGGTCACATAATCAAGACAAAAGAATCTGTGGGTTACGTGCTTTCAGAAATGCTACCAGCTCCTGGGTGCATTAGCTGAAATTAAGCATAATTATAAGGCTTCCTTTTTTGCAGACATAATGGTCAAACTAGTGGACTAACATGTATGTATATATATATATATATATATATATATATATATATATATATATATATATATATATATATATATAAATATATTTATTACTCTTTCAGTAAACTTATCATCTACATAATATTGACATAGTTTTTCATTGCCACCTGATGTTTAGCATAGATTACCTTAAGAGGAATGTTGTGAGTTGCATGGACAATATTTTTTCTGTTTAGTTGATTCAAAAGAATACATATTTTTCTGAATATTCAGCTCCAAAACGTGTAACTTAAAAAAAGTGTAAAAAAGATAAAAATATTTTTTGCATGGGGCAAGCACAGGGATACCCTCTCCTTAATTGTATATTCCTTTTCAATGGTCACGCTACAGAGGAAGAAAAGAAAAGAAAAAAAAAAAACAACTGTGTACCACCAGCTTCACTAATCCTACAGACTACAATTAAGTGAGCCATGACATTTGAAATGCAACATAATGATAGGCACTTCCACATGTTTCAGTGAAATGTTGAATGCTATTTGGATATTCAGGAAACTTTACTTGGTTTATTTTCATTTCTAACAGGAAGAGTCATACAGTTCAATGGGACTCTTATTATTCCACACCATGCACTTGGCAAAGTGATTCATATCATGTCTTGCCCTGCAATACAGATGGCCATCATCTTCTACTTCATTTTCTAATGGTCCCAATCTCTGTCTCAGCAGGGATAGAAGAAGAAAAGGGAAAACTAATCCAATGTCAGGTGAATATCCACTCCCTTTACTAACCTCCAGGTTAGGTTTCATTGAAAGTAAGAGGATGAAATTGGTAAATACACTGATGGGAGGGTGGCAGGACCAAATCACCTACAGTGGTAGACTCCAGTTTGTGAGGGGCTATTTTGTATAGGCCTAAACTATCCCTGACAATCTGTAATAGCTCAATTGGAAAACAAAAGGCTCTGTGTGTGGCACCCCCCCACCAACACTGGGATGATCACTGATGAGTAATGAGGCATAATACAGTGCAAATGGTGTAACAGGTGTTACAACTGCCTTTAGCACAGAAGACTAAAGGTTCTGTTTCCACACCAGGCAGATGAATTATTGACACTTTAGTGCTGCATAAAGGGGATGTTGCATCACTGAATGACTTGTCTTTCAGATGAGGCATTAAACTGAGTTCCCCTCTGCTTGAGTTGGTTGTGCTCAGTTGAATATAAAAGATCCTGCAACATTTATTACAAAGAGTAGAGGTTCCCTTATGTCCTGGCCAAATGTCCCGTAGTAGTATAAATACCATGTTGGTTCTCCCTTGAAAAGATGCCAGTAGCCTAGCAGGGATAACCCAGTCAACAAAAGACACATTTAAATTTAAAAAGAACATGCAATGTGCCAGGCATCGCCACTTGTGATTCCATGCCTGACTGCACCCCCCCACACACACACACATGACTCCCTTTACAAGAAGCAGTTGAGTACTTCAATAACAGATTTCTGGCTATCCTTAACCACCATGCTCCTATCCGTACCATCAGTGTAAAAGCCACAGAAATAAAAAACAAAATTAAACTAAGAAACAATGCCTGGGCCAGGTGGCATGTTACCAAAGCCCCTATGGAGCAAGTAAGATACCGGCAGCTAAGGAATCAGACCAAAAAATCTATCACTCTAGACAAAAAAAATCACTACACCCTCCTACAACAAAAATATCAGCTAAAATCTCAAAATTTCTGGGCTGGTATTAACAATCTTCTCCACCTAGGCCATTCTGCCACTCCTACCCCATCAGCTGCCCTTGATAAAGCCCTTGTAGAAATTGCAAACAGCTTCAACTCCTTTTTTACTGAAACTATCCAGTCTCTAGCTACCCATCTCATGCCATCAGACACAAACATCAGCTCTGGCACATTTAGCCCTGATCCACCCAGCACCCAACCCACCTTTTCCTTTCAAACCGTACCTACCAACCTGATCCAGACCTTACTCAAAAAGCTAAAACCTACTACACTAGCTGCCGACCAACTCCCACCTAAATGTCTTCAAAAAGCAGCTGATGCCATAACACTTCCCATTTCTATTCTGATCAACATATCCATCTCAGAAGGATCCATCCTAGCAGTATGGAAAATATCACATGTTATACCTCTCCATAAAGGAGGAAGTTCACAGAATTGTCTAACTTTAGACCTATAGCCATTCTTTCACCACTAGCTAAAATCATGGAAAGATGCATACGCAAACAAATCATGCACTTTCTTATTCAAAATGGAAAGCTTGCCGACTATAAGCATGGCTTTAAGACATTCCACAGTACCACCACGGCTCTTCTATCGTTCTCTAATGTCATCAATCTTCATCATAACAATAACAAACTATCTTTCAGCACTCTTCCTAGATCTCTGAAAAGCTTTTAATATGGTCAACCATCAGCTACTGCTCAATACCCTACAAACCATCGGTTTAGACCAACATGCAATACAATGGTTTCACTCCTACCTAAATGGTAGACAGACAGCAGGCTGTCTTATGGCAGAGCAAGCTGTCATCCCAACTTCCTCTAACCCTAGATGTCCCACAAGGGTCCATACTAGGTCCCCTTCTTTTCTCTATCTTTATCAATGATCTGCACACCACCATCTCAGGAGTCACCTGCATCCAATATGCAGATGACTCAATGCTAATATGCTCCAGCTCCTCTCCTATACAACTTCTAACCCTCACCCAGACCACTTTCAGCATGGTAGAAACATGGCTAGCTAATCACTGGCTGCTTCTATATCCTAACAAAACCAAGCTACAACTTTTCTCCCCTAACCATAGAATTTCTCATCCTTCCTTCAACATCAAATCTAGCAATGACACCATTATCTCCTCTGATGACTTTACAAAGCTTCTAGGTGTAATAATAAACAAAAACCTTAAATTTGATAAACATGGAAAACACACTATTAAGTCAGTCAACAAAAAACTTGGCTCCCTGTACAGAGCCAAACCTTTTCTCACCCCCGTAGCTAAGGTAGCTTTTGCAAGATCAAACCTCTTCTTTACCCTTATGTATGCCTCCCCTGTACTCACCAACCTATCCAAAACTGATCTCAACAAATTATCAGGATGTCACAATCATATAGCCAGATTCGCTACTGGCATGGCTTTTAGGACCCACCATTGCCAGAACCTCAAAGCACTGGGATGGCTAGAGTATCCTACCCCTCTACAGTTCATCCAACTTATAGTAGTGCATAAAATACTCCATCAACCTGATAACACCTTTGCCCTCAAAAATATTCTCACCCCTCATAGTGCCCCTAGGCCATTACCCTGAGCTGATAAACTATTGATACTGACCCAAAAATCCACAACTCTGCAGGCGATGCTATATTTGCCAACTCAACTGGTAAAATCTGGAATCTACTCCCTACTACCATTACCAAGAAAACCTCACTACCTCTATTTAAAAGAGAACTAAAAAAATACCTCACATCTCATTGGCTGTGCTATTGTTCTAAACCTGACTAACAACTTCACTAATACATGTCTTGCTACCCAACCTGCTGTTTAGCCAAGTACCTATGTCTCATAGCATTTGAATGTCAAGCATTGTGAATCATGTAATCTGATTGTATTCAAAGTTCACATTTTCTGATACGTCTTTGCCAATCAGATGTAAGTCTGTACATTGTGTATATTGATATCTACCTGTATTCTTTGTCTATATTTTTCTAAACATGTCTGCCTGAGTTTATCACTCAGTGATGTATGTACTGTCTCTTTTTTGGTATGTGGAGCTTTTCTCCCTGGTCCTCCACTGAAAATGGACATATGTCCAGTCAGACTATCCTGGTCAACAGATGTAAAATAAAATAAAATAAATATATATTTATACTTTTTTTTACAAGGAGCAATGCCAAGGTCTAAGCTTTGTCATGTGTTGTATCTCCTTTCAACAACATGCAATAATGCTAATCAGCTACTGTGAAAAATCAGCTTTCTTCTTTAATTATTTTTTTGAGTGTCTGTATGTTTAAATGAAACACTTACTGGAAAAAAACATAATATGCTGTTTGCTAATGGCATGAATCTTTGTGCTATAGTTAGTTCTAATATTCACTATAGGGAAATATGTGTACCTGATAACACAGATGATCATGACTGGCTTATAATATGTTAAAGATATGAATTTCAAGAAATTCACCTCAAGAGTGAAGCTGAAGAGGTGAATCTTCACACTCATATCAAGAATATGTTATAAAGGCTTATGGTTGGAGACCTAGTCATAATTGTTTGTATTGCATGAAGCTTTCTTTATCTGCTGCACGTGCTACTAGTTACAGTGGGAAAAAGTACTAATTATAAGCTATAAAACACATAGTGATTGCTATAAACAAATTAACTCCAGTGAAAGCAGCGAGTCTCAGTGAAAGCAGTCTCAAACCAACAAGTCACGGGAGCCCAAAATAATATTCAAAAAATTTAATAAAAGAGAACAAACAATGGATTGAGTGCTTTTTTATCCCTAAAAACAGGAAACTTCATCAGAATCAGATTACATAATTTCCTCATAGGTTTAAATATTCACTGTTGCACACACATAGGATCAAATAAAAGTGCCTCATAAATAAAACATATATAAAATGCTTGTGAATACCATATTGTAAAGTAGCCATTAAAAACTGTGTATACAATCGTTTTCTCCACACATATTTTTGTACAAAAAAATTGTGTAACATTCATAAATATGTTAGTCAACTACTGCTGCTGTGTCTTTCAGCTTTTCCCAATTAGGGGTCGCCACAGTGGAACTCCTGTCCGCTAATGATTGGTAGTTGACTTTTACATGCCGAGTTACCAGCCCTGATGCACAACCTTCAACAAAGGTATGCCCATTCACGCATGTCTGCATGCAGAAGACGCTCTAGCTGAGAATCGAACCGGACAGCATCTTACTATGAGGCGACAACGCTACTGTGTGTAATAAATATCTTTTATAGAACTATCATGATATTCATACAAAATCTAGACCATGTTAACACATGCATCACAAGGTGTTTGCTCTTATTTTTAGTACTGGGATCAGGGATATATGGCCGATAAGACCCGGGTATGTGCATGCGTCTAACCACAACTGCCATACTAATTCCCTAAACTCCAATTTTGTTTCATAGTTTCATAGTTTCATAGTTTAGTACTAGGCTATCTGCCCTGGGGCATTTATAAGCCTAGCCATAGTGATGTGGCTTTCACCACCCCATGTAATGGTACAAAAGTGTACAGAATAGATTTATTATACTGTGCCTCTGTCTAGTAGTGACACAGTGAAGACCCCCTTACATAATAGAATTAGTTTACTGATCCTCCGTCTAGTAGTGACACAGAGATGATCCCTGGGGTAAACCTACGATCTCCCATCCACTCGTCAAGATTTCTCTTGAAGAGAGTCAGTGAAGGGCTCTGCCTAACATGAACTGGGATTCTGTTCCAGAGTATGGGAAGCCTCTGGGTTATGAATCTGTCCCTCCAGCATGTCCTATTCATATTTGTGCTGAGGTTTAAATCTTTAGCTCTCGTGGTTCTGATGGATTTGGATTTTTTGAGGTGGAGCATGTCCATCAATTCCTGATTGGACATGGCCTTGTACGTCAGGCACAGATCACCTCTGAGTAGGCGGTATGCTACTGAATAGAGCTGGAGTTTCTTTAGTCTGGCAGCATATGACATATGTTGGAGACCCTTGATCCTCTTGGTGAGGTACTTTTGGGGTTTCTCCAGCTGTTGCAAGTGCCGGGTGAGGTACATACCAAATGGGGCATTGTACTCAATCATGGGCCTGATAAGGGAGGAGTATGGGGTACAATGACCTCCTCTGATTTGGATGTGAATCCCTTCATGATAAGGTGGGCAAGGTAGAAAGTCTTTCTAACCACTTTGGCAATGTGGGTGTCAAATGAGAGGTCACTATCGACTTGGGTCCCCAGGTCTCTGATTACTTTTTCCGTACTCAATGGGTTACTGTCTATGTGATAATTTGTGGGTACTTTGTTTTTCCCAAAGGGGATGAATATACATTTTTTAGCATTTAGTTTAAGGCCATGACTCCGGCACCAGTTGTCCGTTTCAGTGAGGCCTTTCTGTAGGATGTATGTGTCAGCTGGTGTATCGACTATGGCGCCTAGTTTGCAGTTATCTGCGAACTTTGTCAGCCACAACCCTCCCATGTTTGCTTTCACATCTAAGAAGTAAATGCTGAACAAGAGGGGTCCCAGAACAGAGCCCTGTGGGACACCACTTGTGACTGGCTTTGAGTCTGACATGGCTCCAGCGATTTTGACTTTATGGGTTCTATCCTTTAGCCAGTTTGAAACCCATCTTGTGACATATGGATTTACATTTAAGCTGTTGAGCTTGTCTATGATGCCTGAGTGGGATATTGTGTCGAAAGCTTTAGCCAAGTCCAGGTAGGCTGTGTGGACTGCTTTGCCCTTGTCAATGGCTCTACTGACTGTTTCGAAAAAGTCAACCAGGTTCAAAAGGCAGGATCTGCCCTTTACAAAGCCGAACTGGGTGGGATCAAGTGTCTGTAGGTCCCCAATGTCTCTGTTTATGAGTTCCATAATGATTCTTTCCATAGCTTTGCAGACCAGGCTGGTTAAGCTTATGGGGCAGTAGTTACCAGGGTCTGTACAGGTGCCTCCTTTGTGGAGTGGGACCACTGTTGCTGTATGCCAGTGTTCAGGTACATATCCTGTAGTAAGGCTAAGGTTAAATGGCATTTTTACATGCGGGTTTAGCTCCTCTTGGAGTTTACGTAGCACGCAACCCGGGATACCATCAGGTCCCATTGATGCTGTGTTTTTAGCTTTGCTAAGGGCGGTTCTCAGCTGGACATCTGAGATGACAGGGAGGTTACATTCAGCTGGGATAAGTATTTCTTCTTTTGGGGGTGAGGGAGGGGAGAAATTTGCACTGAACCTGTCTGCCAGAATGTTGGCAATATCTGTGGGTTCAGTGTATTTTTTGTCATTGTGAACTAACTCTGAGCATATGTGAGGGTTTCCGCCCAGGTTTCTAACATAGCAGAAGAAGGCCTTGTGGTTATCTTTAGTGTCCATAGCGATTTTTCTCTCAAAGTTGGCCTTGGATGTTTTTATGAGAGAACATAGCTTTCTACTAGTGCTGATCAGAGATGCCTTCTCTTTATGGGATTTTGCTCTGTCATGCAGTAGCTTCCTTCTTTTGTTATACAATTTGTTTATGGCTGGGGTCCACCAGACAGGACGCCTGCCCTTGGTGGAGAGGGTCTTGGTTTTATTTGGGATTGCATGATCCATGCATTCCGTAGAAAGCATTTGTGAAGGATTCAGCATTGTGGGATGTGGTTTCCACTGGCCCAGTGGGCTTAAAGGATACCATCTCAGTCTTATGAAGTGTAAAGTCGGCTTTTGAGAAGTTTTAGTCTTTTGTGTTGGGGGTGGAGGTGGGATATGTATATCCAGGGTGATTAGTTTGTGGTCAGATCTCACTAGTGAGGGGTATACTTCCGGTGTGGAGCACTTTGCCCCCATGTTTGTGATGATCAGGTCTAGTATATTATCTCCTCTTGTGGGAGAGGTGACTAGCTGTTCCATTGCATTTGAATTCCAGGAACCTTTGGGCTAGGGTGTTAGGGCTAGAATAATGCACCCAGTCTATGTTAGGGTAGTTGAAGTCTCCCAATATGATGGTGTTTGGTGAGACATTCATATCCTCCAATGTCTTCAGGAAGGCTGAATGGGGTTCCGGAGACTGGGAGGGTGGTCTGTAACATGCTATCAGTTGTATAGCAGTTTTGCCTATGGTTAGTTGCACCTGGATGGTCTCTGATGCTTCATGTGTTGCCACTAACCTGGAGGTGTGGGTGTCCTTGATGAATATGGACACTCCCCCTCCCTTTTTGGTTTGGCCCGAGTTTTGGGGCCGAAAAGCATGATACGAGGTATAGCCTGGTAGTGCTGGGGTGCTCTGAGGAGCCTTAAACCAGGTTTCAGTTACTGCACAGACATCGATGTTCTCCATACTGAGGAGTGCTTTGAGAACCTGCATCTTGAGATTTAGACTTCTGGCATTGAGCAGCATTACCCTTAATTTTTTTCCATTTTTGTTTTCTAAGGAGGTGGGTTTGTCTTTTGAGCCTTGCCTAAAAAAGGCACTATGGGGGTAGCAAGAGCCATAGCAAATATCCGGAAGCCCAGTGGTGACAGATGCAAGCCATCCCTTGTGAAGCAGTGTGGCTTGTCCAGCATGTCATCCCAAGCAGACAGACATTGGATCCCCCTAGAATGACACCAGTAATTGAGCCAATTATTAAAGCTGATCATCTTGTCTTTGTATTGTGGCATCATTCTTGGTGAGGGCAAGATGCTGCTCAGGGTCAGGGTCATACCAGCCTGGGCTACATAATCAGAGACCTCCTCTATGTCTCTTTTCATGTAGTCCAGGGAGGTACGTCTCAGGTCATTCACGCTGGCATGGACAATGACGGAGTCATATTTGTACTTGCTTTGGAGTGACCTGAGTGTGTGTGTTATGTGGCAGATCCTAGCTCCTGATAGGCAGCTCACAGTTACCCTCTCCTTGTTCAGCCTGGTAAGCAGAACGTCAGTGTGTCTGACTATAGAGTCACCTATTACTAGTGTATCAGGCATGGTGTTTGGCCTTAAGGGCTGTGATTGTTTGACACACTGATTTATTGAAGTATGTGTTGCATGTGTATGTTTTGAGGTGGTGGATTTTTGTGTGTCTGCTTTGGGAGCCTCTGTTGTTTTGGTAAGTTTTATGTTAGATCCTCCGAGTATGTCTTTGTGTTATTATGTGTTTGGTTTGCAGTTGTGGTAGGTCTATGTGGGATTGGGTTTGCTGTGTGTGTGGTTACCTTCTCCTCCTGTCTGGTCTTGCCAGTCCTGAGTTGAGAGAGTTCAACCTCCAGTTTGGCTATATAGCTGCATCTCTCACATGTATTTGTGTTTTTTGGGAGGAGGAGAGGGTTGTCTGTGTACATGAGACAATTATAGCATTGTCTCAAGATTCCCAGATTAACCAGCTGAACCGGAGACGATGCTAGTAATCTACTACTCAACATTCTAGACTATTATAAGGGAGTGCTGTGCCTTTAAGGGAAGTGAGTACTCACAGGGGTGGCAGGTGGATGTAGTGCTTACTTTAGTTTGAGAGTGTTTACTTAGAAGAGAGGTTTTGAGAACAAGTGCTAGGCTTATAAAAAAGCGAGTAGACTGATTATTATAAGAGTTGAGCTTTCTTAAGGGAAAATTTGAAGAGCAGACTTGGCGGAGCCAGAAAAAGTTTAACCTTGTATGCGCACATTCACACAAAGCCGCGCAAACGCAGATTTTAAACAGGGAACTTCAAAAGAGCTAGAAATGGTCCAAAACAATCAATTACTACAAGCTCTTGTGCTGAGGTCACTCCTTCAGGGACAGATAGGCTGCTCAAGGCTCCCCACTCCCACGGGTGAGCAAAGAAACTTCCTTCTATCCACGTAAGGCAATGGACAACACAGGAACTACACCACAGCCCAGAATACAGCAAAGCCTGTATACTGGTCTAAACTAGTCGAGGAGAGGCGGGAAAACAACAATATTTTTTTTGGGTTTTTTTGTTTTTGATATAGAAAGCACACAGAAATGCAGGAAACAGTAATAAATCAGTTACACAGGCTAGCACACTTTAGTGGGCAGCTTCAACAGTTAAATTTAACAAACAAACAAACTTTCGACCAATTTCTGACCAAATGTAACTTTAGGTGCAGATAATATATAATGCAACAAACAGCTAAAAAAACAGTTTAAGCTTGTTCAAAGTAAGCAAGAGAAGGTATTTTAGGTAAAACACAGCAGAAAATACTTAAATCAGGAAAGTAGTCGCTTCTCTCAGTTCTCTGCTGCTAGGACCACTCTGCAGGACCACGAGGAGCTGTTTCTGAGTAGTATAGCCAGAAAAAAATGCACAGAGGCGGACTTTAAAAAGGGAACTTCAAAAGAGCTAGAAATGGTCCAAAGCAACCAATTACTACAGCTCTTGTGCTGAGGTCACTCCTTCAGGGACAGATAGGCTGCTCAAGGCTCCCCACTCCCACTGGTGAGCAAAGAAACTTCCTTCTATCTAAGTAAGGCAATGGACAACGCAGGAACTACACCACAGCCCAGAATACAGCAAAGCCTGTATACTGGTCTAAACTAGTCGAGGAGAGGCGGGAAAACAAGGATATTTTTTTTTGTTTTTTTTTTGTTTTTGAGACAGAAAGCACACAGAAATGCAAGAAACAGTAATAAATCAGTTACACAGGCTAGCACACTTTAGTGGGCAGCCTCAACAGTTAAATTTAACAATCAAACAAACAAACCTTCGACCAATTTTTGACCAAATGTAACTTTAAGTGCATATAATATATAATGCAACAAACAGCTAAAAAAACAGTTTAAGCTTGTTCAAAGTAAGCAAGAAAAGGTATTTTAGGTAAAAAACAGCAAAAAATACTTAAATTTAGTTATAGGAAAAGTTTAAATTTGAAGGAAATAGTGGAGAAAAGTCAAAGTATCCCCCTCTCTGTCCTGATGTTGTACCTTTTCAATAACCCAAAACTTGAAATTTGCTTTTTCACATTTTAATACGTGTCAGTAACGAGCGTTAGTATCTCTTCTCTTTGTGATGTCATACATGTGTTCCTTGAGTCTTTGTTTTAGTGTCCATTCTGTTTTTCCCACATGATATGCCCAGCAAGCCATACAAAATGCTAAATATACCAACACTCTTGTCATATAATAATGTTTGTCGACTGTGTGAAGTCTTGTTGTAATCATTGGAATCCATAAATCACTACCATGTGCTATAAATGGACATTGTGGGGATCTGCCACACTTAAACATCCCCCCTCGGTTCAGATCTGCTTTAAATGTCCTACTTTGACTTTTCTCCAGTATTTACTTTAAATTTAAACTTTTCCTATAACTAAATTTAATGGGTTTCTTGAAAATATTACAACTATTGGGCATAATGTTAAACATTTTCCAAAACTTGTTAATAATCTTTTGAACTAATCCTGTATCTTTTTTACCTGTTAACACTAAATATATATTATTGTCTGTTGTATCTCTATCCTTCCTCTTAATGGGTTTACTTCTCCTTCCTACGTATGATGTGTTTCCATCTATTAACTCTTGTCTATGGAGTAGGGGTACAAATTTTGTACCCCACCCATCTATAACCTCCTTTTTGATACTGTCCACCAGGTCATCAGGGTGACCCCGTTCCAAAAATAACTTGTCCACGTATTCCAGTTCAACCCTTAAATTTGCATAATTTGATGTAATTCTAGCTGTTCTAATCATTTGACCCCTAACAATATTTTTCCTTTTTTTTACTTAGTGATTGCTGCCAGAAAGACAGTGTAAGAGATTTTATGTTAGAAAAAGTCAGGACACATTACCAGCACAGACAGCAGGCAGAAACAAATTTATTTTTTATTCTGCCTCTGCTGTTTGCTGGTCGGTACTCACAGAGCAGGGAGTGGTTAGCATTTGTTAAGATCTGGTATCGTGCTACAGAAACACTTAACTGATTTGTCTTTTTCTGGATATCAGAGCATAATCACCACGTGCAAGACAAGCACTTTTCTTACTCAGTTCCATCAATAATTTGTGTATAACTTACCTTTCCTCCAAATTTATTGCCAAGCCATAGTCCTAACATAATGTAGGCAAACCATCTATTTCTCACAAAAAAACATATATTTAACCTTAAGAAAAATGTTCTTCATCACATCAACCTCTCTTCATTTCATACCATAGTGTCATGCAGAAACATGTTCTCTGTTTCTCTTTTTCTCTTCATTCCACAGTCCTTACCATTCTGAAGCTTAGCTTAAATAATACATTCAAAAAGGAAAGGAAAAAAACTTTACTATACAAAAAGAAATCCACAAAATCACAAAATACGAAAATGGGTATCAAGTCTAAAAGACTGGTTGTGTAAATAAATATGCATTACTGTTTTTTATATTTCTCCCAGTGACAATACAGCTATGGTATACTGGACGATATCCAACATTGGAAATCCATAACAATTCCTAAAGAATAAAAAACTACTAAGTGATGTGAAAGTCATTTGGTTGCTCATAAACTCTATCTCCCCTACATATAATGTAAACTTATTTGGTTTCACACAACTAGTTAATAGCACCACACATTATAGCCAGACATCAAATTCCCTGTCAGAATGAATAGTACAATCAGACCCTATCAAATACACCACCTCAGGTACAATGTCTGACTGTCTCAGTGATCATCTCTCAGTCTATACAACCAGACATCTCACACATCCATTTAAACAGCATGCTCATACAACAACACATATCTCTAAGTATAACCCATAAATGTTCATTACTACCCTTATCATCTATTAACTGAAACTTCCTAAAAATCCACCCCTTAGATGATGCTGTAAATGAATTCAGTACAACTTTCCTGAATATTCTAAATAGCCTTGCACCTCCTAGAAGGAAGAGACTTAAAACAAATAATGTAATTTGTATATCAGAAAAGAGTAGAATGCTAATGCAGGACAGAGAGAAAGGTGTGGAAAGAATGACAGAAGTATAAAACACCACAATATCTGAAAAACTTGAGAATACTTCACACTCACACCAAAAAGCAAATAAATGAAGACAAAAAAGTATACTATAATAACTTTCAGAATACTAGTACACTAAAAAGTTCTGGACAGCCATTAAAGAAATCTTGCATCATGGGCATAAATTCAACCCTAAATCCTCTCCCAATAACTGATTACACAAAGCCAGAATAGAATTCAACTCTTATTTCATAAATATTATAGTATCTCTAAACAAGGCTTCACCAGCATTTAACCCTGACCCTACCCAAGAGTCATGTATCGCCACGTCCACCTTTACCTTCAAACTTGTGCCCATATCCTATATAAAAATACTTTTAAACAAACTCAAACCATGCTCTACTTCAGCTGATGACCTTCCAAGTAAGTACCTTAAAATATCAGCCAGTAGCATTGCCTAAACTGTCTCAATCATTATAAATATGTCAATCCAAGAATCCCATGCCCCATCTTTGTGGAAAATGTCACAGATTATCCCTCTGTAGAAAGGAGGAAATTCAACAGACATTACTAACTTCAGACCTATAGCAATCTTATCCCCGCTGACAAAAATATGTGAAAAAGATGTATTCAAAAACAATTGATAAACTATCTGCTGCAGGAAGAACTCCTATCCTCCACCCAACTTGTCTTCCATCCTTCCCATAGCACTTACACCACATTTCCAGCCTATATAGATGCTGTCAATAAAGCTTGAGATAACTACAAACTAGTTTCCTCATTATTTCTGGACTTGAGTGAAACCTTTGACACAATTAGTCACAACAAACTTCTACTTCAAATGTTCTCATTAGGTCTCTCTCAGCCCACCCTTCTATGGTTCAAAAGCTATCTGCCCAATATGTATCAATCATTAAAATGGCACTCTACCCTCTGTCCATACATCTCAGTCTCCACTTGTGTACCATAATGCTCTATCCTTGGTCCTCTCTTCTTTAACATTCTCACCAATATCCTCCACACATCCATACAATAGGCTTCCCTAATACAGTTCGTAGATGACTCCACACTCATTTGCATATCTGACAGCATGGCACACCTCCAAAAAAGCATGCTCAACCCTAAAAAAAAAAAAATGCTTTTGCCACCAAATCCCATTCACATGAAGAAACAAAATTGAAAGTTCTCTCACTTGATAATACAACTATCAAAGTCACTTCTCATAGCAAATTATCAGGGTTGATAGTGGATGAAAATCTTAAATTTGACTTTCCATTACAAAATTGCATCAGAAAAACTCATCAAAAACTACAGATGCTTTATAGAGCTAAAAGCCTTCTCAAAGATGTAACTAAAGCTACAATTGCAACTATGTATCTTCTCCCCATATTTCTTTATGGCACTTCCATCCTTACTAACCTTCATGCCTCACAAAAATCAAAACTTAAACAATGCTATAAAAAAGATGGTAAATTTTCATCAAATACCCCTTTCGGAACCCACCACTGTATAGCTCTAACAAACCTAAACTGGTTAGAACTATCCAGTCAACTAACATAAACTCAGCTTCTTACCACCTATAAAATCATCCAGAATTCATCTGTTTGTCCTGTACTAAATAACATTCTACATAACTATGTTCTCAGTCAGCAATTATGATCCAATGACCAAACACTCCTGTCTGTCCACAAACCTATAAACCTGCTAAGCATTGTCTGTACTCATACCATGTTTTGAAGGCCTGTAACTCCTTATCTCTATATAAACCCTCTCCTTCCCATCATTCAAAACCAATCTGAAAGAGTTCCTAGCCAGAAGTTGGCTCTCTTTTTGCTCAGCAGCAGGATAAACTATATCCCTGAATGTGAGAAAATACTTATTCATACCTTACATTTCCTTACTCCCACTTCTTCACTCACGTCCTTATTTTTAGAAATTTGTCTCCCTGGCATTCTCTCTAAATATACCATAATCCTGATTTTCTCTGACTTTGCATTGCAGTTCTGGTTGGTATTATACTTACTTAACTTTACTTTGTCTATAAACTGGTTAAACGTTCTCTATTAAATCATTGTCATATAACTTGTATCTATTCTTAACTAATGTTTTCATATTATGTCTAATTTTGTATAATTATTTAAACTGTAATTGTTTTTTGTGTTATTTTTAAAGACTGTAAAATTATTATTCTTAAAATACTTTGTAATACTGTGGGGATTTTCTCACCAGGCCTCAGCTGAAAATGGGCTCTTAACCAGTCGTACTTTCTTAGATAATGAAATGTTAATAAATAAATGAATAAATACTATTTTATATAAATAACAAAAAACACAGCTGAATCATCACTGGCTTTTGTTATTTATGCAATCATAACTTCTCTGTTTTTGCCTTAACAGCTATTTTTTTGTTTTAAGAACAAACTCATCTATGTCAAATATGCTTGCATTCCTCTTTAATCACAAAAGCCATTGGAGAGCAACACCTTAACAAATTGTTATTGCTTAGTTGACTATTCAAATCTGACTCTTTTTGATCTGAAGGACTTTAGCACATCAGGACCAGCCATCCGTAATTGCTTCTTTAAATGCTTACAAATTCATATTTATTATTTCAGCAATCTTGTCCATCCACAATAGCCTCTGTTGTTTTCTTCTGATAATGTCTATATATGGTTAGCCATTTTTTTGTAATTAAAAAAAAAACTTAGCAGTTTCCTTATGAAGAAAAAAAGAAATAACTGGACTAAAATACATAAATATAAAAACATAACTGGGCATTTGAATAAACATTTGTGTATTCCCTTTTAAGCAGCTTGCACTGACTATCATTGATTATCCGCCTTATTGTTCTTCCAGCCAAAAAGGTTTAATGCAGCTATCATTTAATAGTGTAATAAACTTTCATTTAATCTATAAACACAAATTACAAATGTCAATATTTCAAAATATCATTAGAATATAGTCCACCATTCTGTTAACAAATAGACCAGTGTCCACAGATATGATTTAATAAAGACAATCACCTTTCTTTCAGAAATGTCCTCCATTTTATTGCTCAAATCACATACTAAGAGGCCCACATCATGTAATTCATGTGTATGCCTACCTGTTTACCAGACACAATGATGCTGCTAAGCAGGAATAACCACAACATTTCAACAAACAATGTCACTAGTTCAGAACATCATTAGAACCTTGTCCACCATTTAGTCATCCATTAGAACCATCTCCATACTTAAAAAGGATAGTTACAATTCTTTCTGCAACTGTCCTTTTTTTTTTTTATTAACTCACAGACTAAGGTGTTCACATCAGGGTCACTCCTGTACAGAGCAATACACACTTCAAGCAGATAGGAAACACCAACCACAGAGATGATGAAAAAAGTTTTCTTTTAATAACATGTCCTGTAAGAAGGGGGAACACGGATAGCCCCGTGGCCTCACATTTCTTTAATGTACATAATAGTAATACTGATGGATTTATTTTTAGTGTATTGGCTAGACCACATTTTGAGATTCATAATTTTAAAGCTGAACTCAATAGATTAGAATACAAAATGATTCTTAATTATCATACGTTAAATCTGAGGGGTATGAATTTAGACACTGGGATTCCATTATGAATTTAGACACTGGGATTTATTGTGAAATTTGTGGTATTCAAGTATTATAAAAAATATTTATATAAAAAAAAATTATATTGTGAAGCCTTTGAATATCTATATTTGTTTCATTTAGGTAGAAGTGGTAGATATATGTCAATGTTAAGTTTCATTAAGTAATGTCTATTTAATGTTGTGCAATATTTTCTTGAACTTTAAACAATGAGCTATTGTGATTCTGAATTTTTTAAAATGATGAGCTGCTGTAGGTTTAAAATGATTAATGAACTGATTGATTAATGAGTTAATTGTTTATTGTATATAAGGAGATGGGGTTTGTATGGTGAGGTGTTCCGCTGAAGGCGAATTGCTGAGGTACCAGGACATGTTATTAAAAGAAAACTTTTTTCATCATCTCTGTGGTTGGTGTTTCCTATCTGCTTGAAGTGTGTATTGCTTTGGTTTTTATTCACACAATTTTGTGTTTATTATCACTCCTGTATACACCTACCTGCTTACCATACCCAATGATCCTGTTTAGCAGGAACAACAAAGCATCAACAAAAGAGTGTATCTCCAAGTGGCATTTCCTAACATTAAGCTCCTAAAGAGACTGAGGCTGAGGTTAGCACCATCTAGAAGATATATCCTTTTTTGATGCCACTATATTACTTCATGTCTCCAGTCTTCCATATTCTATGTGATATTCTGCAACCAGACACAGAAACATTGACATTTCCTTCTGCAAATTGTAATGAGCTTCACATAAAGATTTGCAAAAAAGCTGATAAATATACAAGTGCGTCTGGGTCTTATAAATTTATCTCAGAGTAATGCAGTCACTATTGATAAGCAGTAATGTCAGCGCAACAATACTCATAGCAAAAAAAACCATATGACAAAGAAAAAATGTCCATAAGTAGATATATTCCCACTAGCAAGGTGCATGTTTAACAGTTATACAAAAGCAAGTATGTCTATACTATGTGGAAAACACTAACAGAATAAAAAGTACATCAGCAATACCCACATAAAACTACTAATATCTGCGATATTTTGTTCATTCTGTTGTAAAATATAGAATTTTATATATATATATATATATATATATATATATATATATATATATATATATGTATATATGTATATACACACACACACACACATATATGTATATATATATATATATATATATATATATATATATATATATATATGTATATATGGATCCCTATCATATGATAGAGACCTCATTTGACTGAGACCATAAGTCTGAAATTTCAAAAAATTTCAAAAGACTGACAAGTCACTTGGCAGAAACCCATAAGACTGAAACCCATAATAGTCAATTTCAACATTCTAAATTTTAAACTGGACCATATAAAACCAGACTAGGTGGCTACGCCCCCAACACACACTCCTAACTATATATACTAACTCCAGGATCGCACTACAGTGTTACTACTTCTGAACAAGGGGAATATCTGTTCAATGAAGTACTAAATAGGGCTAAAAACAAAGTGTTAATAAAATTGGGATTGACACACAGTAGGAGATGGAGAGAAGCTACCTATGTAGAATGGGAGAGCAACAAATGGAACAAGGAAGAAGATCCAGATAGGTTATTTTTTGTGAACATATATTCTCCTTGTTCAGAAATTCTCTGATCCAGAGATTTTGGCCTATAATATTAAATGATGAGAAGTTGAAAGATCTCTTCCCTGATAGAGTGACTTTTTCCTATAGTAGGTTTAAAAACTTAAGGGAGTCATTATCTATTGGTAAATGGACCAGAGATCAGGGCAGGATAGGTAGTTTCCCCTGTGGGAGATGTAAGGTGTGTAACAAAATCAGAAATGTAGATGGAAAGACAATTAATGGTAAGGTCTATAAGGCTAGGGATTATTATAATTGTGAAACCAGGGGGGCTGTTTATATATAAGGATGTGGATGTCCCTCAGTAAAATGGTATACAGGGCAGACCAAAAGGGCTGTAAAGAAAAGAATTATGGAACATTTGGGCGACATCATAAGACATAAGGTAGAAAGCCCGGTTGCACAACATTTTGTTACAAATCATAAAGATAATGATGCTTCTTTATTTTACTGTGTTAGCTAAACCCTATTTTTGTCAAGGGGATGAATTTATACATAAACTGACACACTTGGAAATGAAAAGTATTATTAATTTTGGTACCCTTTGCCCTAGGGAATTAAATCTTAACATCAATTTGAATATGGGGTAGGGAGAATTTAGTGAATTTAATGATAAATCAGTAAAGAATAGGTTGAAATGTAGAATGTTTTTTTCTAAAAGACATGATTTCTATGTGTGATCCCATTGTAGTTTTTGTATGTGCATATTTATTTAGAACACATTATAGTGGATATATGTAGGGTTTAATAAAAAATAAAAAATGAATTACATTATTTTTTATAAATAATTGTATGTGTATTTAACGGGTATGTATCACTTCACCTAAAACTCATTTCACCTAAACTCATTTCACCAAGACCAAATCACGTAAAGTTCATTTCACCTGAAACTCATTTCTCCTAAAACTCATTTTACTGACAAATAGTACAATAAGGCAAGTCAAAGGTATATGTATGCAAATGTATACAGCTCAGCAAGCTCATGCCTGGTGCCCTGCAGGGTTCTACAACAGCAGAAAGACAAAAGAGAGACTTTGGAGTGAATAAGTATCATTTTTCTGCGTTTTCTACTGCCTGTAGCTAATTCTGAATAAAACACAGATTTTCTAGAGTTTCTGTGATTTAAAAAGCTTGTTATTATTTTACTCCCTGAACGTTAACAAAGTAGTTTTTGTGTTTAAATAACCAGTTTAACTGTTGTAGACTACAAACTCAACTGTGATAGCCATTTCTGTGCATTTAAAGGGTTTTTTTGATTGTATCTGCTTTATTTTCTGAAAAAAAATATATATATATATACTTGATTTCCCACCTTTCTAAGCTAGTTTAGTCCAGTTTTCAGGTTAGTGCTTAATTCAGGGCTGTGTTACAAGTTTCTGTGTTTGCCAATACCTTACTTGGATAGAAAGAGGTTTCTCTGTTCACTGTGAGAGAGGGAGCTTTGAGCAGCCTATCTGTCCCTGGAGGAGTAGTTTCAGCCCACAAATTAGTAGTTTATTGGCCATTTTGAGCTAATTTCTATCTCTTTCATTTCCCTGCTATAAAACCCACATTTGCAAGGTTTTTGTGCTAGTATACAGCTCAGCAAGCTCCTGCCTGGTGCCCTGCAAAGTTCTACAGCAGCAGAGAGATAAAAGAAAGACTTTGGAGTGATTATCATTTTTCTACATTTTCTTGCTGCCTTTAGCTAATTCTGCCTAAAACGCAAATTTTCTAGAGTTTCTATAATTTAAAAAGCTTGTTTCCGCTACATATTGTACTTATTTTACTGCCTGCACTTTAACAAAGTTGTTTTTGTGTTTAAATTACCTGTTTAACTGTTGTAGGCTACACACTCAAGTGTGATAGCCATTTCTGGGCATTGAAATTGTTTTTTTGACTGTATCTGCTTTATTTTCTGAAAAAAAAAATATATACTTGCTTTCCCACCTTTCTAAGCTAGTTTATTCCAGTTTTCAGGTTACTGTTGAATTCAGAGCTGTGTTACAAGTTTCTGTGTTTGCCTACCCCTTACTTGGCTAGAAGGAAGTTTCTCTGTTTACTGTGAGAGAGGGAGCTTTGAGCAGCCAATCTGTCCCTGGAGGAGTGGTTTCAGCTCAGAAATTAGTAGTTTATTGGCCATTTTTGGCTAATTTCTATTTCTTTCATTTCCCTGCTATAAAACCCACATTTACCAGCTTTTTGTGCTAGGATATAGCTTTGCAAGCTCATGTTTGCTGCCGCAGAGAGTTCTACAGCAGCAGATAGACAAAGGAGAGACGTTGGAGTAATTAAGTATCATTTTTCTGCATTTTCTTGCTGCCTTTAGCTAATTCCACCTAAAACACCAATTTTTTAGAGTTTCTGTGATTTAAAAAGCTTGTTTCAGCTACATATTGTACTTAATTTTACTACCTGCATTTTAACAAAGTCATTTTTGTGTCGAAATTACCTGTTTGACTGTTGTAGGCTATACACTCAAGTGTGATAGCAATTTCTGTGCATTTAAAGTTTTTTTTGATTGTATCTGCTTTATTTTCTGAAAAGAAAAAAACAAAAAAAAAACTATTTTCCTGCCATTCTAAGCTAGTTTAGTCCAGTTTTCAGGTTAGTGCCAAATTCAGGGCTGTGTTACAAGTTTCTGTGTTTGCCCATACCTTACTTGGATAGAAGGAAGTTTCTCTGTTCACTGTGAGAGAGGGAGCTTTGAGCAGCCTATCTGCCCCTGGAGGAGTGGTTTCAGCAGAAATTAGTAGTTTATTGGCCATGTTGGGCTAATTCCTGTCTCTTTCATTTCCCTGCTATGAAGCCCACATTTGCAAGGTTTTTGTTCTATTATACAGCATGGCAAGCTCCTGCCTGGTGCCCCACAAAGTTCTACAACAGCAGAGAGACAGAAGACAGACTTTGAAGTGATTAAGTATAATTTTTCTGCATTTTCTTGCTGCCTTTATCTAATTCTGCCTAAAACCTGATTTTCTAGAGTTTCTGTGATTTAAAAAGCTTGTTTCAGCTACATATTGTACTTATTTTACTGCCTGCACTTTAGCAAAGTAGTTTTTTTTGTTTAAATTACCTGTTTAACTGTCATAGGCTACACACTCAAGTGTGATAGCCATTTCTGTGCTTTTAAATTGTTTTTTTGATTGTATCTGCTTTATTTTCTGAAAAAAAAACAAAAATATACTTGTTTTCCCACCTTTCTAAGCTAGTTTAGTCCAGTTTTCAGGTTAGTGCTGAATCCAGGGCTGTGTTACAACTTTCTGTGTTTGCCCACCCCTTACTTGGATAGAAGGAGGTTTCTCTGTTCACTGTGAGAGAGGGAGCTTCGGGCAGCCTATCTGTCTCTGGAGGAGTGGTTTCAGCCCAGAAATTTGTAGTTTATTGGCCCTTTTGGGCTAATTTCTGTCTCTTTCATTTCTCTGCTATAAAACCCGCATTTGCAAGGTTTTTGTGCTAGTATACAGCTTAGCATGCTCCTGTCTGGTGCCCTGCAGAGTTCTACAGCAACAGAGATACAAAAGAGTGACTTTGGAGTGATTAAGTATCATTTTTCTACATTTTTTTTTCTGTCTTTAGTTAATTTCACCTAAAACGCCAATTTTCTATAGTTTCTGTGATTTAAAAAACTTGTTTCAGCTACATATTGTACTTATTTTACTACCTGCATTTTAACAAAGTCATTTTTGTGTTTAAATTACCTGTTTAACTGTTGTAGGCTACACACTCAAGTGTGATAGCTAATTCTGTGCATTCAAAGTGGGTGTTTTTGTATCTGCTTTATTTTCTGAAAAAACAAAACAAAATGCTTGTTTTCCTGTATTTCTAAGCTAGTTTAGTCTAGTTTTCAGGTTAGTGCCAAATTCAGGGCTGTGTTACACGTTTCTGTGTTTGCCCATACCTTACTTGGATAGAAGGAAGTTTCTCTGTTCACTGTGAGAGAGGGAGCTTTGAGCAGCCTATCTGTCCCTGGAGAAGTGGTTTCAGCCAGAAATTAGTAGTTTATTGGCCATGTTGGGTAATTTCTATCTATTTCATTTCCCAGCTATAAAACCAACATTTGCAACATTTTTGTGCTAGTATACAGCTCAGCAAGCTCCTGCCTGGTGCCCTGCAGAGCTCTACAGCAGCAAAGAGACAAAAGAGAGACTTTGGAGTGATTAAGTAACTTTTTTCTGCATTTTCTTGCTGCCTTTATCTAATTCCACCTAAAACCCAATTTTCTAGAGTTTCTGTAATTTAAAAAGCTTGTTTCAGCTACATATTGTACTTATTTTACTACCTGCATTTTAACAAAGTCATTTTTTATGTTTAAGTTACCTGTTTAACTGTTGTTGGCTACACACTCAAGTGTGATAGCAATTTCTGTGAATTTAAAGTGTTTTTTTTTTTTTTTTTGTATCCGGTTTATTTTCTGGAAAAAAAAATGCTTGTTTTCCTGCCTTTCTAAGCTAGTTTAGTTCAGTTTTCAGGTTAGTGACAAATTCAGGGCTGTGTTACACGTTTCTGTGTTTGCCCATACCTTACTTGGATAGAAAGAAGTTTCTCTGTTCACTGTGAGAGAGGGAGCTTTGAGCAGCCTATCTGTCCCTGGAGGTGTGGTTTCAGCCAGAAATTAGTAGTTTATTGGCCATTTTGGGCTAATTTCTATCTCTTTCATTTCCTTGCTATAAAACCCACATTTGCAAGGTTTTTGTGCTAGTATACAGCTCAGCAAGCTCCTGCCTGGTGCTCTGCAGAGTTCTACAGCAGCAGAGAGATAAAAGAGAGACTTTGGAGTGATTAAGTATCATTGTTCTGCATTTTCTTGCTGCCTTTATCTAATTCCACCTAAAACCCAATTTTCTAGAGTTTCTGTGACTTAAAAAGCTTGTTTCAGCTACATATTGAACTTATTTTATTGCCTGCACTTTAACAAAGTACTTTTTGTGTTTAAATTACCTGTTTAACTGTTGTATGCTACACACTCAAGTGTGATAGCCATTTCTGTGCATTTAAAGGGTTTTTTTTTATTGTATCTGTTTTATTTCCTGAAAAAAAAAAAAAAAACAAAACAAAAAAAAAATATTTGTTTTACCACCTTTCTAAGCTAGTTTAGCCCAGTTTTCAGGTTAGTGCTGAATTCAAGGCTGTGTTACAAGTTTCTGTGTTTGCCCATACCTTATTTGGATAGAAGGAAGTTTCTCTGTTCACTGTGATAGAGGGAGCTTTGAGCAGCCTATCTGTCCCCAGCCCAGAAATTAGTTGTTTATTGGCCATTTTGGGCTAATTCCTATCTCTTTCATTTCCCTGCTATAAAACCCGTATTTGTGTGGGTTTGCATGCCAGGCAGCGCCGGTTAGCTAGGGTATAACTATTCCCGGCTCCACAAAGTCTACTCTTCAATTTTTCCCTTGGAACTAGGCAAACTTTCAACTTAAGCACTCAAATCATTCACTTGTCATCCCGGCACTTGCCCAAAACTCATAGCAAGCACTAATAAACCTTAGCACTAGACCCCCCTGTACTGTAGAGAAGGACAAGGCTCTCTATTCGACCTTACCAGCCAATCAGTAAAACAGTTCACTGTACCTATCCAGACATATCCAAAGGGCAGTTTCAGGTGTACTCTCCAGTCCAACTGGTGAATCTGGGAATTTTGAGGCAATGTTACAATTGCTTCATGTACACAGACAATGCTCTCCTCCTTCCTCCATACACTAATACATGCCAGAGATGCAATTATACAGCCAAACTGGAGGCTAAGCTCTCTCAACCCAAGACTGGACCAGGCAGTCAAGAGGGGAAGGGAATTACGTGCATCACACCGCCAGTCTCACATAGACCTATGAAACCAGCACTGACAAAAAGCACACAGAAATATACAAAAACATAATCAGAGGCTCTATATAAAAATCTGCAAAAGCAATAGAGACCTCCAAGGCAGACATCCAGACAACCTCCACCCCCAACACAAACCATGAAACAGATACTTCACAAAACCAGTGTGCCACACAATCACAGCCCTTAAGGCAAAATAACATACCCAACACACTAGTAATAGGTGACTCTATAGTCAGGCACATGGACGTCCCACTCACTAGGCTGAGCAAGGAGAAGGTTACTGTTAGTTGCCTGTTGGGTACCAGGATCCGCCACATAACACAAGCACTCACATCACTCCAGAACAAGTACAACTGTGATTCTGTCATTGTTGGTGTGAATGTCCTGAGCCATACCTCCCTGGACTACATGAAAAGAGACATGGAGGAGCTCTCTGATCACATAGCCCAGGCCGGTATGACCCTGACCCTGAGTAGCATCCTGCTCTCACAAAGAATGATACCACGGTATAGAGAGAAAATTATCAATTTCAACAATTGTCCAGGCTTCTGGTGTCATTCAAAGGAGATCCAGTGTCTGTCAGCCTGGGATGACATGCTCAAAAAGCCATGCTGATTTACTAGAGATGGCTTGCACCTGTCACCCTTAGGCTTTTGAATACTGGCCAAGGCTCTTGCCACCCCTATAGTGCCTTTTTTAGGCAAGGCTCAAAAGACAAACCCACTGCCATAAATAGCACAAGATAGTAACAAAAAACTGAGGGTAATGCTGCTCAATCCCAGAAGTCTAAACCTCAAAATGCACATACTCGAGGCACTCCTCAGTATGGAGAAAATCGATATATGTGCAGTAACAGAAACCTGGTTTAAGGCTCCAGAGATTCCCCCCAGCACTACCAGGCTACAACTCATACCATACATTTTGGCCACAAAACCTGGACCGAAATACAAAACGCGGGGGAGTATCCATATTCATCAAGGATACCCACACCTCCAGGTTACTGGCACAGCACGATGCTTCAGAGATCATCCACCCATAACTATACCAGAAGAATGTAGTGCCCCTGAAATCACAGACACTCAGTTTAAAACAGCCCTCTCCAAAGTCAAAAAGACAGCATCAATGGGGCCAGATGGTTTCCCCGGCTGCGTCCTTCATGAGCTCAAAGATGAACTAACCCCTCACCTAAACACACTGTTTAAACTCAGCCTTTCCACAGGCTATGTGGTGCACAGCAACTGTTATTCTGCTCCACAATGGTGGAGCCACAATGGACCCCAGAAACTATCACCCTATAAGCCTGAATAGCTTGGTCTGCAAAGCTATGGAGCACATCATCATGAATCTCATTAACAGAGACATTGGATACCTCCAAACACTGGACTCTACCCAGTTCGGCTTTGTTAAGGGCAGATCATGCCTTCTAAATCTGGCGGACTTCTTTGAGAAAGTTACCAAGGCTATAGATGAGGGAAAGGTGGTCCACAAAGCCTACCTAGACCTTGCAAAGGCCCTTGACACCATTCCCCACTCAGGTATTATAGACAAGCTTACCAGCCTGAACATAAACCCCTACATCACGAGATGCGTTGCCAACTGGCTCACAGACAGAACCCACATGGTATGAGTTGCAGAAGCTAGGTCTGACTCTAAACCGGTTACAAGAGGCGTTCCCCAGGGCTCAGTCCTAGGACCCCTCCTGTTCAGCATATACTTCTCAGAGGTACGGGCAAGCACAGGAGGACTATGGCTGACCAAGTTCGCAGATGACTGCAGAATAGGGGCTATAACTGACTATCTGGCTGACAGAGACATCCTCCAAAAGGGTCTCACTGAGACAGATACCTGGTGTCAAAACCATGGCCTCAAGCTAAATGCCAAAAAGTGCATAGTCATCCCCTTTGGAAAAAACAAAGTACCCACAAACTACCACATATGTGGTAGCCCCCTAAATACGGAAGACATAATAAGGGATCTGGGGACCCAAGTAGTAGATAGTAACCTCTCCTTTGATAATCACATTGCCAAAGCGGTTAGAAAATCCTTCTATGTGGCCCACCTAATCACAAAAGGGTTTGCATCCAGATCGAAAGAGGTCATTGGGCCTCTCTACGCATCACTCATCACACCCATCATAGAGTACAATGCCATTTGGGATGTACCTTACAAGACACCTGCAACAACTGGAAAGACCACAGAAGTTCCTCACCAAGAGGATCACTGGCCTCAAGCAGATGCCGTATGCAGCTTGACTGAAGAAACTCTAGCTGTACTGGGTTGCATACCGCCTACTCAGAGGTGATCTCTTCCAGACATACAAGGCCATGTCCAACCCAGAATTGATGGACATGCTCCACCTAAAGAAAACCATATCCCCTCGAGCCACATGTTCCAGGGATCTAAACCTCACCACAACAATAAATAGGACATGCTGGAGGGATAGATTCCTGTCCCAGATACTTCCCATGCTCTGGAACAATATTCCAATCTACATTAGGCAGAGCTCTTCGATAACCCTCTTCAAGAGAAACCTTGATGAGTGGATGGGAAATAGAAAGTTTACCCCAGGGATCACTTCAATGGGTCTGCTGGACAGAGACACAGGGAACTAATCTAAGGGGGCAGCGAAAGCCAACACATTCTGGCTAGGCTTACAAATGCCTTCTGGCAGATAGCCTAGTACCTACCTATGAACCTATGAACATATGTCCTTTCCCCCACTGTAGTGTGATCCTGGTGTTAGTATATATAATTAGGGGGGGCGTAGCCCCCCACATTGGGGGGGTGTGGGGGTGAAGCTCCTCACTTACTTTGGTTTTATGCTGTCTGGTTTTGTTTTACATTATTTGCGCCCCTCACACCCCCTTAATATATATACTAACACCAGGATCGCACTACAGTGGGGAAATAGACATATACCATTGACTTGCCTTAGAGTACTACTTGTCATTGAAATGAGTTTTAGGTGAAATGAACTTCAGGGGATTTGATCCTGGTGAAATGAGTTTAGGTCAAATGAGTTTTAGGTGAAGTGATAAGTTCCCGTATTTAACATATGAAATCCATTTAATAATGAATTTATCATGTATTTTGGAGATTGTATTTGATGTTCTTAGGGAACTTTTAGGATGTATTAATTTATATGGAGTGTCTAATTATTCAGTCATATTTAATGAGGAGTACTTATACTTAATGACTGTTAATTATTCAATTATATGATGTACAAAAACAAGTGCTACTTGTGTGTAAAAAAATATTCCTTGAAGGCGAAAGCTGAGGTACCAGATGCACCAGTAAGGCTTTTCCTGTGTATTCCTAGAGTGGAGTGGTTTCTTATTGTGATTTGTGCTTACTTTGGTGTTTTTGTCGATGATCCTCTATGCAACCAACAGATTCCACCAATATGAGAGGGAGTGGATTGCCCTTGGTGGTGGGCCCCTGGAATAAACAGCAATATTCCTGACCTCCAACCATACCATCTGCCAGAATTGTCACATTGCTGTAGTAAGGACTGAGACTGGTGTCCCAATACATACAGGTATCTCCACTGTTCACAAACACAACAGCATATTGCACTTTAAATTTTCAGACTTTTATTTGCAAATGTAGTATCTGTTTCATGCACTTCATAGTGATACAATGTCATATTGTACTAGACATCATGGCTCAGGGAAGACCCAGTAAGACTACTTGCATGTTCTGATAAATAAACACTGCCTGGGTGACAAGGTAAGTACTATTTGTACTGAAGTCATATTCACCTGTACAGGGTCATCACATTCAGCCTGCCTGTGTTCCACTTTAATTTACAAGTTCAACAAAATGAGAAACATGGTTAGTATCATCAGAGGATGACAGACCTAGTAAGGCAGCCTGCATAGTTGTTATACTGCATTATTCTTAAGTGTTACTGTGACCAAATATGTAAAGTTCTATTCACATACAGAGGGCCATCATAATCTGCCCATAATTGGCACGTCTGGTATGTGTCGATGTACTCATTTAGGATGATGTGTATCCTTTGCTTGCGACTGCCTGTGTTAAGAATAATATGTACTTAATTGTGGCACATGTTACGCTTTAACTCACAGGTTCAACACTATTACAAACATGGTTAGCCTCTTCAGAAGATGACTGACTTGGTAAGACAGGCTATACAGTTGCATTATCCTGAAGTGTCACTTTGACCATATGTGTACTCCTGCTTTGTTAACTTGCATAAGTCCCTTATCTTCTGGACAAGTATGCAGCCATCAGGTAAGTAATTCTCTGCTTTTGTTGAATTTTATGCTTCAGTTTACATGCACCATGAGGATGTATATGTGCTATCTACTGAACTTTTCTGTATGTGTCTGTTTTTACACCACAGTGACATTTTGACTCTCACCACTGGAGCAGAATTCAGAGGAGGGCATATTGTGTGTGTCTGTATGTATGTGACGTTTTACACTGACCTTCACATGTAGCTGCTTTTGGGCTGATTTAGCTTTTTTAGTGGTCTTTAGTGGCATTGCTCCCCCTACAACCATGTTCACCAAGTAAGTCAATAGCTCCATAATTAGTCAGTCTTGTTACATATTTGTCAAAATATTTGAGTCATATCCTACCTCATTTACCCTCTGCAAATGTATATGACATGCACCATCTTGACATTTGCAGCACATACACTAACTGCCTCTTTCCCAAACCCACCCACTGTCCTGAGGTGGGATGTGATGTGCCTCATTCTAATAAATCTGCCAGTGGAACACAAGAGATTACATTGAGTTCAATTTTATCTAGTTTGGGAGAGAACAGTCCTCAAATTCATGGTATAGCTTCTGATCAGGAGGATAATGTGAATGGCCAGTCAATAATGTATGGGCATTAAATATTGGTAAACAGGATGTCCATGACTCACTGTCTGCACATGAGACTAGTAGTAATGGTGACTCTGCCCCACAATAGAGTAATACTGTCCATCGGACTGCACATGGGAATTTAGCTGATATGTGGATACCTAGCAGATGGTGTACACCTACTCTTATAGGTGCATAAACATCCATTGCAACATCATAGATATGACATGCTATTGATCATGTTGCACACCACCTGCCTGTGATATATGAGGGTCAGGATCACAGGCATGGGGATGTCATGGCACTACGGGCTGCACAGCATGATACCACTTTTCAAAGTCTTGTTACGGCAGTGTTGGAGCAGTGCCATAGTGCAAAGCAGGAGTTACATGCCTTGACACTCATGAGCAGATTACCTCTAGTGGGGCAAGGCAAACACCCATGTCAGTAAGCCCACGCATTGCCCATATACATAATCACCTGTCCTACAACACGGATGCATATTAGCTGTTGGTGACATTGTTCAGAACCAAGCAGTCACATTTAGACATATACATCACAGTACTGCCCATAATCACAGTGTGTCCCAATCTGTGAATGTCACCATATCCAACTCCTTGGTACAGGACTGTAGACATAGTGTTTCTGGACATGGCGGGGCAGCCAGGACCCTGGTCTGAGCCATCAACATGGGTGTCTTAGATTGCATTAGTGTTTTACTCGCAGTTAATCCAGTGTGTTTCCTGTTGTGCAATTTAACCATGTACCAATTATGACCACTATGCTGACCACTGCTTACTCTCCCTATTAGACTTTTATTACTTGTCTAATGCCACATTATTTTTATACTTATGTAGGTGGCATAGCGAGATGCTGTCCATTTGTGTCAAGTTTTAGTTATCTGTCCTTGTGAAACTTCTTTTTATCTCTTACCTTACCTTATGTTATTGCTTACATGCTATTCATCTTGCTATCATTTGACCTGCTGTTGCTACTTGACAAATATCAGCCATATCTCCAAGTCATCAGCATAGCAACCCATGACTACAGACTTGATTCATAGATTTAACCTTTCATTGTTATCTGCCATTACCACATGCACAGGTATATGTCTTTGTGCATACTGGTAATATTTGTGGCATTTTATTCTGGTACTACACATGCCTCCCCCAACAGATCATGCACCTATGGTTTCAGTTCTCAACTTTGATATCCTCTTGACAAAGTATAATTTCAATGTGTGCATTTCCATTCATACCCACTTCCATGCACATGTCTATACATATGTTGACTTTTCCATAACACTGTTCCTTGGCTGCTATGTGACACATGCCCATGATGCTTTGTTGCATAACATGTGCTAGTATGTCTGGATGGACATTGCCACTGCACCCGTCTGTGCATTATATCAGTATCTATGTGTGATAGGGCAGGCATGTGATGCAAATGTACGGACCTTGTCAGGTATGGTACTTTGTTGTCACACCTCTCCATGTTGTTAATATTGTTGCTGCTTACTGCTGTTTAAGTTTTTGTCCTATGGTATTACACTTTCTTAAGACATGTGTATTGCAACTCAGTGTTACTGTTTAATCCCTTACATGTAGGTTCTGTTTCTTATATTTCCTTTCTCTAATGCACATTTCTACAGACATTGAAATATTGCCAGAAATACTAATATATACAGAAAGTTATAATACATGATTACAGCCTACCTTGCTATCAACACCTTCTGTTATGTGCACCACGGGCATGACACACACATGGAAGTATGGTTGACTTTGGCAGTGTACCTTGCCTAAAGTCGTCTGTTAGATGGTAGCCTTCCATAAGTGTTCATTTCTGTAGCATACATATATGTACATTGTTTGGCTGATGATGCTGTGGTTAGAGTATGTATGATGTTCCATATGGACAGCTACTGGCCTTTTCCTGTAGTTGTGCTCTGTGCTGCTGTAATGAGGAAACACTATGTGAACATCACTACTTTATCTGTATACTTCTCTACATTTGTCTTGTCATGACAAAGTTTTGATCCAGATGTTATTGCATCACCTGAGTTAGAATATACAGCTGCAGCCTCCATCGCTCATGCCTAGTTGTTCCTGCCCTTGTGTCCTCTTTATTACCCTGTGACAGCTAAGATAGCTCCTCATCAGACATATGGCATTCTTGGGGTAGGTCAACCATGCTAGTTAGCATGTTGTTCAACTTGGCACACACAGTAACCATCTGTGATGCTTTTTCTGGTGTATATTGCAGTGCATCCACAGATGTGTCCACATATCTAAATCTTGATTTCATCATTACAAACACACATTCGGTGGTGTTCCATGTTGCTGTGTGTCCTCTGTTGTACGCATCCTCAGGAGATGTTGATGGGGCTCTATAGCATCATAAACTAAGGCTCCAGTGGATAACTGCAGTCACACATTTGTTGAAGTTAAAACGTAGATTTAATGTCCTTAGTCACTTTTGACAGGCCTAGATTTTGATTACATCATTGCTGTTGTTGTGTACTTACCAAGCAGGACCCCCTGTTGAATTTCACAATGTTGGAATGCAGCCATCAGATTGCTTTCACTCCAGATTGCTGCATCATGTGCACTACTAGGGTGTGTTGCTATGATATTGATATTGAGACCATCTGCAGAACACACAAGCTGGCAACTGAGTGATGGCCAACCTTTCCTATGAATGCACATTCAGCATAATCTAATGCTGGGGATTTGATTGGTACATGGGTGCAGTCAATTACACTGAGTACATGGGGAAAATTGACAATGAGATAGAAGTATCCCATGGTAGTCCTACATTCCATGACTTTTACTGAGACGTGGATGAAGACATCCACTTTCCTGCATATTGCTGCCAGGAGCTCTCCCAGAATGTGACTAGCAGCTGTCTGGAACACACCTATAGAATAACCCATATGCTGCTGCAATGTCCTAGAGGCTAGTATACCTAGACTTAGACACACTTTTGTTTCTGCCTGGACTGAGTTTCTCCAAAGACTGTGTGAAGATATTTGGGGTGCACACATCCTCCACAAAGCCTGCACCGGCTCCCTGTCTTACCTGTACCTATATATTATTTCCTGGTCAGAGACTTATCTTAACTGTAGCCTGGCTCGACACCTTGCTGTCTGCCTTTTGGAAGCATTTGCAAATTGCCCTCTAGTATGTCTTGTGGTATCTGACCTGCTGTAATGCATTAAATGCAGTTTGCTTTTTGTTGTTGTTGTTTTTTTTTTTAATTAATAATCTGTGGAATCCACAAGATTGCTTTGAAATTCATCAGCAAGTGTAAGTCAAATTGCTAAGCACAAATTGCCTCTGCCAAATGCTTTTCTGAAATTGTCTATGCACTTTTCTGTCACAGACTTTGTGATTTTTTTTTTGCCGTGGCTTAATCAAAATAACTTAATTTAGTCCAGAAATACTGCAAATTATCCAGTCCATCTTCAGATATAAGCTTCCAGACTTTTCTGTCTCTTCAATCCATCACTAGTATTGAGGAACTATATTTTTAATTGTTGCTAGTTCACAAAAAGCCAGAAACATGATAAGCAAACATAATACTCTATGGTAAACATCACTACACCCAGATCCAAACCTTTGATGTATTTGTCGTTGGTTATGTTTGCATTAATTATTTTACATAAGCTATACTCAAAATAATGCTTTATGTGAGGAAATCATAATTGCTGTTACACCCTAAAAAGACATAAGTACTCCAAGCAATTATAATTTTAAGCAATTATCTTCACTGGGCTCAGCTGTACCCAGATGCAAAGCCTTTATACATCTGTACTTATTTATTTCAAAGTTAATTCATTTGAATAAGTAATAGATCAATTAATGTTTTGTAAATAAAGAATCAGTAGTTGTGAACATAAGTGATTACTTACTTTAAAATTATGATTTCATGTACATTACTATTCATTTATTTCCACTAAGCATTCATTTTATTTCTTTTGGTACTGCATGTACAAGAAAATGGAAAAATGTTTGTCACTGGACTAACATTTTGGAACATGTAACTCGAAGATAGCTTTGTCTTTTTGTTTATATTACACAATACCTCCCAAACATACATTGAAAAAATGTACTAAATGTTTACTTCATGAAAAACTGACCCCAGGATTCAATAAAGCCTACAAGGTCATTTTTCACCATGTGTGTTGCAGCATGATGAGGACACAGAAAGTTTTAGATTAAGTAAAAGCTGTGTAAAGGCACGCACCCCCGTGCAAACAAGGTAAACACTGTGGCATGCTAATTACAGCATACGCATCTGAATTATATGCTAATTAACAAATCTAACATGGTAGAGCTATTCAACAAGCTATAAAGCATCTGTACAGAGTCCTTGCTGGTTTTCCCTGTGAAGTCCAAAACTTTTGGAATACAGCCACAGAAAGGAGTCTATACAGAGAGAATGTTAGAGCCTGCTGCTGCTTTAATTCATTTATTTGTGCCACAGGCTGAAGCCAATGCTGCTGCCGCAGCAGGTAATAGGCCTAGGGTAACAAAGAGAAGAATTTTCAGGCCCCATTTGGCTTTTCACAACCTACATGATGTGGAAATTGTAGAGCACTACAGGGTTTACTGTGGCACACTACAGGGACTCTGCAATCTGTTCTGTCCTCAACTCAGAGCCAGACCCATCCAAGGGGAACTCATCCCAGTGGAGACAAAGGTTTGTGTACCCCTTAGAATCCTAGCTACAGGTACTTTTCAGAGACCAACAGGAGATATGCTGGGGGGGGGGGTCACAGGCATCAGCATCCTGGATGCTCCACCAGTTCCTGAATGCTATGCTCCCACATGCCAGTGACCACATATATTTTTCCCCATAGTTATGAGGAAAGGGCCAGAAATATGCAAGAGCTCCACCATGTACCACACTACCCTGAAGTACTAGGTGCCATAGATTGCACACATATGGAAATGAAGGCAACACTTGTGGAACAGGGTAGGCTCTACATTAACAGAAAGGGCTACCACTCTACCAACTGTCAAGTTGTGTGTAATGTCAGGGGAATCATTTTGAATGCATGTACTGGCAACCCTGGAAGTTACCATGACTAACATATCTGGCACACTTCCCTATTGTACCATATGTTTGCTAGGGAGGTATATCCCATAGAGACATCTAATGGGGATGCAGGCTATGCACTGGAGCAGTGGCTGATGACAACCATAAGAACTGCACACACACCCACAGAAGAATGCCATAATGAGGCACATGCTCTAACCATAAATATCAAAGAGTGTGTGTTTGGGCTTCTGAAGTGACAGTTCTAGTGCCTAGATACATCTGGGGGATCCCTGCAGTACAATCAATGGACATATACAGAAATAGTCACAGTATGTGCCATGATAAGCATCATAATCCTGAGGAAACAGTTTCAGCAGGATCAGCAAGGGCAAGGGGCACACATCCCAGTACCAATGCCAAGGTCACCACAGCCACAGATAGATGAAGAGTCAGAGGGGGGACCACCAGCTGCTGTTGGTTTAGACAGAAGTAGAGGTGCTCAGTATGCCCTTGCATTGGCTAAGAGACAACACATAGTGCACTCACTAACCACCTAGGGGCCTAAAACCTTCCTTCTACACACATACATATAGTAACATTGATGCTAGGCAACTCACGTGACCTTTACCTCATCGTGTATTGGCTGTGTACTGCTTGCATCAGTTAGAGTCAGCCCTGAACTACAACTGTGTCAACTGCTGCTTTTACCAGGTACATCTCTAACCCGGAGTGTATTGTATAATAACATGAATGAGTGGCATATCCTTGTATCAGACTAGTTGGTACTGTAAGCAAATAACATGTGGAGACTGGTATTGAAATGATCTTATAATGTGACAGCAGAGATTTGTGTGATTTTATATGTGTTCATTATTAGTAGTAGTAGGCTTCAGGCATCAGAGATTTACACCGCCATACCCCTGAAAACTAGTGATGGTCACTGCATGGCCCAGTTTAGCATCATACATTTGTAATGAAAATTCATTAAGGAGAGAAGTTAGGAAGTAATGATACACATTACAGTTTCTGACTTCACAACCCTCACAACATCAGTCACAATAAAGTAGGGAAATTTTGATGCTATCAGTTATGTAACTTTCCAAGGCCAATATACGTCAAAGGTAACATTACCAGTTCAACATCACAAATGCAGATATACTAAGCACTAAGTCAGCTATGCCCCCTGATGCTTAGGGGGCATAGCTGACTAAGCACTAAGTCAGCTATGCCCCCTAAACATCAGACACAAAGCTTATGTATCCCTGAATCCAAAAGATAGAAAACCGGGATATGGCACAGTTATCATCATTTGCACAGAGTGTTGTGTGGGGGAGCAGGAGGCCTAGGCTAACACCAAAGGTTAGTGAGTGCTTGTGAGTAAGAAAGAGAAGCCAGCAGACATCTGTATAAACCAACCAATGGCCATTGAGACAAAATGAGTTTGACTCTACACAGCTGAACCATGTAACTGTTGTGTGTGGGTCTGTAGGGGTCCTTCAGGTGAAATTGGTGTGTGAGTCTGCATGGAGACAGCCAAGCTCTGTGCTAGCTCTGTATCTTATTATGTGAGACAGGTGTGAGGCATGTATGGCAGAGGTAGCAGTTCATCATTGTTATCCCCGAGCATTAGAACTGGCTCTGCCAAGAGTTGCACTGGCATGTACATGTCCATGGTCAGATGCACTGCTGGTTCCTGAATGTGGCCGATATCTGCTGGACAAGTTCCTTTCAATGGGATGCCCACAACTATGACCCCATGACCTACCACATCTAGGTTTAGACAGCGCACCCACTGATGATGCAGTGGAAGTACTGCCACTAAGGGAGTGTGAACAGGTATGGTCATGTTAGCTGACAGCAGATGATGTGGCTGACCTACACCCATGAGGATGCCATTCTCTTCTCAGCAGACATTCCATCACAGACAACACATGTTCTATGGCCGACACCCCACATTCCTATTTGTCATTCACCTGATCCATGGAATCAGCAACATGGTGGAGGCATTTGTGGAGGCACCCCCTCAACTAGACAGAAATTCCTAGAGCTACGCAATAGAGTCAAAAAGCTAATAAAACAGGACAAATTCCAATACTACCAGTCTGCCCTAGACTCCTCCCAACACAGCCCCAAACAATTTTGGTTCTCCATAAATTCCATCCTCCACCCAGGTAAAGTCAGTACCCCTCCTCCTAACATCCCATCACTCCTCAGAAAATATTGCTACCTCATTCAAGACACACTTCACTCAAACCATACTATCACTAGCTAAACAACACAACCCCCCTCCCCTCCAACCCACACCTTCAACTAGTAATCTCCCCACTGCCTTCTCTTTTTCTCCTGTACCTACCTCCAACATAAAAAAACTCTTAACTAAACTTAAGCCCACCAGATTAGCAGCAGACAACCTCCCAAGTGAATACCTACAAATCACAGCTGATGCTCTGGCCTACCCAGTATCCATCTTGATTAACCGATTTCTGTCAGAAAGTTATGTTCCCACACTGTGGAAAGTATCACATATAATTCCCCTCCACAAAGACAGACCCTCCACAGAACTAACCAATTACCGCCCCATAGCTATTCTCTCTCCACTCCAAAATACTAGAGAGATGCATACACTCTCAGGTCTCAGACTACCTCCTTACTAACAACCTCTTTTCCAATACTCAGCATGGTTTCCGACCAAACCATAGCACCACCACTGCCTTACTCTCCTTTACTAACACTATCCATCAGCATAAAAACAATGGCTATCTTTCCTCTGCTACTTTCCTAGACCTATCTAAAGCATTTGACATGGTCCCACACAAACAACTTATCTCTGTCCTCAATAACCTATCCTTCTCACAATCAGTCACCAACTGGTTTCAGAGTTACCTGTCTGACTGCCAACAATCCGTTGTATAGCAGAATGACATATCTCCCCAACTACCTGTCTCCATAGGGGTTCCCCAATGATCCATCCTTGGACCCCTACTCTTCTCTGTTTTCACCAATAATCTAGCCTCTGCCACCAAACATGGTACACTCATACAATACACAGATGACTCAGCCATCATCTGCTCAGCCCAGTCCCTACCCAAACTGCAAACAGTCACACAGGAAGCCTTTTCCTCTGTTGAAACTTGGTTATCCTATGCCCAATTAATAATCAACCCAAACAAAACTAAACTACTCATCTTCCAACCCACCAAACATACTCAAAATAACTCTCACTTTAACATCACAGCAAAAGACAACACCACTATATACCCAACTGAACACACCAAATTGCTAGGAGTGGAAATAGACAATAAACTAAAATTTGACATTCACATATCCATGACCATAAAAAAGTCCACAAAAAAACTAGGAGCACTATACAGAAATAAGCAACTTCTCACCAAAGCAGCAAAGATTTCAATAGCAAATTCCCACCTTATCTCCACCCTACTTTATGCCTCTCCAATATATACCAACCTAAGGCAATGCAATCTAAACAAGCTAGAGACCTGCTACAACAAAATCCCCAAATTCGTCACAGGGGCATCCTATCGTAGTCACCACTGTCTCTCACTTGCTGAACTGGGCTGGCTTGAACTCCCTCACCTTCTTCAATGGTATCAACTCTCACTCGCCCACAAACTAGTAAACCATCCACTAAATGTCCCATCCCTTCAGAATCTACTCCAATCCTATCACACCACCAGACCACTAAGATCCAGCAACAAAAATCACTTGCAGATCACTAAAGCCAATAACTCTGCTGGTGAAGCACTATTCTCTTGCACCATAGCCAAATTATGGAACTTCCTCCCACCCACAATTACCTCCATACCATCATGCACCCACTTCAAAACTTTACTAAAAGTGCACCTAAAACCATGCTGGCTATGCCCTTGCAACTCCCACTCTAATATCACCCACCCCATCCAACCACTACCTTTCTTTCCACTCCACTAATTACCTTGATTATAGCAAGCTCAGACACTCATAAGCCAGTACTTATTATACAGCAGGAACTTCTTCTTGTAACATTTGTTAATGTCTGTTATGTACTTCACAGATAAAGATTCTAGTTGTCTACTGATGTACTATGTTCTTCATCTGTAAATATGTTGTAAGTAATTGCTATGTAAATTGTTAATCGCTATGTAATCCAATGTAACTACTGTCTATTTATTTTAACTGTGGAGCTTTTCTCCCCGGGCCTCCACTGAAAATGGACCTACGTCCAGTCGGACACTCCCGGTCAACAAATATAAATAAATAAATAAATAAATAAATAAATAAATTTGTGCATGTCAGCATGAGCCACATCTATAACCCCGAGCATTTGTCTGGAGCACCTACGTGAATGTGCCTATGCCTCCATGATGGCCCTAAACATACCTTGAGTGGCACAGGAAGAGACACCTGCACCAGTTGGAGGACGGACAGCAAGCCCCCTCCAAACACCCCTATCATCCCTTTTGCATGGCACCACGCCCACACTTTGGCTATGGACAAAGTCAACAGACACTGAAGGAAAAGTAACCACACTTCCCTGATCAATGCACTCACCCTCCACCTGTCCAATACCTGTGATGTCACTGGAAGATGTAGACGTAGGCCTGCTGGCTGTGTCCAATGGAATTGAAGGGAATGGCTTTATGTCAACGTCAGTGTCAGCTTCAACCTCTGCACCCCCTGACTGTGCCTCAATTTGGTCACCATGATCATCACAGTATACTGACATCAGGTGGCAGAGTGCCTACACATTTCACTGTCATGATCACCTCTGATAAAAAGAAAGAAACACAGGAAATATCAATACCTACACTACTGTATTCCAATATATGCTAACAAACTAATAGTTGTGCCACTATTACACACACTACAGCAATACACACAACAGTCTTGACTTCAACAGCACAGACTAAAATATTTCTTTCAATTGCTGATCAGTACTGACATAAAACTGTGTGGCTTACCATCTACAGGTGAGGAAGAGTAAGAAGTTAAGCAAATAGTAAGGGCAACATCATCGATATTAAAAGTAATGCAGGTGCTAATACTTTTAGCCCATTATCTGTCCATTAACTACACTGTCAACAAGAAATAATACTAATAACTGTACCAATCCTTACACCCCCCATAAAAAAATACATGTTACACAGAAGTAATGTATTGATTTCAATTGTTTTAATATGCAACAGTTTTCAGTGGTTGAGATATCAAAACCAACCTGGCAGCTCCTCCTGGTACGTACTTTCTGTCTCTGACATTGTTGGTCCCACATCCAAGAAATACTGTACTGCACTCTCCTGTGAGCTGTCTGGATCCATGCTGTTGGCCAGGGACTCTTCATTGATGTCACTGGTGGTTCCCTAGCAGGCCCTCTTCTGGTAACCATCTGGACACGGCCCACTGCAGCTGCTCTCCTCTGTGCAGATGTATTCATGTTAGTAGCCCTGTGGCACACCTGCTCATGTGGCTCTCCACTGCATTCAGATCAGCAACTGTCTGTTGCCATATCAGCATCCTGCATCCCATATCTCGCCATCCCCTTTCCAGAAGAAAAGCAACATGTTGTCTAAAGTAATCTACTATGACCTGGTTCTCAGCATCAGTGAAGAGGGGTCTTTGAGGTTGACATACCTGGGTGGCATACTCCTTTGCATCCTACAAGATAACAAAAGGATAATACACATAAGTATCACATACGTAAGGAATACTTGTTTCCATTTAAAACAGAAAAGGTTGCCAATCAGTATTACCCCCTGTAGAAACATATACAATAGCCTACAGATGTGAAATACAAACAACAAGCACAATGTCAAACAAGGAGACTAAGAGGAGCATCATATCCTTGTTTGTACCATAACAGTAACTCACCTGTGCCACCCACTCCCACAAAACAACAGTTTATCATTGTTTGTGCAACAACAGTAACTCACATTTGCTCCCCCTCAAAATAACAGGAAAATGACACATTTTGCTATCAAACCATCTTTGAATGTTAAGAGTGCTGTCAAATGAACTGTCCCCTGAAATATTTGTAGATGATTATCACAACACATTCAGTTTTCATGTATTGGCAATCATATATACCTCAAAAATGGCTTGGCAAACATGCCCATGCCATTAGTACACTTCTAATGCATACAGATAAAAGTGTAAACCCCTTTGCTAAATAATTTTCTTAGATACATTCCAGCATATGCAGTATGTAGCTGAACAAATGGAACCATACCTTCTGAAGTTCAATACTCTACTGTGCTGATATATCCCAAAGTAATAGTGCATCTTTAATCTTCTCCACATATACAAGTCTCCTCACCATCAGTTTGCCTAGCTGCACTGTTGTCTTTTTATATGCTGTAGATTCAGCAGGGCTATCAGCACGCTGAAGATGCAAAGGAGGTATAAACTCATTACAGATGCTGAATCGCAAAAAATTGGATCCGTGTAGGGATGAAAACACAGTGCAGGCCCTCCCTCACTGGTTATAAAGGTTTGCAACTGTGACTGATTAGTGTTTGGGTGAAGGAAAACACAACAGCACTGTAGGTGGCCTTACTTCCAGTGGGTCTGTCAGGTCAGATCTACAAAGTGTCAAATGTAAGGTGTGAAATGTAAGTAAGCAGCCAAAAAAAAAAAACTGGCTTAGAACAACCAAACTGTAAACTATGAAAACAAGTTATACACTCTGGCTGTAAAGAACCACTCAGATACTCTGATTAGTTAAAAGATTATGTTCTTTCATTCTTTATTAAGTACAAACAGAACTTCATCAGAATCTAGCTAAAAGTCAAACACTTCAGTTTAAAAACCATGAATTAAACTCACATGGCATTCAAAAACTCCAATAGAAAACAAATATTCACAATTTGGACCAGTCAGTCAATACCTTTACAATCAGGAAATGGATGTTGCAGAGAAGAGAGAAAAGAACATCAGATTGAAAACCATGAATAAAATCACATAACATTTAGGAACTCCAATAAAAAACAAGTATTTGCAATTTAAACCAATCAAACAGTACCTTAAAATCCAGGAAATGATACACTTGTCTTGACAAATTAAAAACCACAAGTCTGTGATGAAGATATTTTGGCATCTGCAAAGCCTTTGTGCTGCTAGAAAACATTTAATATTAATGTTGTCATTTAATCATGGATGTTGGTCAGCCTTGAGTCTAATTTGCCAAACAGTTTCTTGGCATTTAAGTCTGACTTTGTAATTCTCATTGAAATCGCCAATGTCAACAGCCTCCAGCACAAAGAAACTAAACTTCTTAAAGTTGACACAAATAGTAGAGTGTCTAGTTAAAGCATTATTCATGTTATGATGCTGGATTGCAAGGGTATGGTCATATATTCAGTGTTTAAAGGTTCTAATGGTCTTTCTTATGTAAAAACAAGGACAAGACTCACATACACCCAAATAAACTATCTCATGAGTCTGGCAGTCGTACTTGCCCTTAGAATACATTGTAATTTCTCATGCCATAAGATGAATGCTTGAAACATTATTAACAAAGCAGCACTGCTTATCCTTTCCTGGATGTTAAGGTACTGTTTGATTAGTTTAAATTGTGAATGCTTGTTTTCTATTGGAGTTCCCAAATGTTACGTGGTTTTATTCACAGTTTTCAATCTGATGTTCTTTTCTCTCTGTTCTGCAACATCCATTTCCTGATTGTAAAGGTATGATTGATTAGTCCATATTGTGAATATTTGTTTTTATACTGGAGTTTCTGAATGTCACATGAGTTTAATTCGTGATTTTTAAACCAAAGTGTTTTATTTTTAGCTACATTCTGATGAAGTTCTGTTTGTACGTAATAAAGAAAGAAAGCATTTAATCTTTTAACTTTAATGTGAGTATATGAGTGGTTCTTCACAGCCGGAGTGTAGAACTTGTTTTGATGGTTAAGCAGCACACAAGTAACAGGTTGTGTTCCTTCATATCCAACCTGCCCTTCATTTTTTTGCAACTCCATATAATATTATTTCCAGGTAATATCCTCACACAGTTTAAGGACAGTGATATGGAATGGTTTACACACTGCATGTCTAAGATTGTTATTCAGATACATGAAGAATGGCCAACAGACAGAGAAATGTAAGACAGAGATGCATATTTGCAAGCAATAATCATGATAGGTTGTGTGATCAATAGGTGCACTACATCCAAAACTACTACATTTACAAATAATACTTGTATGGTTTGATATCCCTATAGATGCTGTTGCCATTGATTGTGTGCATATTGAGTTGAGTTCTTTGCTACAAAGCTGTTTGTGTGGCAAAGAGGGATAAGGCATCCATCCTGTATTCTGAAGGTGCATTGGAGTGAGAGTTCAAGACCTATGTAGCAATATCACACGTGTACAACCATTTTTTAGTGTGAATCTCATATGTCACTTTTCGTTGTTTCAACTATATCACTTTTTTTTTTTTTTTTGGGCCAGGGTTTACATGATGCACCACTTAGCACAAGCACTGGAAATATGGAAAAATTAATGTGAGGTTTGTTTGTGCTTATCTGGTTTACATGAAGCACAGCAATGAGCAAACTAGACAACTGGATCCACCAGGAAGCAGACAAGACCCAGACAGCCAAAAATAAAAAGAGGATGTATTGAATTAACACAACTGGACATTGTGCAAACCCACTAAATGACAGTGCACTGCAGTTAACATGGAGACCTTAAGAATGATTAGTAAAATAAGGAATGTCATGTAACTAGTCCTGTGGCAACAGATCTTAAGTGTAAGGATGGAATACAGATGCTCTTGGGTTCTAGTATAGGGTGTGCAAACTTTGTTTTACTGTTGTGACATTGCAGTTTATTGCAAGGGACTGCAACATAGACAAACATTTTCTCAATCTTCTTGTGGCAACAGGTACATGTGTAAGACTGACATGTTGATGGTCCTGCATTTGAATACAGCATGTTCCATACACTTTTACTGTTCTTCTACTTCCTATTATAGTTACTCTCACTTATAATACTTGACATAGTGAAGCTGATATTAATTATACGCATCTATCTGTGTATGATCACATTTATTATCAAATGTATGACTGTGGGTATACTGGGTACTATATTCCTGTAAGTATGTTTCTGCTATCTGGACTGTCATGGCCTTCACATTTGTCTAACACACATACACAACTGCCTGTACATCTAATAACCTTGAAATTGCTCTGCTCGCCAGTGTTGTGCCCCACTTACCATCTTTCAAATGTGGTGCTAGGAGGTGCACACTGCTGAGCACATTGTTTGTGTGATGGGAAGCAGAGCACAACATTTTCAAACAGTGTGCACACTCCCAGTAAACACGATAACTGGAATTGGTGGGAACCCATCACTCTCCATTGCTCATGATCCATGTTATACATGGCAGGTGTTTCTGGAGACATTGTCAGATTTAGGGCACAGAGATAGGGTGTTCAGGAGTCCAAGATTTTTACCACACCACAGTGTCAGACTATTCTGGCTCTCAGTATAAGTCAGAGGTTTGGAATAGTTTGGCCCAGGCTGTATCCAGGGCCACCAGTATCCTGTGCACTGGTGACCAATGTAGGGATCAATATATTGAGCTATGATGGAGGAAGAAGGATACCCTCAATGTTTGGCTTGAGGAATTTAGAACTGCAGACATTCCACAGATATGTAAGTATCAACTACAGAGAATATTTGTAAGACTTAAAAGATGAATATAGGCAAGACTGGTATTCATAATGGTATTCTGTTCTGTTCTGTTTTTTTTTTCCACAGCTGCCATGGAAAGGGAAGTCAATGTAAGAACCCATGGGGCTAGACTGGCAAGGATGTGGGTAGCGTGTGGTATGTATGCAGCAGAAGAGTAGTGTTATTGTAGCATTAAAAGTTAAAGATAGCTTTTTTGGTATTTTATAGAGTTGTATCAAATTGAGCATGCACATCTCAACTGTAAAATCAAGTATGCATGTATTAGGCTGTATTACAAACCAAGAGTACAATATGTGACTTTAGTCAGAGCTTAAGGGTTCAAATACCAAACTACCCAAATATACAATACTGTTAATTTTTCATTGATGTCTAACTTAAAGATTTAAACTAAAAGCTCTATACCTGTTTCACACACACCCTGCTGCAAACTTTAATCTGTATAACTGGAACATGCATATGTGCAATAAATGACATGTCAAGGAGTATTTCCTGCAATCGGTAGTATAGTGTGCATCTGTTATGAGCTAGTAGATTTAAAGGTAAAAGTCATCAGCTAGATGGTAGTGCTCTTAAGACTAATCGTTAAAGATAACAGAGTCAAATTGTATTAATGCATTGTATGTCACATACAAAGGTACTAATCTTATCTTTTTTTTCTTAATACAACCCTTATCTTTCTTTTTCATTTTATTTTTTATTTTAGTTTATTATTTTTTGTTTTATTTTACTATGTGTCTTTAAAATGTGTCGATGTCATCAACGTGTACCACATCACAAAATGTTGCAGAGCACAGGGGGGTAGGCCTACCCCACATGATCTGCCTGCCCTCCCTCAACCAGCTCTGGCACTACTGGCCAGCACTTCTAGGAACTAACCTGGCAGAACCACCTCTGCTGCCTCTGTACTATCTGCTCCCTCAGGTAGTCCTGCCCTGGAGGCTAGTCCAGTGGTTCCCTTTGGGAGCAGTGGCAGAGGTGATGAGTTTATCACCTGTACCAAGTTGCCAGGAATGGTGCATAGAGCTATGCCCCACATTGTTGGTGCACACCTATGCCAGCTGCTCTCCCTCATTTTATGTAGTACCAGGAGGAGGAGACTTCAAGCACTCCAGCCAGGGCAGAGTGAGATGACAGTCTGCTGGGTGAGGACTTGATTCTCACTGTCACCCAACTTGATGACTATGGGTACTGGATGTCCCCACCCTGATCCCAGTCATGATGTCCCACAATCTTTTGTGTCCATCACCGTCACTGTCTCTAATCTTGTTTGTTTCATCTGTTTGCAGACACTTCCTCACCTATGCAATGTATCTGCCCAGACATATCTATATCCTTATCCCAACAGTCCTCTTTGCACCTGTCCCACAAAAAAAAAAAAAATCATCCCACACATAGCTCTCCATTTTGCACAAGTCTTCTTGCCACACTTGATTCAGTACAATGGGCCATACAACATGATTGTGTTGTGGTCACCCCTCTTTGTGGAGAAGACAGTTAATATTTTTACACATAAGTTCACTTTACACTGTTAAAGAAATGGATAGCTATAGTTCTTGCCTGCCTCCCTCCTGCACCTTCCTGTCCTGGTTTCCTTTTGTCCTTTGCCCTACTTGCTCCCCATTTCACCAATGTTCTATCTTTCCCATTTCTTTTATTTAATGCATTATTGTATGATCGTGTGCATTGAGCAACAATGCACAACAACGGTAATACAAAAGTAGCAGATACAGCTATATTCGTGCCCAGTACCATCTGGCTCTATAAAGGATTGTACCACTGCATTAACATGTGCTGCCATTGAGTCGGCTAAGTTGCAGGTGTATTTCAGAGGCACACCACTAACTGTCAGACTTTAGCTATCTGTCTCACATTTGCTCAGTGCTTAGCAATGCACAAACATGTATCCTGCATGTGTATATACTTTGCTAACCATTGCATAACCCGCTACTCGCCTTGCTATGGAAATGTATATATTATGCTGTATTATTTACTGCTGTTTACTGTCCAATTCCTTTGTATGACATAAAATTACATGTAGAAATATTACAAACTGAGGGCTCTATCTAACTATATGTCATATATTTATAATACATCCATCTGTTGGCACCCGTCAAGCACTACAAGCCTGGGGTTTCAGTTCTTTCTCCACACATATATCAACCACACTACAAAATGTTATATCAAACATTGTGTGCTATGCAATCCACATTAATATGGTAACATGCAGAACTACAGCTATTGACCCATACACCTAAAAAGCCTTATCTGCAAGCATAGTGCAGGAATCAGCATGGACCATATCTAAATAGATATAAGTGACATTCAAAACACTTGACCATATATTTTGGTTTTGTCAAGGGCAGATCTTGCATATTGACCCTTGTGGACTTCTTGGATACTAATTCAAAGACTTGGATGAGGGATAACAGAACATACTGCCTATGTTCAATTATCCAAGGCCTTTGACACTATTCCCCATTCATGTCTCATAGTGAAGATCTCCCATCTAGAAATTAGGCCATATAGTACTACATGGATAGCCAACTGGCTCAATGACAGAACACATACTTTCAAAGTTGGGGACTGCACCTTGACCACTAACCCACTCACCAGTGGAATACCACAAGGATGATCTGTGCTGGGCCCTATACTGTTTGGAAAACATTTCTCTATAGCCAAGGCAACTGTAGATGGCCTGTGGTTTACCAAGTTTGCAGATGACTGTTAAATGGACACATTCATATAGATCCTCCAGTGATGGTAAGATACTACAGTAGAAGCTGACACAGGCTAATGATTGATGCCAAACTCACGGACTGAACCTTAAAGGATACAGTGACTCATTGTCCCCTTTGTCAATGAAACTCAAACACAGTGTTGTGAGACTTGGGAACACATGTTGAATGCAATCTAGACTTTCATCACTATGTGCCCATAGTGATGATACAATCTGCATTGCATATGAACATCACTTCCCAGACCACGGTAGTCATCAATCTGCTGTACTCTACCCTTATCACACCAATAATGGAGTACAATGCTCACATTTGTCTATACCTCACCAGACACATTCAACAATTGGAAAAAATACAGGGATGTACTTGGAAGACTCCCTGGCCTCCAAACATGATATACATGGAAAGACTGACATACCAGTCACAGTACTTGGTATAATGCAGGCTGCTGACAGGTGACCTATGGCTACCCTGCAGAGCAGTCTCAGACCCTGACCTTCTGGAAATGATGGACATTTGTAATTCAAATGGGACAAAAATAATTTGCCCCAGGGTTCTTAACCTAGCCTGTGACATAAAGAGAACATGCTGGGGAGACAGATATATCCACCAAAGATTCATTCTCCTCTGTAATAGGCTCCCACTGCATGGGAAGCAGTGCTTTTCAGTGATCCTGTTCAACCACAACCTTGAGTACTGGTTGGGTGATTGTAAAGTCACTTCTGGGCTGGCACCTATGTCCCTAATGGATAGGGGCCAGTTGGTACTGTTCACAAACTCATTCTGCTAAAAATGACAATCCAACTATGCTCAGTAAGGGTACTTGTGTTTTTACACAGCTAGACTTCCAAACACCCTACTGCTATTAGGCTAGTAGGCTCTTATCAACCTATGTAGCTATGCTGATGTCTTCTGCTATATGTTCACCTGCTCTCTTTTATAAATCAGGCCTGTGCTGTGGCATTTGTGTAACATACTGTGTTCTTTAGTCTGTGTAGTTAGATGGTTAGGCGATCTGTTCTCACTGCAGTCAACTGCGCCAGTGTGTTGGTGTTTGTGTGCACGTGCTTGTGCATGCATGTGTGTGTGTATCTAGACAAAAAAGCAGAAGTTTGTATTCCACACTAGTCCAGTGACATGGATTGCCAGTATTTAGATACTTGCATATGCATGCCTACACATCTATTTCATACAGGCCTCAGAACCTCTTGTCTCCAACATAGCCTGCTGATGTCATCTACTATAAGTTCTCCTACACTCTTGTATAAGTCACACGTGTGCCTTGGCACTTGTGTTAAGTACTGTGTTCTATAGAATGTGTACTTAGGAAGGTAGAAGTTCTGTTCTCACTTTAGTCAACTTGGTGTATGTGCGTGTGTGTGTGTGTGTGTGTGTGTGTGTGTGTGTGTGTGTGTGTGTGTGTGTGTGTGCATGTGCATGTGTGCATGTGTGCATGTGTGTGTGTGTGTGTGTGTGTGTGTGTGTGAAGACAGAAGAGCAGAAGTGTGTATCTCACAGTTACTGCTCCAATGCCATGGCATGACAATATGTTGATACTTGCACATGCCTGCACATTCATTTCACAGAGGCCTCACAAACTCTTGTCTTCCACTTGGCCTGCTGATGTCATCTATTATAAGTTAATCTGCACTCCTGTATAAGTCAGACTTGCGCTGTGGTGCTTGCATTAAGTACTATGCTTTGTAGTCTGCAAACTTGGCTAGGTAGGGGTTCTATTCCCAGAGTAGTTAATTGCCTGTGTGTGACCTGCTCTTTGACATTATAAAGAGAATTTTACACCAGCATGTGTGACACTGTAAACATTTCCTCAACAGGCTCTGCTGATGTTATCATCTATAAAATGTTGTCTGACACACACCAAGCAGGATCTGAGCTGTGGTGCTTGCTTTAATTGCTCGGTTCTTTAGTCTGTGTAATTAGATAGGTAGGGGTTATATTCTCACTCCAGTTAACTGTGTGCATTTGTGTCTGTGTGTGTGTGTGTGTGTGTGTGTGTGTGTGTGTGTGTGTGTGTGTGTGTGTGTGTGTGTGTGTGTGTGTGTGTGTGTGTGTGTGTGTGTGTGTGTGTGTGTGTGTGTGTGTGTGTGTGATGTTGCTTGACATCACAGAGAGTATTTAACACCAGCATGTGGGACACTGTTATCTTCTCCTCAACAGAAACTGCTGATGTCATCAGCTATAAACTGTTGTCTGACACACTCCAAGTTGGACTTGAGCTGTGGCACTTGCATTAAGTACCATGTTCTGTAGGTTCTTTACTTATATAGATCAGAGTTCTATTCACCCTGCAATTAACTGTGCGTGTCTGAGCTGTTACTTGATATTACAGGGAGAATTTTACACCAGCATGTGTGACAATGCTGTATTCTCCTCAATAGACACTGTTGATGTCGTCAGCTATATCACATTTTTGGATATGCAGTACTCCCAGCAGGACAGGGTCAACCACTGGCCTGGAGGCCAGGCAGAAGTCACCTCATCCTATACAATAAAGATTACAATGACATGGCTTGAAATCTATCCACATACATTGTGGAATGGCATTTTTAGGCCTTGTGTTATCTTACTGAGAAAGTCCTGTGGTCTCTCCAGCTGCTACATGTGTCTGGTGAGGTACATGTGCAAATGAGCATTATACTCTATTAGTGGTGTAATGAGGTTTGACTACAGTGCTGTAATACAATCCTAAGATTTCAATATGATGACATGACTTACGACGTGCACAACATAGACTTTCAATAACAGTGTGGACACTTGGTGGTCAAAGTTCAAATTTCTGTCTACATGCATTCCCAGTAGTTGCATCACTGGGTTTCTTCATAGCAGGACTGTTATTATTGCTGTGATTATCATGCTGCTCCACTTTCAGGCAGACAACATTACAAACACACATTTATGCATTTATTTGTGCATCATGTGTCTTTGTCACCATTCAGTTGAGTGCCTTATCTCCTCCTGTACTACATTATCACCATTGGTGGACTCAGTTATTACACAGAATATGCAAGAATCAGCAAACTTGGTAGGCCAAAGGCCATGTACTTTAGCCTGAATTGCAAAGAAATACAGTTCAAACAGTGAGGGGCCACCACAGATCCCTGGGGTTTGCCAGTGCTGACAGCTCTACTGGTACAGCTAATTCACCAACTTTCATATAATGTGTTCTGTCAGTGAGCTAATTGGTTACCCATCAACTGATGTAAGGTTTAATCCCCAGTTTGGGGGTTTTCTCAATGATATCGGCATGTGTGATTGCATCAAAACCCTAGGCCATATCACAATAGGCAGTATGCACTGTCTTACCTTCATCCAGACCTATCACATGGAATCAGTGGACTGTGACAACATCACAGATCACCTATGGTGTGACTCAGCACATGCATCTTCCTAATATGGTTTAATACACAGTTAAACACACCCTCCATATGACCTATATTTCCATACAAGGGTATACATCAACATGCATCCACCTGAGTTGGGGGCGACAGCACCTGATGTGTACATGAATAGAAAAATCCTGACTATCCTTGACTGTGAGGTAGGCCAACACCGTAACCAAAAAACAAAAACTAGGCAACAAGCTGTACAATCCAAGCCGGTTTATTGTTAGCGCTTTCATTCAAAAAATGCAGGAACTTCTTCAGACAATGAAAACCCAAAATCCCACAGTTAAAATAACGCCATCAATTAAGATGAATGCAATAATTACAAAAGTAGATGAAGGGCACAGTATTTTTTCATATAAGGGGTGGCGTAAGCCACAAAAATTTGGGCTAGGCTTATAAATGCCTTAGGGCAGATAGCCTAGTATAAACCTATGAACCTATGAACCTATGAACCTATGAACCTATGAACATAATTAAGAAATTTAAAGAGCCAGTGATACTTAGTCTAATACTTGAAACTATTATATAATAAAAAACTTTTTACACAAACAGCAACCTAACAACATTATTCTTATTTCTTATTTCACTATATATAACATTTTAAATATGAATAATTTTTAAAAATTATATAATATCTTATTCAAAAAACCAAACGAGTGGATAAAGTATCTTCATATAAATATAAATATAAGTAGATGTAAACAGGTGTAACAAATAATCAAAAATGCATTTTGAAATTAAAAGCTCTTCAAAGATGAAGCTTGATGTATTCACTATTTTATTTGTTACACTTGTTTACATCTATTTATGTTTATATTTTTATGAATATACTTTATCCACTTGTTTGGTTTTTTGAATAAGATATATAATTTTTAAAAATTATTCATATTTAAAATGTTATATATAGTGAAATAAGAAATATGAATAATGTTTTTAGGTTGCTGTTTGTGTAAAAAAGTTTTTTTATTATATAATAGTTTTAAGTATTAGACTAAGTATCACTGGCTCTTTAAATTCTTAATTATGTTAATTACTTTTGTAATTATTGCAGTCTGCGGTGGTGGTGCTGTGGTAGTGCTGTCGCCTCACAGTAAGACGCTGTCCGGTTCGACTCTCAGCTAGAGCGTCTTCTGCGTGGAGACATGCGTGAATGGGCGTACCTTCATTGAAGGTTGTGCGTTAGGGCTGGCAACTCAGCACGTAAAAGTCAACTGCCAATCATTAGCAGACCAGAATTCTGCTGTGGCGACCCCTAACCGGGAAAAGCTGAAAGACACAACAACAACTTTTGTAATTATTCCATTCATCTTAATTGATGGCATTATTTTAACTGTGGGATTTTGGGTTTTCATTGTCCGAGGTAGGCCAACATGTCATTATGGACCTCTTCTACATGTACATTAGTAATATTCCAAGTCTATGCAACAGAGCTGTGTGAGTTGTTAATACTGCATCAGGTCCATTACATTAGATAGATGTTCTCAGTGAGGTCATTGAGGGTATACATGATGACAACAGTATCATCTTGTGGAATTTGAGCAGGTCAAGGGATTTGACACAAATCCACACTGAATTATTCTACCAACACTGTCATATGTGATCATAAACAGCTATATCACTAAAATAGTATATGGCATAGTGGTCTTTCACTATGTTAAAATGTGTGATGTGACATATTTCTCAGGTCCAGTGATCAGAACAGTACATCAGGGGTATCTGTTAGACCCTTTCCTGCCCATAAGTCAAGGGGCAGACATCAGAGATGACAATTACATGCTGTGCCCAAACAGCTGCCTGAAGGAGTACAGCTTGTGGGCAATCATTGACTCCAAATGTGATATTAGTATAATACAGACAGTATCAACACATAACAAAAACTGCTCCCACAGCCATGACAATACCTACATTGACAAGAAACATATAGAGATTTGTTGAATCAGGAAACAGACACACCACCCAAGTATAATGTGGACATAACACCTTATAATTAGACCAATAGGTATCTGACCTGTGTCCTGGGCTAGAGAGTAAGTGGTATATCCATCAGCATGTGGTCACAGTGCTGACTACTCCCTTGAATGTAACACAAGTCCTGGGTATGTGAAGGATATGCACATCACAAGATATACTAATGTCATGGTTCCCAGTCTTCATCACATCAATAACTGTGTACAGTGCACCCTTCTTCATGTACCTCCTTACACATCTTCCAGTGAAGTGTAACTGAAGTTTACCACCTTTGAACTGTGCGCTGTCATATAGCTGATTGGCTATATCTAGGTATTCTTTCTGTGGAATATACATGACTGTCTGATGGTACAGAGCACTAATCAAGTTGTTACACCAGATGCATATGATCTACCTGTTCTGCTTATGTACACACTGCATACATTAGTGTTTGATAACATTAATGGCATGTATCTCTTCTGTGACAGTGTGGATTGTGCCATATAGATATATGCCATGCACACCAATCAACTAGCCTGTATTGCTCATAATGTTGCATACAGGTATAGCAGTGTCACTCCTAACACCTCCAGCAGATGTTAGAGTGCCAGGACAGTGAGTGTGATTACCCTCACAGAGTGTGGACATATCATAATAGCTGTACAAGTGTGTTTGAGCAGAATCATTTCTGATCACTCTAAATCACATATGTTATACCAGAGGAATGGGATTACTGGTGGTATTACTCTGATATTGTTCATGATTGTGGCTGATTCTTTTAATATTTTCCCTGATCCTTTATCTTTGCCTACCTTGCTGGAAACCTCTGCTGAGAGTACACTCATATTCAGGCATATCAGTTTGCACAGCTTCACAATATGCACCCTACCCCACTTGCATGTCAGATCCCTTATAGATGTCTTCTGCATTATTCGTTTAAGGATGATTATCTCACACAGACAGCCTCCCCATTGTTATGTCACCTTTTGTGACAGTCTCAGACAACACATTTTCACTGTACAGTCCATACTGTACAATATAGATATGTGCTTGGTGTTTCTGCTACAACCATCTTCCATTGGCATGCCTCCTCTGCTGTACATTAGGGCATTTCACCCATCCTATTTCCCTGTGTTGTCATCTCTGTGTCCCTATTCAATACACACACATTCTCTGACTGATCATTCTAAATGGCAGTCCCCATTTCCTGTTACAGATCATTAACACAACTTCAGTACAGAATGCCAGAAATGGGATATCACTATACCCTCCACTTTAGGTACATTGTCCTGTACTGTATGTTGACTATATACTTCACATTCATACCTCTCAACTGTCCAGATATTCCCAGGATGTCCAAAAGTTTTCATTATCAAATATGTGACTTTCTGCTATATCACTGGGATAATCTCTGAACTGATGTGATTCAATATTACATACATTTGAGTACATACTGTCCTGATCCATGCAGAATGTCCAGTTTTTGATTCTTATTTGCAATCTTTTCTTCAAAACATTTGTTTTCCTGGCAAATCAGTGTCATGTTATTGAAGAGCGAAGTTAGAAAGTGATGACTGACATTTTAGTTTCAAACTTCATGCTCTTTAAAAAGTTCATGCTAATGTACAACCTGTTGATTCTATCAACTTCCTATGTTTGGAAGTGCAGTATAAAAAAACAAGTAATCTTCGTGATATCCCCAAAGTCTCAAACAACCCACTAAACAAGTATAGTGGGTCCAAAAACAAAACAGTGTAAGAAAGTTGTCTGTGTGGAAGATTTTCAATTCATATATATCTAGTTAATCACTGTATATTAATGAGATCATATAATGGTAGTAGAAGTAGCAAACTTAAACTTGTCCTAAGGAAAAAAATACCAAAAAGTTTAATTTAAAATATTATACAAAATTACTAAGTATTCAAAAGTAATCCAAGGGTAGATAGACAGCCTGTTTCAAGTCAGAAGTCCTTTATTAAGCACACAGACAAGTGATCCAAGTAAAACAAAAATAACAGAATAGTAGTTTCATCACAAACTTTCTAACTATATATATATATATATATATATATATATATATATATATATATATATATATATATATATATATATATATATACTTTTATCAGGTATGGGAGTGGTTTATTGTGCTGTAAAACATGATGCATTGGTATACATGTTAACAAATTCACATGCCTTCCCCCATCAGTGTGACATTCAAGCTGGTCCTGTCCTAGTTACTAGTGTCATATTAATATAACCCTTATGTACTTTAAATAACATTAATAATGATGTGGTACCTCTTATTAACCAGATTATTAAGTCTATGATTTTATCCAAGACAATATACTACATGGTTGAAAATATATAAACCTTAGGCCATTTGGCAATCTAAAAATATATATAAATATATATAAATATATACAGATACTGATGAGTATTAGCCTTATCAACAGAGTAGTTCATCCATGATCTGATCATTAATGCAATTCAAAAATTTGTATTGCTGTAAGGATATTCTGTCAGCAAATCTACAGGTTTACCCTTGGCGGCATGGAGATGTAGTGCAACTCAGCCTATATTACCTTCCAAGTAATATTTTATTTATTGCTTTTCTTGACAGTTACTCTGGTTGGCAGAAAAGTTCCTTTTCAGCAGAGTCCCAGGGTGAAATCTCTGGACTAAGAAAGAAAATAATATTTACATGGATGCATACTACTGTCATACACTAATGCAAAAAACACAGCTTTATACATCATGAGTTGAAATACAATAAGTCTTATGAATCTTTTAAGTGTAGACATACAGCTTTACAGTTATAAGTAATACTTAGTATAGGAAGTGGTAGTTTACCAAGCATTACTAATCAGGTAAAATGAGTATTGATACTGTTAGTTTAGAGTAGTCTTCATTAGACTGAAGAGTGGTAGATAGAGGTGCAGCAATACTGAGTTACAGTGCAAGGTATGTGAAATACTGTGTAATGACTGGGTTGAAAATGTGGACAGAAAATGTGGACATGAACAGGAGAGGAGAAAAAAATAAGAAAAGGTAAGGGAGTAGAGAAAAATGAGAATGCTGGAAAGGGAAAAAATAGAGATGGTATGGGAAGTGTCAGGCAAGGAAGGGAGGAAGATGTGTGTCTGCCTGGTCTGCTAGTGAAAAGCCGTTTGCTGAGAAAAGAATCCAAGTTACCTGGTAGTCATATTACAATGCATACTAGTGCAAATTCCACCTGTCTATTCTGTCATTCCACCCCCCCACCCCATTTTGATCTTTCTTCCCTATACTAACATGCAAGCAGCATTAGAACCAGCATACTCCTCCACTCATCTCTTTACTCCTATACTACAGGATTCTCTAATCTCCTACACTCTATACTACCATATATGCTGGCAGTAGAGTCTTTTTTTCTTCCCTAAATCACTTTTGTAGGCATTTTTCTGCTTCACTACAGTATCCTCTAGCTTCCTATCCTTATGTCACACTGTTTTGTGTCAGCAGAAACTATTTCTTCTCTCAAACTGTGGCGGCTGTGGTAGAAACACTTCAACTCCCCACAATCTCTTCTCACAGTTTCTACACCTCCTTAATTGCTCAGTCTCTGGTGGCAACCAAAATTATCATCTTTCAAGCACATACCACTCATCCTTTTAATTTCGTCATACCTCTTCTCATCAAATTAACCCATTATCTCTATAATCACTTTTGCACTAACCACCTGCTTCCTCTTCCATTATAATACAACCATTGTAATACCACCTCCATTACTAAATTCCCCTGACTAGATCACAATGGTTTATGTTGTATATGACCTTGTTTTCCATCTAAAGCACCATCATTTCATTTCATCATCTTCAATTGACAGCTATGATCTCCCCAATCCTATCTTCTCTGGTGGCAGCTGATATAAACCCTCTTGTCTTGACATCTCTCTTATCTCTAACTCTTATCAGATTAATACATTTCTCTCTGGTAGTTGATTAAACTATATGATCATTCTACAGTTTCTGGTAGGAGCTGAGATAGCTTCCTGTCATTCTTCTTTCTGCCATCCTTCATCCAGAAATGAGTACTGGGCAGTACCTCATTCTCCTGAATCATACCCCTCAACTGTTCCTATTTTGGACAGACATTCCTATTTTCAGGCCTGATAACATGTAACTATGTTTGGAGGTATGTAACTAAGTTCAGGCTTTATTTACCCCTTCATATAACTTTTCTTAATCTCCTTAAGCACATTTGATTTTTGAAGCTGTCTAATACACAGAAAGTCACACTACGTGACTACCATACTAGTAACAACAATGTTAAAGACAAAGAATGTAGACATTACACCTCTCTTTTTCTGAAGCAAGAATGAATAGCTTTGTGTAGTCAATGTTGTAGTTCATTATCTACCAATTTTTACACTGTGCATTTGATAGTGTGCTTATCAGTTTCCATCATTTTGTCACTCTCTGTTTTTAAACACATTATTCTGAGTAGTAGCCCTCATTCCAATGGCAGTGGAATGGGTTATTTGTTATTTGGTATTCAAATTTCATGCTAATTAGACATCCCAGTTTTAGCTGGATGTTCGTATTTTTTCAAAGTTCTTCGTTTCTATTTTCAAAGTCTGCAGGTTGAGAGGTATGTCCTGAATGCTCATTCCTTTCTTCTCCCACTCATCTTTACAACAATGCACCTATTAAAAGTCCATATCCACTCATTACCAATACTTTTGCATTCCCCATAGGGTCTATATCAGATTATCAACATTTGAAAATGTCGAAGCACATTTATTTGACATGAAAATGTCAAACGTTGAGTTTGTCAAACAGCCAAACATTGATTTCTTTTCAGGGGAAAGAAATTGGTTGGCCGTTCTGTCACACCTGCCCTTTCCCCGACTGTAGTGCAGTCTCGGATTTAGAATATTTAGTTGGGGGGTGTGGGGGGTAAAGCCCCCCACTTACATACGTTAGTTTTTATGTTGTGTTGTCTCTTGGCCTTCAGATTTCTTTCCCTTGGAAAGAAATCAATGTTTTGGCCATTCGACAAACTCAGCATTCGACATTTTTGTGTCGAATAAATATGCTTCGACATTTTGAAATGTCGCTATTCTGATATAGACCCTCCCCATAGCCAACCACAAATGCACAAACCAAGCTCATTATTCTCTACTCCTGTTTTGCTTCTCAAAACTCTAAAAAAAGTGTAAGAAACTTTTTTGTGTGGAAGTTTTTCAATTCATGTATGTCTAGTTAATCACTATATATTAAAAAGAGGAAAATTCAGAAAATGGTAATAGAAATGCTGAACTTAGAAACATTCTAAATCAAAAAAATAAAAACTTATTTTGAAATATTATTAATATTATATAGATGTATTAACACTATTAGGTATTCAGAAGCAATCCAAGCATAGTAGACAAGTCTGTTTCCTGTTGAAAATCCTTTATTAAACACACAGACAAGTGATACAAGCAAAACAAAAAGCAAACAGAATGATAGTTTCATCACAAACGTTCTGACTAATATACCTGTTAGCAGGTATGGGAGTGGTTTATTTAGTTGTAAAACAAAGTATAATGGTATACATGTTAACAAATTCAAATCCATTCCCCCCTTTTCCACTAACCTTATTTAAGTAAAGATTTTAGGACACGGTCATGCTCAGCTGTCTGTCAGGCTAACATGCATTCTTGCACCTCAAGTACAGATATAACATAGTTGGAGTACAAGTGGGCATCAATTACTTTAAACTTGCTTCCTTGTTTTATATTTAGAAAGAAATGATGGAGAGCTCAGAATTTGTGTCTGAGGCAGGTAAGAACCTAGCCTTGAGCAGCATTCTTTATTAACAAGAGTGATGGCACAATATGAACTAAATATTATAGTCTTGATGGTACAAAATAAACTAAATATTATTGTTTTCAGAAACTAGATTATCTTCTGGTGATATTCAAAGGGGGGTACAATACATATCAGCATGGGAGGAGATGGTAAACACTCAAAAATGTTTTGCCAGGGATGACCAGTTCCACTACCTCCAAGACTTTCATGTCTTGTCTAAATTCTGTCCACCCTAATAGTTTTTTTTTTTTAGGCAATACAAGTCTTCTAAAACTTCTAACACAACAAACCAATATTCAGACTATTAAAAAAAAAAAACAGTCTCCCCTTAGTTACCTCTGAATGAGTATTCTCTGACTGTCCCCTACAATTGAATATTCCAACTCTTCTAACTTCCAAGCTTAACCTCCTTTAAGAAACTCTGGCCTTTCCACTTTAAATCTTTTACCACATGCAAGTGCTTTTAACAGCAGCTTCCATTCAAGGTTTTCCACTCCATCTTCCAAATATGCCATTGATCTAATACTCAAAGTAGCTGCCACCCATTGCATGATTTTTACTATCCTCACTTTTCTTGTTTTCTACTATTTACCTACAAAGCCTCTTCCTTTTGTTTTTCTTTCAATTACTTCAAGCCTAAACAGACTGTGTAACCTGTATGTCATAAAATTCATCTGACGAAGTAATGTGGTAAAAACAAAACTCTGCTAAATTTTCAATATTAATTCAGTGTAATCAGTACATGTATGACAGATGCATTAATACATAAACCGTGTGCTTTGTAGCTACTACATGCTCATATTTGTTTACAATGTACTTCCTTGTTAATGTAAATCCCTATCATCATGATAGATAAGCCTAATTAATAAATGAAAGTATACAAGTAAATACATTTCACTATAGTATGCACTTGGGGAACTACTTTAACTATACATAATATTCCCTGATTTGGTGTCTGTTTCCTTGCATATATGTAACTCATTTGCTGAATTAACTTTTGCAACGCCAGATTGGTTTGGATCATTGAAATGTAGTTTGCTCCATAATTGTTTGCAAGTTCATTGACAAAATTAACATTATGTAAAAAATAATGCTGGTGAGACTAACTGGACAATGGTTGTCAGGCTCACCTTTAAGGCCACTTTTGTGTAAGTGTTCTACAGTGGCCATTATCCAAATTCATTGATGATATTTACATTATGTAAGAAAAGTGCCAGTAAGCCTAATTGAACAGTGGTCGTCAAGGTCACTTTTGTGTAGGGGTTCTGGTATGGCCATTGTCAAAGCCTCAGGTACCTATTTGGTGGAGGCATTAAGAATGAATTGGTTTATAAGGTAACCTGTGAAGCTGTGTTTGGCAATGACTAGGAGAGAAACTAGTATCTCATTATGACCCAGCCAGGCGTGACTTTTGGTTTTGGCTATGTCTTTTATCACCTTTTCCGAGGTAGTTTCAAATGGGTGTAGCAGCTGAATGATAAGGAGGAATGCAAAGGGTTGAGAAAAGGGACATGTTTAAATTACATTTGTTGGTGAATATGTGTCTATGCCTTCAGCCTTAGAAATGATGATGCCTGTTTAGATGTTTTCCACACATTGTTGGGTCTTATTTCTGAAATTCCTAAAAATTAAATAATAGCTAATTGCTGTCTTTGAATCAGTGATATTCAACTGATTTTACAAGTTTTGCTCATAAATTTATTTTTTGCAGATCATCTTGAACTCAATTATAGAATTAAGAAATGTGAATTAATTTCTTAACAGGACAATCTAAAGTTGCTTATACTAGAGTTCCACTACAGAGCATTGATATTAAATTTGACATCATACTTGGGCTGGACTGTGACAGATAGCTTGATGCAGTAGTTAATGTGGGTATAGAATCCCTTAGTGATGATTGAATTTCTTTAGGCTTTCAGAAAATGCTAGGGGATTTGCCTTGGAATCATTCATGAATACAATGGGATAGACAGAGTTTTAGATTTGATTTTCAGGGAAAAGGTAAAGATATGATAGTATAGTTTAATCATGGAAATGAATGGTGTGGAGCAGATTGGTGCTACGTTAGTAAGCACCAGATCAAGGAGATAGGTTTCCCAAGTGCAAGAAGGTAGAGGCTGGTTGATGGAGTTGATATCACAAAAGTTAAGGAGCCATTGGGAATATTTGTTGTTTGTGGCATATATTCATAAGTTTATGGATGGGCAGCTGAAATCAGATAGGATGATAGTATTGCGTTCAATGCTTGTGGAGTGCTGAGTGTTGAGGTAGTTGTCAATGACAGTAGCAGCTATAAAAAATCTGTAGTTGTCAATAATATATTAAGTGGACTTTTTTATTGACACTAGGATGGAGGGTTGTTCATGGATTTGCTACAAGATTAAAGCATTGAGGATAAATGTTATCTCCTGATACACATCTTTCCTTATCAGGGGTCAGAGTGAGTATAAGTTGTCCAGCCCCTCTAAAAAGTAGTGTCACCATTATACTAGAACCAAGTTTCAGTAAACGCACAGCTGTGTATCTGCTTAGGGATCATTAATGCCGCATAGTCAGACATTTTTTGTTCAGGATTCTAGCCCTATCCAGTCTTAAATTTAAATAGTCCTAATCTGGCTTTGCTAGGTAGGAAGGTCTACTAAATGACCTCTGCCTAAAAAAGGCACAGAAAGTTGAAATTATACAGAATCACTGAAGAAAGAGGTATAGCTATCCCTGGTGAACTAAGTTGAACTATTGTCCATGTCATCCAAACTGATACACATTAGATATGGCAGAACACCCCTGCCCTTTTTAGTAATAGGTGCTAACCCTGATTCTAATGCTTTTCCTTCCCTCACCCCTAACCCTACACCTTATTTTCATAAAAAAATACGTTAACACTACCGCTATTCATATGAATTTGAGGCTAGTGATGTGGAGGTATTAGTGTTAATACTAGAAAGGAAATAATTGTCCTTTGTCAATATTATTTCTTCTGATATTGTTTGGGTTTAGTAGTGTGTATGTTTGAAGCCACGGTGGTGCAGTGGTAGCATTGTTGCCTCATAGCAAGAGGTTCTCCTGTTCGATTCACAGCTGGAGTGCCTTCTGTGTGGAGTCTGCATGTCCTCTCCATGGTCGAGTGGCCTCCGAAAGACATGCGTGAATGGGCATGCCTTTGATGAAGGTTGGATGTTGGGCTGGCAACTCAGCATCATAAAAAAAATCTACTGCCAATCATTAGCGGACCGAAGTTCCGCTGTGGTGACCCCTAACCAGGAAAAGCTGAAAAGACAAACAACAACAACAAGTGGATGTGTTTGATCTTTTTTGTTGGTGTTTTCAGTACGACATTAAAGTAGCTTGATCATACACAATAGAACTGTTAAGTTCTATGTAACTAAAGTAACTACACTTGTGGTAACTGCTACCTTTCATTCGTCTGCTTGACACTTGGTAGTAGTAGCCATGGGATGTATCAAAAGTAACTGAAACACAGAAATGCATTTGTTTTACAGAACTGCAACTCCTTCAGTAACACAATGCCTTACTAATTTATACTAACTACATGACAGCAGTGATGCAGGGAGAGAGTAAAATGGACTATAAAATAGATTCTTCTATTCCACTCATTTGTGGTGTCAGAGCAAACCTTGTCCATGCATCAATACTTCAGGTACCTAGAGGAAACCAAACTACTGTCAGAAATTGAACTAATCAAGTTCTATGAGACCAGATGACACACCTGATGGTGTCCTATAGAGAATCAAGATAAATCTATTTATCAGTCATATAAAACATTTTTTCCCAAGTGAAGATGTATCTGATATTTTTTTCCTCTACCTTTGAAGTTCTTGATGGCTCATTTGCCATCACTCAATCAGGCCATTCATTCCAATAGAACAGGATCCATGATTCTCATACTAGACAATAGGCCTCTAGCCAATGTGTTCCTGCCTGTGAATTCTGGCTTGCCCTCTATTTCCTGGCAAGATTTAGCTGGAAGACAATGGACCATCTTGCTGATCTTGTAGGGTGGCCTACCTTCTCAACTCAGAGCACTTACTTTCCCAGTTTGCAGCTTCTGTGATTTTGCAGTTGTTACCTCCTAAGGGATAGTATGTCTCTGCATGCTAGTTTCGCCTTACTTATGTTGAGTACTCACAGTACAGTACGGTGAGCTGGGTGAGCTCAGACCTATACTGGGTGACCATTTAGTGCTCCCAGCAGGTGTCACCTATGTGGTTTGCTACAGCCATCATACTCCACAAGGATGGGCAAGCTGACAGTATTTGTTTAAATCCACAGGCTGAACCAAACTAGTAACCAGAATTACGGGCAAAGGCAATGCAGAAAGATTTAAAATTTATTGAAGCGCTTTTCGTCAGCTGATGAAGTCAGCACTGGTAGCTGACGAAAAGCGCTTCAATAAATTTTAAATCTGTCTTCATTGCCTTTGCCCATAATTCCAGTTGCCTTCAGTGTAGTCAGAGCTTTATTTCACTAGGTCACAGAGGTTGTCATGTACCTAATCTTTTTAATATACTGTACATGTATTATTTCACAGAAAGATAACTTTAGCCACCACCCCCCAAAAAATGTAGGCACATCAGACTTCCCATCAGAGTGTAAAATTCTTGAGTTACTCATAATGTATCTTTCTGGAAATGATTCAGGGAATCTGCATTTGTTAAATTTGGAACAATATGATTTTGTTAAGGGAAAATCTTGCTTTCATATCCTGTAGAATTCTTTATAGAGGTAATAACACTTATTGTGGGGTTGGCAGTATAAGCTTCTTATCTTACCATTTTAAGACATTCACCATAATTCCACATAAAGGTGGTGGGCATGTGTGTTGGGGGAAGGACTTTTGTTTATCAAGAGAAGGGCATTGGATTAATTTTGGTGATGTGGCACCTATATCACTAATGGGTTGAGGAGTTAGAGCACAGTTAGGATAAGGGGAAAAACATCTTCTCCTCCAGCTTTTGCAGCATGGAGCAGGTCACAGATTACATGGAATGCCTACCAGCACAGGTTTGAATGATAGATCTCCTTTCAGGCCTCATTTTGGAAGATAAACCATAAAGACTCAGCAGATGGAATGGCGTACCCTCAGACAAAGACAAATTAGAAGAAATAATTTACTCCAGACTATACTCTGCATGTAAGCCAAATGTGTTCATATATACTAAAGGGGCATACACCTATGCAGTGACTTGTGAAGAAGTGGTAAAGGTTGGACATAGTTAGGGCTGGTACCAAAGCTCCCTTATCCTCTACACAAATCTTGTCCTGAGCTCAGATGAAATGCAAGAGAACGGAAATGAATTGAAGTATCTGTTTGGGTGTCGGCTTGATAGGTGCTAGGCATGGTGATAAAGAGCACCTACAAAATAAAAGACAAGGATAAAAATATATCTCACACATTAGAAGCATTATACAAGTCATACATATTTATAGGGGAAAGAACAGTCATTATGCAACAGAATACAACAAATTAAGGTGAGCAAATTACTTGCTTATTTTACTGCTGTCATTAGTGACATCCCAAAGAGATCTGTGTTGGAGCAAAGTCTATGTGGACTATGCTTCTCTGATATAAACTGAGACAAATAGTGCAAATAACCTAACATGCTTATGATTGCAATATGTGTAAAGCAATTTCAATAAGAGATATTTAAGTTCTGCAAGATATAAAAATACATACTCTGTAAGAAAGAAAAAAAAATCATTTTTTACAGTCAATAAATATAGCATCATGAGAACTGTTAAAAACAACAAATTATGATTATAAAATGAATGCAGAAATCATAACAGTGGCAACATTATTAAATATCACAAGGACAACAGATAAGAACAATTTATATACTGAATATTTTGTATGTCAGAAAAGCATTTTCTGCTACCTTTTAAAGTAGAAATGCCAAGTCTATTTGCTACATGAAGAGACTTACACCATATATTATTGAATACATTGTAACATTCTGTACCGTTAAAAAAAAAAAAAAAAAACATCAGAAACGTCTTGAAAAAAATTGTTGCATGCACACAAACAAACACAACTGTACATGCAGATGTACTCACTCAAATGTTTGTTTACTGTCAAATAAATGATTTGTTACGTAAATAACAGTCAGCATAATGTGGAGATAGTCCAAGTCACTTCACAGATGTATTAATTGAGAAAAACAGACACCGACATACACGTACATGTGCACCATCTCTCTCTCTCTCTCTTCTCTCACACACACAAACATGCATGTAGATGTATACAGACACACACACACACATACACACACACACATACACACACACACAAACACACCCACACACACACACACACACACACACACACACACACACGCACACACACGCACACACACGCGCACGCGCACACACACACACACATGCACACAGAGTCCTTGTAACAAAAACTACACTACCTTTTAGTTTGATTTTTTCCTGCTCACTAACTACAGCTTTTTAAGAGCTGCAGTTATTTGTGGTTAGTGTTGTTATTTTAATTTATTTATTTTAATGTTCCCACTGCTAGCCACAGCTTTTTAAGAGTGAATGCCATAATAGGCAATGATGTTTTAACAGGGTTCTCAGTGTATATTGATCCTCCTCTTTAGAACATCAGTGTCACTTGGGAATCTCTTATTCTTAAACTCATCTGTTTCAATAATGATTTACTTTAATACCTTATTTACCTCATGCACTAGTTATTAGACACCGTATTGCCTCTTTGTAATATTTCCTGGTTCCACTTTTGCTGTTTTTAATGCACACCTTGCTTAGCATCTCCATGCGTCACAATGTAAGCAATATGACATTTCCCGTTTACAACATTCAAACGTGGCATATTTCCATTGTAGTGGTGACAGCCAATAGATGACTTTCTGTTGCATTCATAATTTACTCTGGAAAATATAACATTTTGATTAATCAAAATATTCATCTGTTAAATCAAATTCCACTTAATCATTGCAGTAGGACTTGCATTTAAATGCTGGGATTTTTATAGATTTCTATACATATTGTCAGAGCTTCCATCCCTGTACTGTTTTCCAGTAGACTGGAGTAGATTATTTTCAGCTTTCTTCTATAACTTGCTTCTCTCTTTCAGTTAACCAGATAGAAAACTCCAGTGGCTGCCCATGGATCTAAACATTGAATTTAATGTGCTGGGTGGGTCAAGAGACACAAGAGCTACTATATACAGCTTTGTTAGAAATAAGTTTTCATGTCTGGGCTACTGTTCATTATTTCATGGGCTGTTTAATGGTTCCTTTTTTCTCCATACTTTTTTAGTTCTCTCTTTATGTATTTTTTTTTTATTTTGTCTTATTTTATGCATGTACCTGATGACCATCACACTGCACCTTGGTCTGCTATCCCATTTGTTATCCATCAGTGGGGTGACAACTGACAAACAGGAGCCACTGAGGTTGAAATCAAGCATGCTTTGTGTTTTTTTTTTTTTTTTTTTTTTTTTTTTTTATTGCCATACATCCCCTGTGCATGTTTGGCTATGCAAGGGAAGAACTTATGCAATGTGCTGTCACTCACTTCAGCAAGGGATGTTGCCAGTGTGTAGTCCTTGCCCTCCTTAAAGCACACAAGGTGGTTTTCAACTCTCCACTAGAGAACTTGTACCAACCTTGCGTGCCACTGGTGCACAGATCCTTCTTTTATCACCTGTAAAGATGAGTGGGCCAAGGCCCTTTATTCCTCTCCATCCATTCCTGGCTCCTCCAGTGCTGAGGCAGCTAATCAAATAAGAGTTGCCTCAGTCACAGATAGGAGTCCATTTTCCTGTCCCAGAGACAGGAACATCTTTCATACCTGAACGCTTTTAAACTGAAATGAAGATGCTGTATTCTTTATTTTATTTTGTCTTATCTGTGCAATGCACCCTATCTTTTTGTGAACAACAGTAGAAGAAATATTCCACAACTTACTAAAGAATTTTTAGCTAAAATGTTCTAACATGGCAACATCAAACCAATATTTTGAGAGTGAAATAATGTGCAATATAATAATGCTTCAGTGATAAGAAACTTAGAAGCTCAAAATATTGTTCATTCAGAATGCAGCAATGGTTCCCAAAACACTTAGCCAGTGGAACGGTGATGCAATTTTCATATTTATTTACTTATTAACATTTGTTTACTGGGAAAATCCCACTTGGAATAAAGCCAATTTTCAGCGGTGGCCTGGGGAAAAATGCTCCAGACACATGTCTTTGAAACATTGTAGGAAACCGGAGCACCTGGAGGAAACCTACACGAATGCAGGGAGAACATGCAGACTCCACACAGAAGGCATGCCAGCAGAGAATCAAACCGAAGAACCTCTTGCTGTGATGCAACAATGCTACTGCTGCACCACTGCGCCATTCAGAAGGGATGATAATGCACTAGTCAGCACCTAGCTTTTTTAATCAGTGTAATTAGTACCTTCCAAAGGCAGTAATACCAAAAACATGTTCAATGTATAAAATGTATTGATCATCACATAAAATGTGTGTGAAATTGCAACTTGAAAGCAATGCATGGTGATACCTTAGTTTGTATTTGTCATAGTTTCTAATGTTAATGAACTCAGCATACTTCAGTATTATTGCTGCAATTTGTCTCTAGTGCAAGCCAACATTAATCAATGCCATATACTCTTTAGGTTGTCAGCTTCATTAACAGTTCATAGTATGATCATCAGGAAGAGGCAATCTAGCCATCATTGTTGGGACCATCTACACCCATGGCAACAGGATCATTGTCAAGCAGCAGTACATTTTACCCAACAAAGTCACAGTTGGTAATGGATTTCATCCAGTTGGTGTGTGGAACTCATGGAGTGGGACTGTTCAGTCATTCTTATGCACAGTATACTGCAGTGCAGGTGAAGCTGTAATGTCTATTATACCATGACCCCCCCCAAAACGTGCACGCTGATTGGCCAGCGTGCCCGTTGTAAATCGAGTTATACTAATGGAAAAAGGTCCGGTCGCCCGGACTTTTTTCCATTAGTATAACTCGTTTTTTTAAAACACTGTCTCGCTACGTTAAATGGGTTTAACATAGCGAGACAGCTCTAAAATAAGCAACAGAGATGTCTGTTGCTTATTTTAAAGCTGTCTCGCTATGTTAAACCCATTTAACATAGCGAACAGTGTTAAAAACGGAGAAAGCAAGATCTCCGTTGCTTTTTAGTGTTCGCTATGTTAAATGAGTTTAACATGGCGAGACAGTTAAAATAAGCAACGGGGATGTCCGTTGCTTATTTTAAAACTGTCTCACTACGTTAAACTCATTTAACATAGCGAAACACTAAAAAAAAAGCAACGGAGATCTTGCTTTCTCCGTTGCTTACAACTCTGATGTACTGCGCAGGCGCAGTACATCAGAACTGCCGCGGATGCCAGACATCTGCGGAAGGGCAGTAAACAGGCATTATACTATGCCATTATTTAAGAAAAGTAATAGTTTATTTTCTTAAATAATGTCATGGTATAATAGCAATAACCCACTTCTGGGTGTGGGTAATGCTAAATTTACCCACGGTTGGCTTTGTTTGGTCCCTCGGGCTTCGCCCTCAGGACCAAACCACGCCAACCGTGGGTAAATTTAGCATTACTCACACCCAGGCGTGGGTTATTGCTATAGTACACCAGTCTGGGCTCTGGTAAACACAAAATAGCAATTTGGTGTAGAACATAACAAAAGATGTATGCAATGTTTTTTTAAAGTCTATGCTGGGAGTTTAATGGTTGAGTCACATTGTGCATTGATCATCTCCACTTAGACTACATCACACAGGGTAAGTACCACAACCATCATCATTTGCACAGGTGCTTAGGAACAGAAGGATATGTCTGTCTACACAGCAAAGGGGAGTTGGCATAGTGGTCAAAATAGAGAGATGAAGGTCGTGAGAATCTTCTTTTATCCATTTAGCATCTTTATGTTCCGCAAGATCTCCATAAATACTTCTCCAAAATGTATCTATTTCTTCATTTTTAGGTGGTCTTTCATTTCCTTTTGCCCTTTTTCCCAATTCTCTATAAAACTTTTTGGCATCATCAATAAATTGTTTATTTGTACTTTTCCTTTATATTTATTTGCATATCTTCTAAGTTTTCTGCCTGTGCTGAGATTTTTAATTTCTTATTTGCAATAGTGCATGACAAATCCTGATCTGTTCTGACACTGTGCATTGCTTTTATCACATCTATCTTTCTGAGTATTTTGGCTGAAAAAATACTCTTCTAACAGTAACACTTCTTGTCTGAATTCCTTTATAGTTTTCTCTATTCGATACTTTCATGATAGCATTTGATTTCTCCCCTTCCTTTCCCTGACTACCCTGTGTTCTTGTGCTAGAATTTTATCTGTTATTAATTTGGCTGCACAGTAATGCATCCTGTATACTTCTGTTATAGCGCATGGATTGCTGTGAGAAGTCCTAATTACTGTGGTCATTTGTTTTATCAAACTTCTGACTTTTTGGGTTTTATTGACCTTCTGCAGTCTTTTTTCTTTCATTGATCTTAATATATCTGTCTATCTTTATTAAATCAAGCAACTCTTCTCTTACCTCATTTCCTTCTAAACTGAGGGCACATTTTTTGTTCTCCATTTCCTGCAGGCATTTTATAGAAAGTTCTATAGCATCTTCTGTGGCACATTCTCTTCAATTTCATCCTGTGTCATCCATTTCTCAGTTATATGGGAACTCACTGGCCTATCATTCCTCAACATTGAGTGTGTCAGAGTTTCCACAGTTTCCTGTTCCTTTTGTTGCTGTCCAATTTCAATTGAAGGTTTATAGTGGTTTCTCTTAGAAGGCTCCATAGTATCTTCATATGGCAACTGTCCAGTTGCTACCTATTCCATTGGTTTCTCCTTAATTTGGATGCCCATTACTCTATCCTGCTGTGGTGCTTTCTGAGTTAGATTTTCTGCACTAAATCCTTCACTTTGCAGGTACTGCATAACCTCAGTTTCTATTTCTTTAACTTTTCCATTACTAATCTCCTTTTCAGTGGTGGCTGGTGACTTCAAATCAAAAGGGGGCTGCAGGAGACAGCTGAATGGGTGGGGTCAAGTGGAAGGGGTGTGGTCAACCAGAAAGGGGAGGAGCTATGCTCAAAAACCACAAAAACTAACTTTAATTAAATACGCTGCCCTGGGTGGCAAACCATCATTATGAGAGCCCAATCAAGACAAAAATAAGTGTAGAAGAATAAAAATATTTCAATGCATTGGCTGCATGACAGCTTACTTAATATCTATATGGAAACAAAAGGTTGTGAGGCATGAAAAAATAAATTACTTTTTAAATACATTACTGGAATGCTAGTCAAAATCAAGTATAAGAAAAACCAGAAGCACTCAACTCAAACCACTTCTCCTTGCACTGCAGTTCTAATTATAATTTATATTCAGCTTTATTAAAGTACCAAGTATCATGTTGAAAGTAGAAATCTCTGTGATGCCCCCACTTGTAAAAATGTTTCTTATCCAAAAATGACCTGCTGCCTGACAACTATCTACTTGTTTCATGGGGAAAACATGAAAGTAAAAAATGAAAAGCAAACAAGAAACAAGCTCAAGATACATTGCTTAAAGGTTACTGTACAGGTTATGGACTACACATGATTGGCATTCTGTTTAGTTTACGGGTAAAGTCTGTAGAGATGACTGGAAGTCTCCAACAAGTGTAATGAGCTTTTTAAAATAATGAAATCCTGTCCTTTAATACCCAAGGCTTATACATTATCTAGTCAGGTATTCTCTGCATGGCAACAACAGAAAGGCTTTCAATGTTGACAATTCTTTAACAGTATGCTTATTAAAGCTTACTTGCATCTTACAATCTCAGACAAGCTTACCTTATGGTCATTAAAGCATTGCTACTTAAACACAGAGCAACAGGTACTTTGAGTAATAAGCATAAATCAACAGTACAAAAATATGACAGAAACCAGACCGTTCTGCAAAATCAAGGACAGATGAAAAGCCACTGTAGTACTTGTGTCTACCTTGGATGGGGGGACACACTGCACATTTACACTGCATAACTACTCCTTGCCTTGCTTGGACACATCCAAAGTCACTACATGGTGGAGTGGGGTGCAACAAGTATGTCACAATTTGAAATGTCTCTGGCTGACTGTGATGGCCCTGACACATTTGTCATACCTCTCAACCTCAGAGCAAGAAATCTGGACAAAGCCATACACAGAAGTGGGACAAAGGCCCAAAAATAAGGACAATTTTTAAATATTGCTCTAATAAACTTAGAAAGATAATAGAATAGGTCTTGCATTAGTATGACTTTTCTGAAGGGTATAACATCTGAAACTCAAATGTCTGTCATTATTTTCTAACTTCAGTCTTTAGTGATTTGTCACTAATTTGCCAAAAAACACAATTTTATGAAAAATGGACCAAATGTAAAGCAAAAATATAAAATAGCCACACAATACAGCTGGGAACCTGTCAAAGAAGGGACACTTTAATATTAGTACTGCTAACTTGAGCAGCTGACAAAATAAAAGAATCTACATGCATTTCAAGTAATCTATAACTTTGATTATTACAGTTATTTCTTAATTGTAAACCCTCCACATTTTCTTCCAAAATTGCTATTTTGCGGAGGGATTATTAGGGGGAAGAGCAACATTTTGAGCTAAAATCAGGGACAGTTGAGAGGTTGGCTATGCCTAATTCTATAAAGCAATTTATTTGCATGTACCTCTCAACCTGTTAATGCAGTAAATCTGAACAAGGCCAAATATATTGGGGGAACATATAAACAGTACTAAAAATTGCTCTTGTATAAATTGAGACAGTTGATAGAATAACAGTTCTTACTTTAGCATGCATTTTTCTGAAGGTTATGAAGTCTGAAACTCAGTGTATCATTATTTAGTGACATAATTTCTAAATGATTTGCCAGAAAAATACAAATTTTATGAAGAACAAACCAAAAATAAGAAGCAAAAATATATTCATTCTTTGAAAATCTGGACAGTTGGGAGGTATAATTCAGCTGGGCCTGTCTGAGTTTGCTTCCCTTCCCCCCTGACAAAATCATGATTGAATGGAGCCTCTGCAGCCATTCCAATGAACCATTACTTGGCTATTTCACTCTATTTACCATACACACTAATGTGCATACTGCTTTACTTCTATGATGAATTGGACTTCATTTGAGTTTTATTTTGTATTTTACAGCACAAACACTAAGTCATCTACTAAACAAAGCAATGCAGTCTCACAATGAAAACTTAGCATTAAAACTTCTCTGCCCTTGAAACTCACATTCATTGAAACAGCATTGAAACCCACATTCAAAGAAAATACATTTTGCCAGTGGCAGATAAAGATTAATTTTGGGCTGTTTTCAAATTATAGGCCCCTTGCATATAAAACATACATGTGCTCTTTGATACACCTTCCTATTGCTTTGAACATTTTTCCAGTAAACAATGAAACAAAACTGCCCAATTCAGAACATTTCCATCATAAAAGTCTACTCAAACTTCTACACTCCACTATTATCAGTAAATATGCACAATTCTACAGTCCACCATTATTAGTAAATATGCACAATCTCTGAAGCAGTAAAAAAAGTCATCTAAATAATTCCACGTTAAATAAATCTGTAATGAAGAGGTTGCTGCTAGCAATCACCTTTATATTTCATGGTTTCATCGAAAAATAAAGTGTCTGATGCCCCTGAGGAATAAATTGCCTAAATTACATTAAAAATAAGCTAGTAATATTGCAATAGGAAATGGATGGCAAACTGATAACAGGCTCATAGTTAGTATCTTAAATTTCAGTACGGCAGCATTCACCCATTATGGGAATAGAACCAACAACCTTCTGCATCAAAAGCAAGTACACAACCTGTTGTGCTATTAGCAATGTGAGCTGACTTAGCATAATCAGCACTAAACTTCTCTTCCCCTGCAGCTCTCAGCTCCTTGTAAAATCTACTCAATACGCAACTGCATCTCAACTCCGCAGCACAAGAAGTCTGGAAAAAGACAAATTTATTGGGGTGGATCAAAAGGGCAAAAACCAGGGACACGTTAAACATTGCTTGTATAATCCTGGAAAGCTGCTAGAATAAAATGCTGTGTTACCATCATACATTTTACTGCCAAGGTCCCTGTGCAAAAGAGTCAGAACAACATACCACTATGCCAAATCACCTGCTTTGTGAAAGAAAAATGCTGTGTTACCACCATACATTTTACTGCCAAGGTCCCTCCCTGTGCAAAACAGTCAAGAGCAACATACCACTATGCCAAATCAGCTGCTTTGTGAAAGAGAGGAAGACTAAAACTTAAATGGCTATCATTTAATGAATTCAGTTCTCACCATAGCTATCAACCTCTTAGCACAAAACACCTGGACAAACCCAGTAATGAGGGAATACAGCCCTCAAACATATTCAGTGAATTCAGTTCTTGCCATAGCTGTCAACCTTAGCAAAAAAAACCTGGACAAAGCCACTAACAGGGTATTACAGTCTCAAAAATAAGGACAAATTTCAAATAGCCATCTTATAAACTTAAAAATTGCTATTCTATCATTAGACATTACAGTTAAACTGTTAATTGTCAGAAAGTAAGTTTAAACAAATCCCTTTCTTGACAGGCAACTGTTGTATGTAGCCCTATGACTTATGTTTAGCCTTTTATTGTATTACTGCTCACCATACATGGAATTCCAAATTAGGGACACATTAATACAATATTAATCATAATCACCCAAAAATATTATCAAAAATGTACAATTGCTGCAGGAAAAGTGAAACATGCGCTACAATACTTACTTTAATTCTGCACCCCTTCACTCTGTTCTTCTTCTAACTTTTTTTCTTTCTTCTTCTTTCTTCTTCTGTTCTTCCTTCAGGCTAGCACAGGCTGCACACTCCAGCACAGCTGACAAAATCCACCCAAATAAAAAAAAATTAAAATCCGACCAATGCCAAAGAAATTAAATTATTAATAAAATCGGTCACGATTAGAATCAATGCACAAGTCAAGCCCACAACTGACTGATTGATTCTCGCTCTTTTCCCAGCACATAAAGCCCGGGAAGAGAGCGACAACCAATCAGCAGCATTTAGCCCAGCAAGCATGTTATGACATGCCTGCGGACGTCGCACTCCGAGCCCCTTCCAAGTCTATGTGGTTTGGAACTGCATAGACTTCTGGGCATCACAATGATGCCTTCATTACTCCACCGGGCTGCAATCAAAACAAAAAAAATCTGTTTAAAACCACCACAGCCCGAGGCGGTTAAAGTGCGCATGCACGTACTTCTGAGTCGCGGACTCAGATTTTGCATTAAACAAAAAAAAACGACTGCTACACATAAAAAAAGGTATTTTTTTTTTTTATATTTTATTCTTCTTTTTAGCTGAGGGGGCTGCAGTCCAGCAGTCTGATGCCACGAGCCGCCCCTGCTCCTTTTCTACTTTTCCTCTTTGTCTTCTTATTTTTTGTATATGTCAGGATTCCTTTGCTTGTATTTCTCTTCAAATATTTTTGATGCTGCTCTTTTTGTACTAATTAGATTTGCTTTCTCCTTTCATCAATTTTACACTATATTAAATCTCTTTTTCTTTCCCGTGTCCATATTTTTTTCTTCAGATGTCTCCTGATCTTCCTGTTTCTCCTTACTTTGGAGACTCATTCCGTCATGCTGTAATGTAACCTGTGTTAGACCTTCTACATCAAATCCTTCACTTTGGAGGCATTCCATAACTTCAACTTCTATTTTCTTTTAATTTCTGCAGTGTAGGCATTGTAATGGCTTGTCATGGAGGGAGCCAGTACAAAGCCACGTAGTTGGTTCCCTGCATCTGATGGACAAGAAATAGTATAGGTAACCCATAGGAAACAGTGGTGGAACTCTTGGAACAAGACCTGCATAAGGTGTGCAAAGGAGGTGACTGACCCTGAGTGACTCTGTGATGCTGGCATCCTTGCCATGGGGTAAGGTATAATGATAGACTGAACATTCCAGCATGCCTCTCAGCTGTCCAGATTCTTAAATAATGTCTAAATTTCTTCCTCATATTTTTGGTCTGTTCTTTATAAAACTTGTAGTTTTCTGTCAAATCATTGAGGACTGAAGTTACTAAGTAATGACAAAGTCATACTTTTCATAAAATGCATGATAATAAAACACCTTTTATTCTAGCAACCTTCTAAGTTTGTACAAGCAATACATAAAATTTGCCCTTATTTCTACGTTTCCTTCCCATTATTTTTAGCTTTGTCCAGATTTCTTGTGCTACAAGGTTAACAGATATGCACTGCAGGTACTGTGTTTTCTGTGATGGTAGTAACACATATAAACCTTACTCCAGGTAACACATCACAATAGGCCACTGATGACAGCACTGGCTATCATCTGCATGCAGTTGGCCAGGGATGAATGTGTGTCTCTATGGACTGCATGACTGGATATGGCTTTGTTACTGGACTTCAGGTGTTTTGGCAGTGATGGGAAAGCATCCTTCCAGAGGTCTTAAATCCTGGCATTTATTTTCAAGTTGGTGCGCATACTTGCTGAATGTACTCAGATTACAGCACTGTACTCCTGTTGATTGATTGTCAGAGGTGCCAGAATACCAATAACTGTCAGTGTACTTCCCAGCCACCATAAGCCCAGTGGCAGCACTGCAGTACTGCCAGTCATAGTGACAGGAATGGTGAAGTCCTATGCTAAAAATCTTATATGTCCGCAGGTGTGGGGCAGACCACTCTTTCACACTGGGCAGTAGGTATAGGACCACCTAATAGAGCAATAGGCAGTGTTAATGTGCTCCCAGGCTGTGAATGTGTTAGTTTTTTGACATCATCATCAGACCCTGTTCTGACTTAAAGTACCAGTACCCACCAGCAAGCCGTATTTCGCTGTGGTAAAATGTGAAAGATGGATGTGTGTTGGAAATTATCAGACACTTACCTCTTCTTGCAGTCCTCTGAGTCTGAACAATTGATATACCTAAGTAGAATTTAGGCAGTGGTCAGTCTGTGCTCCCTGATGTTATGCTGATCATAGTCATGGCTTAATTTCAACAAGTCTTTTTAGTTTCTAAACCATGACAGGAATGAACCCCTTTCCTAATTCAAAGTATAATTAAACTTGTGAAATTAGTATTGTTCCAGTCTTTGATGTTAGCCAAAAGTCCTCTCCGCAGCACCATCAATGTGCCCAAAGCTGACTCCTTCTGCAATTCATACAGTTACATGTACTGATAGCATATTAAATAAGACTCTAAATTATATTCTATAAGCCCCATTGCTCCTACAACTATTGGAACTGTCTGGGTATCCTTCTTCGACATTGCCGTCATTTCTGCCTGCATCTCCTGGTATTTTATGACTTTGTGTCTTTCTGTATGTAAGACACTGTAATCACTGGGTGTAGAAATTTCAGTGATCAATGTTACTTTTTTCTTCTTTTTATGGACTAATATATTCTGGTTTTCTCTCATCTATTTTTTGAAGTGTTGGTAATAGGTAATCCCATGTGATATACAATTCATCATTTTCTATAATGCTTTGTGGTTCATGTTTCCAGTGCTTCTCGGCTACTTCAGTATTGCAATGTCTGCACCACCCCCAATGCAACAGTCTTGTCGCATTATTATGACTTTCAATATGCAGGCCCTCTGCCATTAATGCATCACACCTGGCAACAAGATGTGTGACTGTTTCCAGGTCTGTTTCTCCCAAATGTACTCTCTGATGTTATTTTTGATCATAGTTACTGAATGGTATATATATGATAACCTACAAATCTGGCTGATCTCCATTTGAGATTGTGCAGGGTCAGGCTGGCCTAGGATCCCTTCCCATAATGTCAATATTATATTAATTTCCTTATTCATGTCTTAGGTTCCTTTTTACAGTCCTTCTGGCCCCTCACCATCACTGGATCTATCACCCTGTCCTATAGCCCCTGGACTATTGCTTTTCTAAGGCTGGGGTCAGTATGGAACTTAAGGGAATCCTGAGGGATCATACCATTGACTCTGTCCACCAGGGGATATTTTCATTAATAATCTTTCCCTTCATCAACCCCCCCCTTACACTGTGTCTCCTGTTGCATTCCAGGGCTACTTCACTCTATAGATCACACCTCTCCACCTGGGAGAATCATGCTCATCCCTCCCTGTCAGTGTCTCAGACACCTGAGCTGCTAAATGAACCTGGGTGTAGTATTCCCTCATCATCTTGATGCAGGCATGCAAACAGTATCTCATCATCTGTGAGAGTTGCAGTGGTAGGTGGTCCACCTTTATCTGCACTCCTTTCCACCTCTGTAGTACGTCTTGTACTAGGCAAGCCTTATTGTGCCTTCAACATGCTTCTATTTTGCAGTGTTATATGAGTCTTCCCATTCTTGACATTGAAATTGTGGGTCACACTATCCCGTATGCAGTCCGACAGATGCTGATCATTGCCTCATCTCCAAGCAGGCATCACCCATGAGTGACTGTAGTAAAGCTTCATTCCTAGTGACATAACCCCTTCTTTCTCCCTCTATCCTTTGAAGGACATGCATAAACAGAGGAAGACAGTGGACCATACTAGTAAGCAGTTGATGGAAGGGTAGAGTGAAATACTAATATCATACATATGTTGGCCTGGCTAATGAAAACAAGACATGGTTGGACAAAATTGGAAGACAGCTGGGGAAATGAAAACACTGGACACATGAGTACTTTAGCACTTATCAAAGTGTACTGTGGCAGGGGCAGACCTATGCAGGTATACATGTGTGGCATGTGACTTACAGAAGTCCACTGAAAGCTGTAGGTGACAGGGCATTTCCTGACACTGAGTGTAATGTCTGATGAGATGCATGGGTAGTAGAGTTGATAGGAGTAAAATAGTGTGGTACTATTTCTGGATGTCTTCAGCAGGTGCAACAGTGGTAGATGGACATTCCATGTGAAGGGCAAATAAGAGAGGGAGGGTACAAAGTGTATGTTATTTGAGTTCCCCAACACAGTCCAGATAGTAGTGTGGCCATAAGTATGAAAATGTTACTATTCCTTAGTGCCAAACTGAACTCCACTCCTGGATTTACAACTTGCTATAGCATTTTTGCCCTCAGTGAAGCCTTGCTAAAAGCAAGCATTAAAGACACTGAAATTTGTCCATGGAGCTATGACACACCTTGACTAGATTGCACAGCTAAAACATGCATATAAGGACCTGTGCTAATGCCACTGTGAATGTCTCTCTGCATGAGAAGCAGTGCTAACACTAGGGCATCTTAAATAGCATAGAAAGGCTTTTTTGTTTCTACTATGTGTCATACTGCTGTCAATAACCTCATTTGACTTTTGCAGCTCTCCTTATAATTGGAATGTTTTTCCACTAACAGATGTCAGGATAAACCAGGGGTGGCTGCTGTGGGTGACTGTATATATATTCTGTGTTCTGTTGTTGTAAGCAGTGTATTGTTGTGATGTTGTGCTCTAATATGTGATATGGCACATTTCAGTGCCATTGGGTGCACCATGTCATGCTTCTGCTTCATTGCACATATCTGTGGCAGTTTAATAGCTCCACCTCATTTATAACTATATATGGTGGTGTGGATTGCAGTCTTAAATGTAGGCACCTTGTTCTATTTCTTTCTTTTTGTGTTTTAACATTATGTTGAAGTATCGGACTGGGCAGCATCTCAAACTTTTGTTTGTATGTGTATCTATCTATCTATATCTATATATACATCTATATATCTATCTATATATATATATATATATATATATATATATATATATATATATATATATATATATATATATATGCGTGTGTGTGTGTGTGTGTGTGTGTGTGTGTGTGTGTGTGTGTGGAGCTGTAGCTTTGCACCATAATCTGCATCTCTGTCAGATCTGTCTGTGATATGTGGCAACATACATGTCACATTTGTCATTCAGTGTGAGCAGAGGGAAAGGAGCATGCTGTAACTTTAAAATGAGGCAGTAAAGACTAATGGCTTGGCACTAGTAGTGCTATCCTATTTACACACTTGTATGTATAATATATAAGCTATACGTCCTTCTCACTAATAGTGCCATTCCTTTTGTATATCCCTTCTGCACTTCATGATAGTCCATTTGATCCTCAGGCATTTCATCTGCAAATCCTTGCCACACGGGTGGAGGCTGAAGATGAGTAGGGTGAGATGGATAAAATAGGATATGATAGGATAGGATAGGATAGGATATGGTTCTGGCCCACTGCAGGCATGTAGCCTCTCTTATATATGCGATCCAGTTCTGTTAGTACTAGAAGGCTTGGTAGAAGTGATGGATGGCAGGGCAATGACACACTGGATTGGCGTGCATCAGTCTCTCCTGTATCAGATATTGGACTCAGTGTACTGGCAGGCTGGTGTAATCAGGCCAATAGAAGAGGGTCTGGCCCACGTTACTGTACACATTGGCACATGAACATCACCTATTGGCTTCCACTAATGCATTTCTGGTCTGGACAACACTTGGTACAATGCATGTACTGCACACTGTCCACACATATTTGTCTGCTTTCTGTTTGCATGTTTATATCTATCTGTTGCCTCCACCCCATGTATACCCTTCATCTCCATTTATTTGCATTGTTTCATGTGGGTTTCTTCCCCATCCACCCCCCTTCTTAATACACTCCCCTTTTATTACTCATCTTCATTCCTTATACTCCTACCCTCTTCCCATCTCTATCCATTTACGAAAAATAGAGCCATTCCAAAACAAATGTGCCCAACCTTCCTCTAATCCTGATTTACCTTAAGGTTTTCCTGTGGTGTATTTCTCTCCTTGCTTTCCCCCTTTTACCTACTTTCCTGTATTGCCCTTTACACACCTTTCAATGAAGAAATAAGTGTTACACCTTGTAGTGTACTCAATAAGTGTCTGCTATTTATGTTTATTGCAGCATGCAGCAGCAGCAGGGTACCACTGTTGCATTATTGTAGCTATAATACATGTTCTCATCAGCTGCAAGCACTATTCTTCACCTACTCTTGGCTATGTCAGCCTACTTTGCTTATGATGGTTCTTTTCTGCCTTTTCTATCTTGATGAAGCACAGCTTTATGCCTATTCATGAAGTTAGCCTCTAGATAATCATATTTATTCTGCACTGCACTGTAGTTTATCTGTGTGGTGCAAGTCATTTGCTACACTGAAACACATGCCTATGAATTACAACCATAATGACAAGAAAATCAGAATGATTGGTGGGGTTATAGTTAGCCTAGCCGCTGCCACTGTATAAAGACATTCACAGCTCCACCAATGTTAAAGTTATATACTTGAATGCATGCCATAACAATTGCTCAGCAGTATTACTTTATTACTTAAATTCTTCTGAATCATCACTTCCTAAGAGACTTTTATTTTCAGCATTTTTAAGCCTTTACCCCTGTTGGTATGAAGAGCACTTCCAGCAAAACATTATGGCCAAAGAAATGTACAGAAAGCATAAACATTCTAGCAGAACATTTAACCATACAGTAAGATTCCATCTCTAACTAAATATATTTCAGTGCAGTATTAGCTTTATATAGTAAAAAAAATATATTACATGAGACCACTGGTTAGTCTCTAAAAGGTGAAGAAGCAAAATGTAGTAGGCACATAAGAAGTGTAAAAAAATAAGATTGCATTTACATTACTATTGATGTCCAGTACTATAGTAAGTAAGGAAAGACTGGAAGATGCTGTCAGAGAATGGATCATGAGATTAGAAACATAATCCCATTCAGGGCAATACTCTGCAGAGGATACATGAGATATTACTAGAAGGCAGATACAGAGCAGTAACTATCATGTAGTCATTGGACAGCCATACCAGGAGAAAAGTATTAGTGTGCATGATCGGGCGATTCCGATTAGTTGTAAGGATACTACTGCATTCATAAATGAATGTTGATAGAGGATTTGTTGTCGGATTGAAATGCTTCAACTCTTCATGTGTGGTATCGACAGAGAGTGTCGGAATAGGTAAGTACAGTCTTGGGATGAGGGTAGCAATGCTAGATATAAGTTATATAGAAGTCTGTGTGACACACTGCCCTAAAGGACAGAAAAAAAAGAACCATAAGATTTCAGCAAAAGGCATGAAGACTTATATGGTTTTGATTTATATAAATACGTATATTTATCTTTAGCTATCTATATCATACCTCTCAGCCTCTTAGCACAAGAAATATGGACAATGCCTAAAATAATAGGGGGAACAGGGCCCCCAAAATAGGGACAAATTTTAAGTATTGCTCTTATAAATTTAGAAAGTTGCTAGAATTAACAGGATTTGTGTTAGCATGTGTGACACCCCAACACTGACACAGTAATCAAGGAGCCTCAATCCTCACCACTGGCAACAGTGGGGATGTACACACTGGGAGGATGACAAGTACACACACAGTAAAGTGCAATTTACCTTGAGAGCACACAGAGATCACAGTCAGTCTGTGGCTGGTTTCTCCTTCTTTCTCCAGATCCCCAGTAAGACTCCCCACCAGCACAGCTATAGAGTTGAGATCTCAGCTGAGTGCCCAAGCCAAGACCTTCAGTACCCTCTCTGTCCAACCAGTGCTTCATGCCCCTGCCCAAGTAGCTGACACACACATTCTTTAAGATTTGATTTATACATAAACAGACACACACACCTGGGAAAGGCTGGCACAAGTTTACTAGCTATGCCCCCTTTTTCCCAGACTATAAGGTCATTAATATTGCCAACAGCCAACTCTTTATCAGCTACTTTGAGGCCCTTAACAAAGGGTGTCCAATCTTACTGTGCAATATTGCTATCAATACAAATTGTAGTTTGACCAAGAGCAAGGCTATTACGAGTGGCCCACACAGTGTCACCAAATAAATATGCAAGTACTCACAGAATATAATTATGTCTCAACACAGATCAGCCACAACTAAAGGTTTAAATATATTTAATAATAAATAATAAAATAACAAGAAAATACTCAGTAAATAATCACAGTTACATCAGAGTTAAAAATCACAGGAAATATTTAAAACAACATTGCTGCAAGACATTCTCAAATAGATAAAGAAAACATCTAAGGTATACTTCACTATATTCCTGTCTAAATCTAAGAGAAATTACTGTACTCTAGTTAACTTACTTACAGCGCCAGGCAAGACAGATGTGGTGAGTGGGTCTTTCAGCTGATGCTGTCAGGTGGAAGACAAAATGCAAAATGCTCTCCCTCTCTTAGAGAGTTCTTAAATTAATATCAAACATCACTGCTGAGTCAGCTTGCAGGATGACATCACTTCTTGTCATCTGACTTTAGTTCCCAAACAAAACCCCCATTGCTAGAAACTGCCAGCCTTTTCCATCTACTTGTGAAAAATACATCTTGGCAGTTGCTGGAATACATAAAACAATAAAACAATTGCAAGATAATACAGAAGGCTCCCTAGTTTTAGACATCCTGTCTCCTTGCTACAGTGAAACCATCTTTTATGGTGCAGTTATAAAATAATTTAATTTCAACTATGTTTCTGAAGTTTTGCAAGTTAACCTTCTATGTGCCAGTTCCCACTGTTAAAATATATACATTTGCACAGTTACAGTAGTTTACATACGTTTTTGTTCTCTTCCATTATGGTACACTGTAGACACATCTCTAAGCTGAGTACTCTATAACATATATCTTCAGCACACGTCTGTACAAACCATCTTATATGACATATAGTTCTAATTCATTTTTAACACAAGCATTTGAAACATGTTGGCATTCACAAATGACATATGATCATTTACAAAATTCCAAACAGCTGTGATGGCAGTATCTCCCTTTTGTTGCACTTCTCTATAAATTATGTTAATAGTTACAAATAACATAAAATTATTTACAAAACACCAGATAGCTGGGCTGGCAGTATTTCCCTTTGTCACACTCCTCTCCCACCCCCACCCTCTGAAGACTCAAGTTAGTTTTTCAAGTGACCCATGAGAAACGTTGCTTGAGAGGGTTGGGCCTATCTGGGAATACATTACCCCATTCACTGTATTGCGATTCCAGTTACCTTGGCATTGTTGAACCCAGTAAAGTGCTGTACTGTCCTATTGTATGCCTGCAACCTTAGGCTCCACCATAGCAATTTGGGACATTCCTGGCTGGCTCCCTGTAGCCATAGATCTCCCTCAGACTCCTCCTGCCTCCTACTGCCAATACGCAGCACAAGGGCCTCCCTGTCATTGTAAGATTTGATCATGTTAACATGGTACAGTTTGTGCCACTGCCTATTGCCTAGCAGTTCTACCATATAGTTAAGATCATTGATCTTCTTTACCACTTTGAAGGGTCCCTTCCAAGCTGCCTGCAGCTTGTTGTGTCTGACAGGAATGAGAACCATTACCTGCTGTCCACAGCATACTTTCTAGCTCGAGCATTCCTGTCATACCAGACATTTTTCTGCTGTTGGATTTCTGCCAGGTTTTCCTGAGCCAAGACCATGAGTTTCCTGAGCCTTGTCCTGAGGTTTAGGACATATGCCTCAACAGACTCCTTGTGGGATTCACACTCACTCTCCCACTCATCTCAAATCAAATCTAGAGGTTCCCTCAGCCTATGCCCATACAGTAAGTCAAAGGGTGAAAAACGTGTGGATTTCTGGGGCACCTCCCTGTAAGCAAACAACAGATGGGGCAAATATTTGTCCCACTCCCTCTTAAACTAGTCTGCAGATGCCCATAGCATGGTCTTTAGTGTGGAGTTTAACCTCTCAACCAGACTGTTAGTCTGGGGATGGTAGGGGGTAGAGTTTAGGGGCTTCACCCCACAGTACTTTCATAGACAAACCAGCAGGTTTGACATGAAATTGGTACCTCTGTCAGTCAGTATTTCTTTTAGGAAACCTAGCCTGCTGAAAACTTCTAACAAAGCATTTTCCACCTTTTCTGCCTCAATGGAGGACAATGCCACTGCCTCTGGGTATCTGGTAGCATAATCTAGTACCACTAGGATATACTTTTTCCCTGTGGAACGTGGGGTACTCAAAGGTCCCACAATATCCATAGCTACCCTCTGAAATGGCTCCTCAGTCACAGGCAAAGGCATCAAAGGAGCTTTGACCTTGTCTCCTGCCTTACCTACTTTATGGCACTGTTCTCAGGTACTGCAGAATCCTGTTACATCTTTGGAAATCCCAGGCTAATAAAAGTTCTGTATAATATATCTCTTTGTACACTTTATGCCAATATGACCTGCAAAGAGAATGTCATGGGCTATAGCTAGAAATGTCAGATGGTAGGCTCTGGGCACTACCAACTGATGTATTCTCTCACCCTGTAGCCCTCCCTTAGGGGTCCACTCTCTAAACAGAAACCCTTTGCCCTAGTATACAGATTCCCCTTTTCTTTGACAATCAGGTACCTCACTGGCTACCCCCCTCAGGCCTTGTAATGTAGGGTCTGAGAGCTGAGCCTGTCTCAACTCTCTCTTGGTAACCCTTCCCAGCTCCCCTTCCACAAGACGTCTGGTATCCTCTGACAGTGGTGCCTTACTGTCAGCCTTGGTACTACTACTAACCTCTGCCCTTGCAGTCATTCTGTCCAAGGGAACATCAGTACCCACAAGCAGCTGTGGCTCACCTTCAATCTCACTGCTACATGGTAGCTCCCTCCCTGAAGTAATCACCACACCAGTACTGGCTTCAAGTCTGTGGCCTTTCTGGGTCCCCGCAGGCTACCAGACCCACATGATTGTCTTCAAGCCTGACTGTATGTCACTGCATGCACACAAGGTACTGCATTATCAAACTCATTCTGTATCAGGACATCTGCAGGGATATTCTCAAACACACCTATTTGCTGGCTTCCTTTTCCACCCTTCCAGTCAAGGTGAACCCTAACCAAAAGTATTTGGAATGGAGTCCCTCCTAAAGCTCTGAATGGAGTAGACTGCCTAAGCAAATAATCCTCTTCTTTAACCACTGCAGACATCACAGTGGGTAGGTCAAAGGCTGTGTCTCTCTTAACTGGAGAAAAAAAATCAGCAAGCCTGGTCTGCATCAATGACTTAAACAGTCATCAATTTAGAAATCATTGACTGGTAGGTTAACCACAATTGTTTTAGCTTCAATTTGTTTAAAAAAAGCACAAGAAATTTGACATTGTGCCTAGTGCATGAGCATTAAAGGACCCAAGCCATTTCCCTGAACGACTCATGTTATCACTTGTTTTTCTATGTTCATAGACATGGACAGAGTGGTAAAAGACTTCCTTCCCCTGCAGGGAGATAAATATACATATTTGTAAATGAAGAGGAAAAATGTAGTAGGTACTTACAGAGACACTCACAGATTCATATATGATTCAAAGACATTCCAAAGCCACTTAGTTTTATGACCATTCTCAGCTTACTAGTACTTAGGTAAGGTTGCTCATCCTTCCTACAGGATGTCCGTACCAGTAAATCCCAGAGTAAATATGTGAATTCATGGAATTCCATCCATTCGTCTAGCGTATGTGAGTTGCACTTACTATCATGCAGGATAAGTTAGTTCCAGAGATTTGTGAGAGATTGGAATATAATACTGCCCCTCCACCATGTTCTATTTTTCTGTTGGTGAATCTTTATGTCTTCGGTTCTAGTATTGGTGGAGATATTAGATTTGTACAGAAACAGAAGAACCAGGACAATTGAGTCTCTAATGGTGTAATAAGTAAGGCAGACATCTCCCCTCAAAAGTAAGACACTGAAGGGATTGAGCTTCCAGCCTCTGTTGTAACCAGGAACTTTAGGCCTGTGATTTTTTTGGTTAGGAACATTTGTGCTCTTTCTTATCATTCAATATGTTCAGAGAGATACATCTCAATGGGGGACTGTAATTGTTAATTTGTCTAATCAATGCTGAGTATAAGGGGAGGGATTAACTGACAACCGTTGTCACAGTATGGCCAAAAGAGAGGGAGTTATCACATTGCAAGGGCCCTGGCTACATTATTTCTTTTCTAGTGGTGTGCTGTCTAAATAGTATAATGAGGTCAGGGGTTGCTAACAAAAGTAATGATACTACACATTTTAGATCTAGTATAAGCACATTTTTAGAGCAACAGGAGTTTGGAATGGAGATTTAATTCTAGAGTGTTTGATTGTCATAGGGTTTGGGTATTATAGGGTTGCCTAACAACAACCCCAAGTTTGAGTCATATACAGATTTTATTAGCCTGAGGTCTTTGTTCACTTTTTGGAAATTTGAGAAGTATATACCAAAAAATTACAGGTTCCTGCAGTAAGCACTGCGAGGCACAGCTGATCATTTTTTTAAATTTTCTGATAAGACATTTGCCATTTGCACTATGTGAGTTCTGTGTTTCAGCTAGTTTGTTATTCGTGTTATCACATAATGTTCAATTGTAAAGCATTTAGCTTTGGTATGATGCCTGCATGTGGAATGGTGTTAAAGACCTTGACCAGCTGAAGATTAGCAATGTAATGCATTGCCACCATCCCCAACCTCCATAACCCTTCAGAAGTTTACCATATTAAATAGACAGGATATACTATTCACAAAGTCAGACTGCTGTGGGTCACGTCTAACAAGATTCTTGAACTCACCATATACATCTATCTCTATGTCTATGTCTATATCTATATCTAAATCTATATCTATATCTCTATATATAGATGTGTCAACTTTGAATTCTCGAAATCCCACAAGCACAAAGACGAAAATCCCAAGACAACAATCGTAAACCAGGAAAAACCGAACCTCATAAGTTTACTTAGGGCAAATAAATACTTGCCCAACACAACACTAAGACACACCACACTATTTAAAATCCACCTAGATTGAGGGCTACATCACCCCACACCACCCCTAACTCTATATACCAACTCCAGGATCGCATTGCAGTGAAGAAAGGGCATATGTCCCCATGTTGGGCAAGTGTTTACTTGCCCTGGGCAAACTTACATGATTTGGTATTTCCCTGTTCATAATTGTCATCTCAGGATTTTCATCTTCATGCTTGTGGGATTTTGGGAATAAGAAGAGCTATATATATATATATATATATATATATATATATATATATATATATATATATATGTATGTGTATGTATAGATACAGATATCTATAAATATATCTATCTATATAAAAAAGATATATAGATATATATACCTACTTGTTCCTAATGCTGATATTATATTGGATTCACTTTTACTAATTGTACATATAAATGCAAATGATATCTAGTATTATGTTTAATTACGCCATGTGTCTCACATTGTATATTTAACTGTGTTCTACTGTGTTTTTTATATTTTAATTGTACCTGTGTTGTATTAGCTTTTTTATGTGGAACTTTTCTTCCCAAGCCTCCGCTGAAAAAGGACTTGTGTCCATTCAGACTTTCCCGGTTAACAAATGTAAAATAAATAAAATAATATAAATCTATCTATCTATCTATCTATCTATCTATCTATCTATCTATCTATCTATCTATCTATCTATCTATCTATCTAAACAGATAGATAAACACAGACACATACACTCTCATGCTTATTTATTTATTTCATAGGTTCATAGGTAGGTACTAGGGTATTGGCCCTAGTGCCTATATAAGCCTAGCCAAAATGGTACCTTGGCTTTCGCCACCCAAGAAAAATTATTTTCCTGTGCCCCTGTCGAGCAGAGCCACAGAAGTGATCCCCGGGGTGAATTTCCTATCTCCCATCCAATCATCAAGATTTTGCTTGAACAGTGCTAATGAGGAGCTTTGCTTGATATAGATAGGTAGTTTGTTCCAAAGTATGGGAAGTCTCTGGGACAGAAATCTATCCCTCCAGCATGTTCTGTTTATTGTTGTGACAAGGTTTAGGTCCCTAGAGCATGTAGCTCAGAGGGATTGGGATTTCTTTAAGTGGAGCATGTCCAACAGCTTTGGGTTTGACATAGCTTTGTATGTTAGGCAGAGATCGCCTTGAGTAGGCGATATGCGACAGAGTAAAGCTGGAGTTTTTTGAGACAGCCTGCATAGGGCATCTGTTTGAGGCTGGTAATCCTCTTTGTGAGGTATTTATTGCTTTTTATTGAGCGGGGTAGTCCAATTTGTCTGTGGTCACCCCTTTTAAGCAAAGGCCAGAGAAGAAAATGTATTTTGACAAACTAGGCAATTTTATAAAAATGAGAAAAATATAAAGCTTATAGTTATATTGCTGACATACAATAACTGAAAGGCAACTATAACAGAGAAAATCTGCAATCAGGAACATATAGAGCTATTACATATTAATACAAGACTAATGGGCTTATACAGTGGTGTTTAAAATGTAAAATTTAAATTTTATATTCAAGAATAATAGTGGGATGAGATGTGGGAGTGGGAAATATGAGTTGAAAGCAGAGAGGAGTTGATAAGAGTAGAAAGCAGAGAGCAGATGAGGAAATGTGAGTAGTATGCATATTTATTAGGAAATACAGAGATAAAGGAAGTTTTAGTAAAGATGAGGTAGATATAGTTGCAGATGGAGATCTAGATTTAGATTTAGATTTAGATGCAGGTGCAGATGCAGATATAGAGGTAGATGTAGATGTACATACAGATGCAGATGTAGATATGCAGATTTAGATGTAAATGTAGATATAGATGCATATGTAGATATAGATGTAAATGTAAATTTAGATGCAGATGCAGATGTAGATGTAGATGCAGACGTACATGCAGATGCAGATATAGATCTAGATGTAGATGTCGATCTAGATGTAGATGTAGATTTAGATGTAAATGTAGATGCAAATGTACATACCAGATGTAGATGTAGATCTAGATGCAGATGTAGATTTAAATGTAGATGTACATACAGATGCAGATGTAGAGATGTAGTTGTAGATGTAGATATAGATGCAGATGTAGATCTAGATGTAAATGTAAACTTAGATGCATATGCAGATGTAGATGTAGATTCAGAGGTACATACAGATGCAGATGTAGATCTAGATGTAGACGTAGATTTAGATGTAGATGCAGATGTAGCTCTAGATGTAGATTTAGATGTAGATGTAGATCTAGACATAGATGTAGATTTAGATGTAGATGCAGATGTAGATGTGGCTGTGGAAGGTAATGACTATGAACTGGAATTTTGCTGCTGGGAAAATTTGTCAGGGGATAAGTAGAACCTGCAGAAGTGGCAGTAGGGGTAAAGGGATGGAAGACATAAGGAAATGTACATTGAGAATTTGCTTTGTTGAAGTATGTAAGGGTAATGTAGTTGTGAAAGGGTCAGAGTAGTCTAGTCTGTGGAGGGGCAAGCAGAGCCATGGGATTTCCAAGTGTTGTTTTAGCAAGTGTTTGAATCTGGATAGCTTGATTTTTTGTTTGATGGTGGTATGGATGGAAATCCAGATTTTGGAGACATAATTTAAGTAAAATGGGACCAGCAGAGCTATGGGGTTTAGTTATGACTAACAGGGACTTGTTCATAAAGCACAGTGAGCATGCAGTAGTATAAAGCTCCACTAAGATTTGGAACTCAGAACAGTTTTGAGATTTGTACATTTTTGCCAGGTAGATGATGAGATAGTGTGGAAGTTCTAACTGGCCTAGCTGTTTTAAGGCTAGTCAGTGGTGAGATTTAGCAGATTGGTTAGCATCAAATTTAGTTAACTTATTATACCATTGTTCAATTTTTGTGAGTCAATATTGATGAATTATGGTGTAGAGGGGAACAGTGTATAGTAGTGAAAGCACAAGATATGTAAAGGCTATTTTTTGTCATTGCTGATTAAAAAGTGTTTGCTATGATATTGCTGTCTAATTTTTCATATGTACGATTTTTATACAGATACACACAAATAAACAGATCAAAAGAACAGATGTTAGAAGATCAAGACAGAAAGATCAAAAATCCAGAATCTCAAATGGCATTATAGTAGGGGTTGTAGGGTGGGGGGACAGAAGGCTTGACCTCCATGCAAAAAAACAGGTGTTGTGTTTGTTCTGTTCTGTTTGAGCAGACGAGTTTTCACTCTTCTCAGATCAGTCTTGTGTAGCTCATTATTATGAGTGTTCAGTCTTCTTATGGGGACCTACACACACACATACACACACACACACACACACACACACACACACACACACACACACACACACATAGAGAGAGAGAGAGAGAGAGAGAGAGAGAGAGAGAGAGAGAGAAATGCATATGTAAGGATATTGATTGTAATTGCAACTCACTTTTGAATCACAACAGAGTACAGACAGCATCTAAATCTTTAGTTCTTGAACACTACCTACCTAAATAATGTAATGTTGCCATTAATACAGATTTGCCTAATGAGCTTCTAATGCTGTGGTTGTGCAATTGTTTTCTTCTGGCATATAGGTGAAGTTTACGTCAAAGAAAATGTATAAAAGCCATACGCAATTCAAAGTCTAGTACAGTGCTCCATGAGACAACAGCTGTAACTGTTTTAAGAAGTCAAGATGCACGTTATTTACTTTGCCTAGATTATAAAATTTCTTGTGCCATTTTAACACCCAGTTTACTAGATATATGGTAAGCGCAGCAAGTATACATATCTGATCTATGTAAAATTAAAAGGGGGGGTGAGAGATAGAGAATGGAAACAGAATGAAGTATAAAAACTGATTTAGTCTCTTCAATTCTGTGTTTTTTCCTCCTTTGTTTTCCTCAATGTGTCTATCAAATAACTTTAATGGAATAATTACATTTCACAGAAGCCAGTTTGTGTCACTGGTGCACTATGCATAAATAAGGAAATTAACAACTACATATTTATGTAGGGAAAAAATAATCTCTAATTGTATCTGGAGTGATCAGTAGCATGTTGACTATCAAGGGATAATGATGAGAAAACACTTACATCCTAGTAATCAGAGAGCAATAAAAAATAACCATTCTGTTCTGAATACAACAATAAAATTAAGCAGTATCTTAAGGAGGTTAGAGATGACTTAGGTAATTTAAAATATGTTGCAGAGCGTTGCTCAGAAATCTACTTGTCAGAAGTGGTAGAAAACTCACTGCATTTATTTAATTGTTATACTTATTGTCTGCTCCATCTATTGCAGTTTGGAAAGATTCATTTTATCTCTTTAAAGCTGGAACAAAATTGTACAGTTCCCAATTACTAAATGACTCAGAGCTATAAAGATTAATAATTTAATTAGTTTTATTACAGTCTTGCTAATTACTTGACTAGGACTTTTTCAAGAATTTCAGTTATTGTGTGGTGCTTCAACATCTGTTCACTCATTACAACCAATGCCAGACAAAGGTTTGCATGTGTACATTGGCAAGAAATCCAGGAGAGAAAAGAGAACTAGGTTACAGGAAAATGTTCCAATAATGCAAGTAAGTTTGGTTGTTGAGAAGAGACTAATATTCTGAGATATATTTATTTAAGAACTCATGCTATGAATTTGCTATGCCAGTCAGAGCAAAAGATACTATAACATCTTACCGTATTAGTTATGCAGAGTATATACTGTGGAATCAGCTGTTTACACTGCATGGCAGTCAATTATATTTAATCTGTAACTCCAAACACATGTTATTACCATATTTTTGGCGCTGTTAGTCATCAAGCATTTACAGTTTTATATAAGTGCAAAACCTTTTGTCCAACTTCCCACTACAGTGGGAAAAGTGGAAATGCACCAATCCCTCCTGTAGTGCTATGTCATGGCAAAAAAGTTGGTACACTTCATCAAATATCAGCTAGCTGATCAAAAAGTACCAGCTTTTTCACCATGAGATTGTAGTACAGTGGGGATTGTGGCATTTCTACTTTCTGCATTATAGTGCGATCTTGTAATTGGTATTTATAATCAGTAGGGGGTGTTGGGGGGTGCAGCCTCCCCATATAGGGGCACATCTGATTTGTTTTTCAATCCTTTGTGGATCAATGTAATTTGTTTTAGATATCTGGCTTTTGATCATGTATGGATTGACAATTTGTGTTGTCATTGTAAAGTTATGAACCCATGTGTGTGTATATGTGTGTGTGTGTGTGTGTGTGTGTGTGTGTGTGTGTGTGTGTGTGTGTGTGTGTATATATATATATATATATATATATATATATAGATATATATATTTATATATATATATATATATATATATATATATATATATATATATTATACACTAACAGATAGATAGCTATCCAGCTAGGTACACAGCCTGATAAATAGACAGCCAGGTAATTATCTAAGGTATTTTCATCCGCCCATCCAGAGGTGTCAACATTAGCACTAGATGATTGTCACTGTTGAAGCGACACCCTGATCTCATGTGTAAAAATGTTAAAAAGGAAATGGATGGATTGGTAGATTTTCTACCCATGTAATATAAGGGTTACTATTAGATGACCGAAGACGGATTCTTTCAAATGTGTCTTGGTTGAACTTGAAAAGACAAAAAGGTAAAATGAAGAAGCGGCATATAAGCGAACTCTTTCCCTGGGAAAGAAATCGCTTGGCCACGTCTTTTAATTCGCCGTTTTCATTACTGTAGTGCAATCTCGGAGTAGGTATTTTTAAGTAGGGGTGTGTGGGGGCATAGCCCCCCATGTTGGGGGGTATGGGGGGGAAAAGACCCCACTTTATGTTATGTTTTAAGTGTATTTTTTTTCTAAGCATTTGAGTTTGTAAGCTTTCACTTACATGGGGTCGATAAATCAATGTTCGCTTTTCTAAGCATTCGATTATCTAATATAGACCCTAATATTCAAGTATCTGAAGAATATTTTGAGACTGAACTCCAGCTATTGGAAACTTTAATCAACAGTTTTACTAACCACAACTATTCACAACTGCTAATTGTAATGCTTATATATTGTAAGCGCCTCATTGTAAAATTGTATGGCTGTAAATTAATGTTATCTCGTAAACATTTATTTTCTACTTTAAAATAAATTAAACTGTAATACAGATATGTATAGAACTGGACCACGTTGTAGCTGTAAAGAACTAGCCCATTTGCCCAGTTAATAATTGTGCAATATAAAATTAAAGTTATTTCTGAAAAAAAAAAATTCCTCTCTAATCCTAAATTTGATAAGACTGAGGCACGCAGAATGTATGGATATTTGTAAAAACATTAAGCGCTTTCTTCTCTAATAAAGGGCACTTCATCAGAATGTGCTAACAATGATAAAGACCCATTTAAATAAGAAATATAAAAATGTCACATAACATTGAACAGTAAATCACAACTTCAAAGACACAAAAATAATTAAACATTTACAGAAACAATCAATAAATACATGAATGTTATATATTTGTTTATTGATTGTTTCTGTAAATGTTTAATTATCTTTGTGGCTTTGAAGATGTGATTTGCTGTTCAATGTCATGTAATGTTCTATATTTTTTATTTAAATGTGTCTTTATCATTGTTGGCACATTCTGACGAAGTCCTGTTTATTAGGGACAAAAGCGCTTAATGTTCTTTTACAAATAAACAGTTGTTTCATTTGTATATACACTGGATCATTCATTTAGCCTGCAGTGACATCGGGACTACCTTGAGTATTTTGGGTTTTGTTCTCTTTCTCAAGGTTTTCTCTCTGATTTGTGGTTTGTGACATAGATCCAACTGCTGATATCATTATTTTGCATAATTCCTTTCATCTCACACAGTTTTGTGCTGGCCCATTTACTATTGTTTTCCCAAACATCTTGGCATTTACACCTGTAATAAACTTCACATTGATTTTTACAGATCTTAAAAAGTTTTATTCTGGTCAACAGTAACACGTTTGGTGACAAACTTCCTTGCAATGTTAATAATATTTTGTTTGTTTTAGAACTTTTTCTACTTCTGAAAAAATGAAAAGCTAATCCTTGTGCAACCATTATTAACCTCCAAGAGCACACGGAGAATGAGGAATTCCACAGTAGTAAAATGTTCAACCATACTGGAAATATTTTACACTTTTATTACCACATACTATGGTACTTAATCCCTTATGTCTCATGGGACATCATTAGAACTACAAAACACTTCCCATCACATGGTTTTATACTTAAAAAATCCAGATTACATGTCAAAGTCAACCAATAACATTGAAGACATTCAGTAAAACATGTTAAATAAATCCCTTATAAAAATGAAACCTATTGCTTAAAAATTCTGAATACACGAATAGTATTAAAACACTTAATATGAGCAGTAATTTAAAAAATTATTGACTAAAAATTATAATGTGTCACTAAAATGTTAAAACAATATAGTGGGGCATTTAGAAAATAATGCATAAAATATAAAAAAATGCATTGCAGTCTAGGAATGCATACTTTTAAGGAGCTGTTGATAGAAATATTACCAATAATCCCTGGGTGTACCCCCACATTCAACCTGATTAATCACATTACTTGACTGACTTCAGTTTTTCATTTCCATGGACTGCCCCTGGATTCAACAGGCATTTGTTTTAAAACTATAAACATCATTTTTTGTTTACCACACAAACATCAGTGTGCTTATATAGGCCATCATTCTCTTTGCCCTTTTTTATGTCATAAAAATATTCACAAATATGTTTCCATAGTGCGTCTTACCCACATAATAATACTGGCATGGATCACAGTTAATGAGGCACACTATCCCCATGCTGTTACAATTATAGTTATAGTTAAACTTAAAATTATAATAAAAATGTTTAAGCTTAAATTCAGTACCATGCAGATATAAGAACACTGAAAACACATTCCGTACTCAGTTGTTGCAGACACCAATATCGAAGGTGAATGTGCTTTGTTCCCCCTTTCTAACTCTTTTTAATTTTTCTGCTTCTCTTACACACAAAGGCAGGTTCTTCACCAACTGTTGGTATTAGATTATCAGAACATAAAAAAAAATCTTTCCAATTCTGCTCAACCAACTGTTTAATATAATGCATTCCCAGACACTACTTCAGTGCCCTAGTTTTATTAAATCCAGTATTATTAAAGGAAATGGTACCAACTCTGTCCAAACCAGTACCCAAAAGTAGTTTTTGCCTGGCAGGACTATCTTTTAATAGGGTCTATATTAGAACATTAAAGTTTCAGGTCTTCGAATGTTTTAATATCGACACCTAGTAACCGAAAACTGGTAATACTGAAAATTTAGAACATCACATTTTTTCCTAGGGAAAAAATTTGCTGTTCCAAAACACATGCACGCAACGCAAACACACCAAACAAACAGCAATCCACACACATACACCTAAAATCTTACATCTAAACCTACACTAAACTGTACATACATCACTATCTACCCACTTACCTTAACCCAAACACTAACCCTAATGTCCATCACTATCGCACATACACCTCACCTGTGCCCTAACCCTAACTCACCTATCCCACCCTAACCCTCACGTCCAAACATTCGCATAGTTTCCTGACCCGCACCCTAACCCTAACTCACCTAACCCACACTAACCCTCATGTCCACACAATCGCACACTTACCTGAACCCAACCGTAACTTTTCACCGCAGAGCTGAAAATAGTGAAGCGACAATAACGGACAACCAAATTCTTTCCCTAGGAAAGAATTTGGTTATCTAAAAATTCGCTATTTCAACTTTCGGTTACTATGTGTCAATATTAGAACATTCGAAGACCTGACACTTTGATGTTCTAATACAGACCCTTTTAATACTTGTCTCAGTATCTCACGGATATGTTGTGGTGGTAACCCCTATCCTAAAAGATTTATAGACTTAAAGACACCCACCGAGGTCATTAGCTTTATAAGAATGTATGAATGCGCAAATCAGGAGATTGTACTCTCTGCTTCTAATGATTTATATGAACAGCCAATACGTGTCATTGTTAAAATGAGGAGAATTTGATATGACAATATTGTGGACAATAGACAAGCTAGATTATAAAATTCTGAGAAAAGCAGCATGATAATTTGATAACATACATAAATACAATGAATACAACAGTAACAAATATTTTATATGTTCAAGCACCTCAGCTTGTGAAGTATGAGAATCCAGCATATCTGGTGCTAACAGTATTGTATGTATACAACTGTATGCATTATCTGCCAAAAAATGATTGCCAGTCAGTAGCCTGCAAAATGCAAACATTGTGAAGATGCTTCCTGATAATGAACTGCTGCAAACAAATGTCTATCTGCACAAGTATCAATAAACCTTGGCTATAACTGTGTTTTAACAAAACAGCCCGAGGTATTGTAGGCACATGAAATACTAATGTTGAACTGAGGAGCATGCCACACAGTCCGTAAACAACAGTGCAAACACTGACACAGTAAACACCCATTTCGACTGCTAATTGGCAAGCTATGCACAACAAATCAGTCCTTGAAAAACACAACCTTAATTTCAAGTGCAACAAACCATGTATTTTAAGTAGCAAAGCATTAAGACTTGTTCATAATATAACTGCTTGAAAGAAATATATGAAAGATACACCTACCCAACCGTTATTTATGCTGTAAAGTACAGTTCAAAACCTGTGTGCTGAAACATTGGCCCAATACTGCATGATGCTTCAACATTTTAGATTTCAATCGCAGTTGTAAACACAGCTATAGTGTAAAGAGTTCACCTACCTTACTGATGCATGATGGGTATTCCTGCATTCTGAACAAGATACTTGTAATTGTGAATAAAAGCAGGCCTATAAACAGAAACAGATGCATTTGGTTGCATAAAACAGATAAAGTAATCAACATAACTCTCTCTCTGTTGCTTCTCAAGCCTGTGCATCTACTTGATACAAATAGCTTGGTTCTGGTCCAATCTTCCTTGCCTGGAAACAGAAAAGAGAAAGCATGAATGGTGGATTCTTCAAGAAACAGCAATATCCATTGCTCAGAACAGTTTCTAGTCAATGTATTCATGAAGAATATTAGCTAGTCACCATATACATTTTTCAGTGTTATATACAGGTTTTAACATCTTTGAACATAGACTGTAGGACATGTGATGCAAACCTGTAATAAGACTATACATTCAGTCTCTAACCTTGAGAGTTACCTGCCTACCTAATGCAACTTAACTGAAAATGCCTCTTTTGAGTGCATTAAAAAGACTTCTTTTTATGACATCACCTGCCTGGGGGATGGTCTATTAATATGGATCTTGGATTAGGATTTCAAAATATGAACATATGCTGGTTATGGAACTAAAGAGTTTGAATACCTCCATTCATGTCAGCACTGTTTTCAGAAATGTTAACAGTAATGGAAATCATTCATTCCTCAGATAGTGGGACAGTGCCATGTAGCATAGAGCTTTTGTAAATAGTGTGAGGACCATGATATTCCTTGGCAAAGTGCCTGCCACTAAGAAAATACATACATCTTCCCTGTTCTTTATTTCAGCTGTCTAACCATCCCACTTCCTCAAAACTTGAGGATGTTGTTGTTCTTGAATTGAAGATAATATGGAGTGATAAAACAGAACTTGGCAGCATTTATACAAAGTATTCAACATTAACCAAAGCATTGGTTAGACATATAACAGTCTGTATCAAGCTTTACTGACCCTGCTCTTAAATAGCTGATGTTAACGGACCACTATGGGTTATGAATATGTTCATAGGAATTCAACAAATAACTGAGTTATTGATGACTCTGCTTAAAATATGCATTGATATCAATAAATCCTATGGGTGGATTAAACCAAGATCACAGTTTCAGATATATGTCTTGATGTGGATTTGAACCCACACCATGCCAAGTTGTAGGTGTGTTGTCTTTTTTTTCTTACAAGCCAAGCTAACAACCAGTAGACATTCATTTTAAATAAACAGGTTCTGTTCTACAAGCCCTGGTTTTAGAATGCTGATATTATCAGAGTGTTATGGATTGCAAGGATATTCATAGGAATTCAGTGACTAACTCTGTCATTCGTAATCATGCACACCATAATTGTTAATATCAATTATTGGAATATGCTTCTGCAAAGAAATACTATAGGTGAAGTAAACCAAGATAACAATTACATTTATGTTTTCCCTGCGTGGATTAGAACCCACAGTATGCTAAAATGTAGACATACGGCCCATTTACCTTACAGGTCAAACTAACAGGCAGCAGGAGTTTAGGTTTAAAAACTGGTACTACATACAGGTGTTTATTAGAATTCCTGCAGAGTACAGATGGATACAAAATCTGCAAACACTTATTGGACATTTTATTGTAAATCAATAACAGCTGTCAATACACTGAAAACAATTGGCTAAGCAGTCAGACAGACATTCCTTTGTGGCTTAAAGATGTTTTTGTACTTTATTAGGAGTGAATTAAAGAAGTTCCATATGGGTTTTTATTCTAACATATAACAGTACAGTATGGGATACTGTGGTACTATAATGGAAAACTATAAAGTGCACAGTCATCCACAGCATAGGTACTATGGGCATCAGTGCTTCACAAATACAGTGGCTATCTGAAATGATGTTGTCAGATGTTGTAAAACATGTATATCCACAAAGGTCATAATTAAGGATATTATAAACATTATTAAAAAAATAACACCATGGGAATCAAACCCACAGTAATAAGAGCAACAATTACAAAGTACACTTAATTATCACCATGAGATAATTGTTACTGAAGCTACTAAATAGTTATAAAAAACATCTATCTGATATAGATATTTATATATATATATATATATATATATATATATATGTGTGTGTGTGTGTGTGTGTGTGTGTGTGTGTGTATGTGTGTGACAAATATATCTGTAAAATCTTTAGGGAATCCTCAGGAATGCAGAAAATACTGACACTTACTCTAGGGATTCACAGGCTACCTACTTAGCTTGGTGACCCTCCTTCATAATTACTCCATGCCACTCCAGTGCAGGACATCATAGTGATAGTGAACCTGCACTCCAGTGCAGTAGATCCCTGTTCTTCTTCAGTGCTCTGTCACAATCCGGTTCCACATATCTATTGTGGTGAGGTTCCTAGGTCTGGCTTTCATCCACTGCTCCACTCCAGCATACACAGTCAACATCTGGGTCTTCTCCTCACTGGTCCAGTTGGGTGAACAGACATGTCTTAGTCTTCTCGAAGTAGCTGTCATGATCCACAAGTTGATGAACTCTGAAAAATAAAAACAATGAGAAATGATCACTGAGTTACCGCTCAGTTTGCAGTTAGCAATGCTCTGATCTGTAAATGCACCAAAATCAATATTTGAAAATGTTGCTGATGTCATGTTATTAGATCATTGGAAGATAACAGGCATTTGTCACACATGGTACCATTCACAGATACCTACTGGGTGATTCCACAGAACACCTGGCTATTATGGCACATGAAGTCAATTTATGCCGAGGAGCACAAATGGGATTCCAAAAACTTGAATTTTAATTAACCTCATTAATTATGTATGGTGTAAATTGTACTTAAAGGTGGGTGCACATTAGGTACATTTGATTCTGAGATTTGGAGAGAGAGGTACATTGGCAATTGGTAGCATTTATGTTTTGGTGATTATTAAGCCTCTTCAAGTCAGTCATTTCTAAAGGTACCTGGTTATATTAATTTTTATTCAAAATGTTGTCTTTCACAGAAGTTGTTAGTTACTGGAATTATGTTGATTTGTACTTTATGCATACAGGTGTTGCTGTTTTAAATAATGGATTTTATTCCAGTATGCAGTTGTTTAGATAGGCTTACACTGCAAATGTTAGCAGTATATAAAGATTGATTTATGGTTCATCTGCAGTTCTTACTGGTAATTCCTTGTACTTTGTGGAATAGCTACAGAAACCTATGGATTCTGACACTATCCATATGTAGTATTTTATGTTGATATTACAGATAATTTTTAATTCATGTTTCCTACCAAAACACATGCACTGTTGCTTTTACAGATATTTCTTCAATGATGCTTTGTACCATAGGTTGTTATCACTACTATTGCAATACACTAGGGATCTCTACTGTCTGTAGCTTGCCTATGGATCTTGAGGTTTTCCAATGCTTTCAGTAAGTTGTTACATTATTACTTGCAGTAGTATCTTAATGGAAAGTGAATGCAAACTACTGTAGCATGAGGCTGCTGTTTTTGGACACACATTCAATGTATATGTAGTGTGAAGAGTTCTAAACCCATTCCTGAACATTAGACATTACAAGTTATGCTGATTTTTACAAATGTTATGTATGAAGGCATTGTTTTTATTTTTTTATATCTCATGTTAGTATTTATCACAGACAGTACTATACAGACTTAGGTAAGTCACAGGAATGAATGCTATTTATGTTTCCATATGCTTTTCACAGAATCAAATGCATAAATGCGCTCACACAGGAATATTATCATGCATGTATCACTGTCTTTCAGATGGCCAAACATCCTAAGGGTGGCAACTTCGCCCCTTAAGAAAATGACATCATAACTGATACTCTCTGGTAAATAGATGGAAACCCCTAGGCTATTCAGGTGATACAGTTTGGAGGCATGAAATCTGGACTGACCTTAACAACATGATAAATGCAGCTGGGTGCCATAAAAGATCCCATGATGCCTGTAGATGACATTGCTCAGACATGATCCTTCTTGCAGCCAACAGAGTGAGACATTATGAGAGACTGAAGTATGCCACCAGTAATGGACCATCATTGACCTTCCCAGATGATATCACAAAATTTCTGGCCTCACTACATATAGTAAGAGGACAGTGATGGATCCCTAGGGTAGGATGGAAGCTGGATTTCCAAGCTGACCATATATATCTTTCTTTCCATTAAATGGCTGGGTACAGAGACAATCACTGCATATTACTGTACCATGTATATTCATGTATTGCTGTTTTGATTTACAGCAGCAGAGCTGAGCCATAAACACACATCCACACACGGTGAGAATGCTGAACAAATCTAATGACATGTATTCATACAAATGAAGTACAGGCACAGCAGTCCATACAAAATGTGTAATGCTGCTTGCATTAATAGTCTCCATACTGTTACTGTGACCACCACCTTGTTATTGCCTCAGCCTCATTTCATGGCACTGCTGTTTACTGTCAAATTTTTATTTACCTAACATTGTACACTACAGGTACATCAAGTGGAGGCCCAAGCAATGCAGGTTCAAGATTAGACAGACTAGGTATGTTACAGCAAAACTGCCATAGCTACCATCAGTGTGTAGCATACACATGATACATGACTTTTATGTCAATATTTGTCAACCCAGGCACATCTGATCTACAATTGCAATGCTCATCAAATAAGTATTTACAGCACGTTACTGTGTTACATATGTGATGCTGTCAGCATTGTTTTTGCTGAATGCATGACTGTGTTGTCTTTCTCTTTACTTTGCCAGTGTAGGATCCACAGTACAACCCACAACCTTTCCACAGCAGGAGTCTGTCTGTGATATGCTATTAATTATGCTTCATGTCTGTCATTGCTGTTAATCCTGTTATTGTCCTCCATTAATAGTGTGCCCTTTTTCACATTTCTAGGCTAGCCTGCATCAATGTCATCAGGTGTACATATGGGTGGTATGTGCATGTCAAACCTTCTGTATGTTTTAACTGTGTTCACTTAATTCATGTCTGAATGGATACGATCACTAATGCTGTTTTTTTTCCCTACAGTCGTTAAAGTTCAACCCTCTTCACCAGCACCATCTTTCCATGAGGGGTTGTCAGGCATGTGTTTTTTGTATTCCTTACATATGTAATGCATGTTGGTCTTGTAACCAGATTAAATACTCCATATATGTCGATTCTGTAAAACATACATACAGTAGACCTCATGCAAAATCATTAATATTTGTAACATTGCAGTGAGATATAGATATCATATGTCTTTTATGATATCTATCATGTGATGCAAGCACATTGTCCTTATCTGTGTATTTGTATCTTGTAGGACATCAACTATCTGCATCATCTATCAGCCCATCCAGTGATCATGACGTGGTTTCTAATGTGTCTCAGAATGTTATTATGGCTTCTGACACACAAGACCTTGAAGTGTTCGCCAAGTCCATCCATGATGTTGACAGTGATGTTGCTGCAGCTGTATCCTAAGATGTGGAGGTCAACTTGTCTAGCCATTTGGAGGATGATGACACAGTGGATGTTAAACATGGTGAGGCTGTTGACCAACTGACTCCAGTTGAGATGGTTGCTGATGGCAGTTCCACACAACAGCCAGAAACAGGATGTCATGGTAGATGTAGGCAAGCAGATATTGTGCATGACCAGGTGGTAAAGGGTGTACACCTCCTCCTGCAGGCAAATGAACAGTCACAGCAATGGCTTCGCTCAGACATCAGTGAAACTACAAGTGCCACAGATCATGTGGTATACCAGCTGTGTGTCATACATGAAGGATAAGAGCACAGATCCAGTGATATAATGGCTGCATTGACCACTCGGAATGAGAGTCTGCTTGCTGTGGCATGCACAGTAGAAATCCTGGCCTCTACAGTACTGCAGCAGGGTCATACTATAAGCAGGATTCTGTGTTCCCTGACTGTGCTTAGCAAGTTACAACATGGGAGAGGCAGGCCACCTGCCTGCAGAACCACCATTGGTCATCTAGAATCGCTGTCTGTGGTTCAACCTACAGAGACTTCAACTGCTGGCTCATCTGCTGTGTTCCCACCAGTCACAAGGTCATTAACTTGCAGATATGTTGCCTCACGTCCAAATGGTGTTGTCACCCCATCAATCTCCTCTGTGGAGCAACCAGAGCAACATGTTTCTGTACATGTTAAACCAAATCCAAACAAAACAAACTAAATAACAAACAGAACATCTTGCTGTAAAATCCACACACATTTATTCTTGAAAGCGCTTTCGTGCAAGCCCAATGCTTGCACATCTTCAGACAAACTATAATCCCAAAAGCCAATCCTTATATACTGTTTTGAACCAAATTAATTACTTATTTAATTAGTATCAGTTATTTAAAAGAACATGTCACTGTTTTATAAATGCTAAGCCATTTTATATTCAGAACCCTTTACCTAAGAAACTATATCTCAAACTCAATAATTCCAAAATACATAAAATTCATAAAATTTCTAACCTCTTAAAACCATTACATGTATAATATAATACCTTATTTTATATAATATAAATTTACAAAACTTATAAACCTAAACATAACATTCAAACCAAATTCATATATAAAATATTCTTAAATATTAAATACTAGATATTAAAAATTAAATATAAAGTTCCCTTCACCTATCCAAAGCTTTCAATTTGAGAATGCATTTAATAGAGCTATATTCATTAAGACCTGGAAACATATATGCATTGGTGTTAATTTGCCATATGAGCTCTTTTTCTTCCAATTTTAATTGCCATGGGCCTCCTCTAATATCCTTGCCAACGCATTCTGCAATAACATACTTAAATTTATGTGATGGATATTCCAATACATGTCTTGCTAATGCATTAGTAGTGGTCCACTTATTAATATGGTACTGGTGTTCATATATCCTTTGTTTAAAGGCTCTTTCTGTTTTACCAATATAATAACTTGGACACAGTTGGCATAGTGCAACATACACTACACCAACTGGGTCACAGTTAAACTTCCCATGAATATAATATTTTCTTTGTTTTATGGTAAACCTACTACCTGTCAAAATATGTTGGCACTGTTGGCACCCCATCTGAAGGAGTGAATTTTCTGTGTACTAGGCCATTCTCTTGGGTAATCCACATATACACTATCAATATTCAATATCTTACTTTATATAAGATTGATTACTATCTAGATACCTAGACTGGTATATACATATTGGGTAACCACATAAATCTTGGTGCTACAGCTAAAAAGGACGGACAATCCAGACCTACAATACTGGTGACTATTTGATTATTCAGTCCACTAGGATATAGCACTTACAGCTTCACACATATGTATATTGGTTTAAGTGCTAAAATAAGTGCTAAAATAGGGATAGGACCAACATATGTTTTGAAATCTACTGTTTGTTTATATATGGTGGTATTATAAAAACTGGAGTATATATGATAAGTCAACTCATCATTGAAACTTTGAATAATTGTTTATAGACACTTTTTATGAGTTAATGTCACACCTATTGTCAAATATTTATGACAACTGACATTAATATTATTGTCATGTGTTTTTGACTTGGCCCGGCAATTTTCTGGTTCTGCCCTTAGCCAAACACCTATTACTTACATCATTGGGTTTGTTAGACCCTGGCAGCTGAGGTATACCCTATCTAGATTTGTTTGTTTTGGAGTACTGTTACAGTACTGTTGGGCACAACCCTTTGGACAGTCTGATCAGTTTACCAGAATTCAGTCCATTTGTTCCATTGTCTTTGGTTTCTGGATCATATTTACAAATATGGATTTGGATAATATCATCCAAGGATTATGTGCTGATCGAGATGATATAGGAGTGTTTGGTGTAGACCACGTCTCAAGCAATAATCCAAATAATACAAATATTAAAACATCCGATGGATGTGATTTGGCTTTTCAGAATCTTAGCAAGGGATTAAAAAATCAACATTTGGCATTTGAGATTGTTTTGTGCATATATTCATAAGGACATGGCCCCTAGAGGTCTTAGGATAAGACTGCAGCCCATGGTTAGTAGATCTGAAGAGAGACTAACCACAGAATGGAATCAGGCATTGCAAGAAGGATCTATGATGTTTGTTAAAATTTTGGCCTCCTATTATAAAAGAATTATTGACACAAATCTATCAGAAGTCAAAACTATATGTGAGGAATGTAAAAAATATCAGTCACTCTCCACATATGAAAGCTTTGTGGTCAGGCTGTCCAAAGAATTGGCCTCTTATGAGAAAATAACCAAAGATAGAAAAATTTAAAAAATTAATAGGGATATCACGGACTATAAAAGGGGACGTCCATTTGACACCCATAGATCTGTCAGATTTATGGATATGAATCAAGGATTGACAAGGGGCAGAACCAGAAAAAGACCCAGGTCCATACTGAAACACAATGATAAATCTCTGGCCAGTACCTCGGGGGAGGAATCCTCCTACACCGATAGTGAGAGTGTTCAGTTCCAAGAGTCACCAATGTGAAAAAGGTCCAACTCCACACTCCCTTTAGAAGGGGAAAAAAGCGGCGGGGTGGCCACAAACATAAATATGGGAAGCAGAACAGACTCGGTGGAGGGATTGATAGAAACCCTATTGAGACAATAGAACCCGAATACAAAAATATGTTAAATTTGTCTGATGTCATTTTGACTGATGAACAAGAGCAGTTACTGAATAAAGGTTTGGGATTTGTACCAAGTTTCTTTTGTGATGAATGCAATATTGTGTCTGATGTCATGGATTTTTGCCGTAACCTTAATCTTAAAATAATTTTTTCAGATCAAACCTCCCAAATATCTCAAATTTCATAAATCTCAATTTCAACCTCCAGTCTACAAACATGTGTCCATTTTTCAACAATCAGTTTTAAGAGATCTACATTTCCCACATTTTGAATCACCTATCATGGGTCAAAATAATACCACATCCGAAAAAATGGCTTTAGCCAAATTAAGAAACAATCACAACATAGCAATACTACTGGCTGATAAAGGAGGGGTGGTTGTGATCTTGAATATGAGTTATTATCTCGAGGAAGGCTTGGAAAATTATTGGATACTAAATGCTATATGCATATGTCTATAGATCCCACTATTAATTTAAAAAAAGAAATTGACACATTTTGAACTTGGCTGTGGAATAAGGCATTATTACCCAAAACACGGCAAAACATCTCACAGTGATGGACCCTCAGAAACAAATTCTGTACCTGCTTCCCAAAATTCATCAATCTATTTCCAAACCACCACCAGACCTATTGTATCAGGCATTGGCTCACTTACAGAACCACTCTCCATGTTTTTGACACAACAGCTTAAACCATTATTGAAAGAGGTTAGGGCCAGAATACAGGACACGACTCAGTTCTTATAAATCATACAAGATACTCAATTGGAACCACATTGGCTCATGTGCACGTTGGATGTAAAATCATTGTATACCAGCATACCCCATTGGGCAGGGTTGCAGGCTCTACAATATTGGTTAGAACATGCCAACCTATATCCACCAGGCCTCAATACATTGATCATCTGCATGGCTGAACATGTGCTTAATAAAAATGTTTTTACTTTCAAGGAGAATGCTACTGGCAACTACAAGGTACTGCTATGGGGGCATCTTTTGCCCCCATATACGCCGATCTATTTATGGCATACTTAGAAGAATGTCTGATATATAATCCACTCCATAACATATATATGGTAGAAACTGATATATGACGCAGATACCTAGATGATTGTTGGATGGTGTGGCATGCTGATCCTATATATCTACAGGAGTTTGTGGAATATCTCAATAGTAACATTTGGGGCATACAATTCACTATAACATACAACTCCAAAACCATCGACTTCTTGGATGTAATAGTCTATAGGAATAATGATCATACATTGAGTACTAAAATTCATAGGAAATATCCACAATACAACACTTTACTCCATGCATCTAGTATGCATCCATGCCACACCATCCGCAACATACCAAAATCCCAATTTCTCAGGATCAAATGCATTAGTTCCTCCAAGAGGGATTTTGATGAAGCCAAAGTGGATCTCCAAAACAGATTTTTGGACAGGGGATACTACCAATTTGACATTATGTCAGCCAGCATATGGTCAGACAAGCAGGACAGGAACACACTATTGGAATACAAGACATGCCAATCGACAAAACGGAAACCATAATGTTATTAGAAGCACCCTTGATGCAAATTGGAACATACTATTAGCCGATGATCATCTCGGAGATGTTTTGGGCCAAAAATGCCAGTTTTCTTATAGACGGGGCAAAACCCTAGGGGCACTATTTTCACATTATAAACACAAAGAAAGTGGGGGAGCCATCTACAAACAGATGACTATCTCTGGAGACCAACTGTTGGGCACCTTTCAATGTGGCCACTGTACATCTTGTAATCAAGTAAGTAAATACGAGTCTTAGAGTTTTTGGTAATTGCAGCAGCAGTTGGGTCATATACCTGGCAACATGTCAATGATCAGCATTTTATGTTGGGCAAACATCACGCTCACTATGAGTTAGGATGGGGGAACATAAAAGTGATATGAGAAACAAGAAAGAGACCAATGCTCTGTATCGACACACTGCTAAACATCATAATGCCAAATTTATGTTTATGATTATAGATAAAATCACTGGAGATAGGAGTAGTCAACAGGGGTGGCACAGTATTTTGGACCATAAAGAGAAATATTGGATTATTCACCTTGGAGCTCTACAGTATTTTGGACCACAAAGAGAAATATTGGATTATTCACCTTGGAGTTCTCTTTCTCCCTGGCCTTAATAACCATGTATAATTTGGAATGATTGTTAATACCGGAATTAGCCCGAAGAATTGGGATAATATTGATTTAAGAATCATATATCCTATGATATTAATAGCTTATGCCATACATTTTCATAAATTTATAGGCTATATGGTCCGGTTATATATTAGTTAAGTTTATAATCTAGAACATATCATTGCCAGTTGAGGTGTTTATTATCAAATGGGACCATAATTAAAAAATATTGGAACAATTGTGTGTTCAACAAATGGAATAGTTCTTGTACATATATTATGTAACTGATATATGCCACATCATAGGAGCCAGAGTTATATAAAACAGATATGTGACTTTTACAAACCATATCAGTTTATTCTCTGGATTTACTTTAAGCCATACATTCCTGTTGTTGTGACTTACTACTTAACAACCACATAATATACTTATTTCTAGGGTATGGAGAGTTATATATAGCAGATATGTGTTTTTTGTGAATCATATTAGTTTATTCTTTGGATCTACCTTTAGCCATGCATTTCTGTTTTTGTAAATTACTATTCAACAATCCTATAATACACCTATACCTATGGTACTGAGGACCTCATGATGTGTTATATATTCCCACTACAACACAATATTCACAGATTCTTTATTCACTTTTTATTTATTTTTTACTATATGTATATTATATATTTTATATATATATATATATATATATATATATATATATATATATATATATATATATATATATATATATACTAATACTTTTTGTTTGTTTTGTGTTTCATGTATAAGTGATATTACAAGCATCTCATCTTGATGACGAAACCTTTTGTATATATGTATTATACACTAATAGAATACCAGCCTTAGGGTTGGATCGTACCATTCTTCTATTGGTTGCTGGTATGTATAAATATTCATGAGTGCTATATGCATGTAAAATGCTTTTTCACTGAGGAAGGCTGTCAAGCCGAAACCAGTTTGAATAAGATTATATTTGTTTAATGGCATTTTATGCCTCAAGTCTAGTTATTATATATTAAATTATTTACAGCTGCACATGCTGGCCTTTTGTGTTTTCTTCTATATTGGTTTGGCCGGGCATACCGTACTGGCGAGGTGTGGGGTTTACACTGTACACATATTGCAGACAGCCAGCACCAGTTGTCTGTCTAGCTGGCTTCTGTTAATTATTTGCTGGTCTGACAAATGGTTTAGTTACAGCCTTGGTCTCACTCTGGCTGGCTAACTTCTATGGTGCACAGCCACAGCCTCATTTATGGTTTGTATCACTGCAGCCTGTTGCAGTTCATTAATGGCAGGTTGCATTTTTATATATTTTTTGATCTTTTGCTAGGGAAATCCATAGTCTTCACTTTAATTTCATGGGGTCCATAAAGCATATGCTAAGGATTTCAGAAAGAGACAAGTGTCTATTTTCTCATTTAAATTACATTGTGTGTGCTCAATATGTTTTGGAATCAGACCAGTGTGTGCAAAATCCACACTTATCCTATGCTGAATATTTAAGTACTTGGACTGTCTTCAACATGTCTTCTGAAATTGCATCCATAGCAGCTGCACTGACGTCTTCCTTCTATGTGCTATGCTGTCTGCAAATAGCATATGTGAACTTTATCAAATCTGTCCCTAAGCATTTAAATCTTTACATCTGAATATGCTAACACTATTTCTGGATACATAAAGATAGAATGAACTAACACATACCTCCATCCTACTATGTCTTCTCAGGCCTGTCCATACACTTTATGCACAATGCACAATTTTGGTTCAGTCTGCATCAGCTGAGAACAGGAAAAGATGATGTACTAGAGCATTTAGTTAAGATAAGTACATAATGACAAAGATGTCCAACAGAAAAGTGTAAAAATAGTGATTATTACATGTTAGTAACACTGACATATACTATCAAATTTTCAGTCACTGATCTCTCGCTGTCTCTACTGTACACACATGAAGACAATTGTAGACAAAAAGGAAAAAGCTAAATTCAAACCTACAACTGCTTCTCGTGTTCACACTACAAACATACAAACCTACTTTCCTCACTAATTGATCTAGGCTGTGATGGCATGAATTGATGGAAGTCAAACAACTTACATCTATGAATATGTAAGGAAGCATTACACATACACACACTAATAGGTATGTCAATTAAAGACAGCACTGTATAAGTGTGCAGATATACTTAAACATGTCAGCAAAGACCTGTAAATGTATACAGTTATTGCATACTGAACTTATTGTGGTGTTACATCATAATCAATAAAATTCTGTGCACGTATATATGATGTAGACACCTCATTGTTGCAATTTTCCTGTCTGTACATATGTGTGAACACAATTTTATACATAAGTATGTGTACATAGGCTTATAGATATAGATTGATAGAAATATATGTGTAGGTGTATATGTGTTTTTCATGTTGTATAGTCATGTACATACATCTATTAACTTAATGTAAATTATGTGTGCGTGTGTGTGTGTGTGTGTGTGTGTGTGTGTGTGTGTGTGTGTGTGTGTGCATCACACAAGTAAAAAAAATGTTCAAGTGTTGTCACATGCCCTACATAAGGTGCTATACACATTAAATATCACATTGTATGTGATATATATAAAAAAAAAATTGGGCAAAGTAAACTTTTGATATCCGTAACATATATGGTTTATGAAGTAGAACAAAAACACCACCATTCATAACACATTTCATGCAAGTAAGGAATGTCTGTGGAATAATATTCCGTCCAGCCAATAATGTATGTAATGTCTGTGGTGGGATTCAAACTACAAAACTATGCAGTTGTGACTGCATGTTATCATACTGATCACAGCAATACCCCACACCCATAACAGTCAGATTTCCAATTGTCATAGGTTGGGATTGAATAAACTCCATGTAGGTTCTGCACAGAGCCTACATGGAGTGTATTCATGTACGCAATACTGATCATCGTGCTGCATTGTGCAGCATTGTGCCATGAATATTAATGATGCTCAGCACGTGTAAGCAAGGTTTCATGTTTCACACCGGTGTCATTGGCTGCAAAACCTGTACACTGAGAATGTGGATCATTCCACACAACCTTTCAGTGCAAGAAATGTGGTCAACCACTAAACTAATGGGGGACAATGGGCCAAAAATAGGGACAAGATTTACTTTGTGTTAACATGCATTTTCTGAAGGATATGACATACATCTTTAGTGATTTCCCAGTAAACCACACATTTTACAAGGAACAGCCCAAAAATATGATGCAAATATCTGTACATTCTGCAAAAGTCTGGACAGTCTCTGTTTTGAGTTTTTTTTTTTTGTTTTTTGGTTTTTTTTTTGTTTTTTAGCCAGTGTTTGTGTGATGCACCATCTGACAAAAACATGTTTAGCTGTGCTCACCTACCTGGTTTGAGTGAAGTGCAGCAGTGTACAAACTGGAGGAATAGACCATCCAGGTTGTAGACAGGACCCAGACAGCCACAAGTATAAACCAGATGCATTCAATTAATAATACTGTTCATTGTGCAAACACTGTAAGAGATGTTGTGCTATAATTAATAGCGAGGACCTTACATTAACTACTAAGATAGTAGATATCATTTCACTAATCCCATGGCAGCAAGTATTAAGTGTAAGTGTGGAGTGCAAATTTTGTTTGATTGTTGGGAAATTGCAGATTATAGCAATGAAGTGCAACATACACAACTGTTTTCTCAACTTCTTGTGATAATAGATTTAAGTGTAGGAGAACCATAGACATGGTACATTTGAATAGCATATTTACACAACTGCCTGTATACCTAATAATCTAGAAATTGCATTGTTTGTCACTGTTGTGCATTGCTTACCACCGTGCAAACATGGTGCCTACCAGTGTGCACCCAACCTAGTTTACGTGATAGTAAGCGATATTGAAAACTGCAATGTTCTATGTGACAATCTCCACGCTTTTATGCTTGCATATTTTGCTATTTGACATATAGCATATATTTACATGGTTAACATCATGTTATTTTTGTCATCCAGCATTGATTTCTGCATTACACATTTCCTTGTTGTCTGTACAATAATGCCTCTGTATGCATACCTGTATCATTTATGGCACTTTCATGTGGTACTGCACATGCCTCACCCTCAGCACTCACTGTACTTCTGTGGACCTGTTTCCCATTTTCAATTCTCATGCCAACATATAGTTCCCATGTGTATCTTGCCATATCTCACTGATCAAATTCTTATATCCTTACCTATGTTGCTGTAACCCCAAGTTGTGTAATCACTGTCATTCATGTTCTGCATGTTTGAATGCATTCATACCTCTAAATGAGTCATGTTGCAGCAATAACCTGTGCATCAAGGCATTGCCTTCTGCGAGGCATCCCATGCTAGGCATGGGATGTGAGATCTTTTTCTGTTTGTTTTCTTTTTGGTGAGTACTTGGGATATTTGTAATAGCTCATGCCATTTAATCTGTTGTAGCACACTATTACATACCACACAATGCTCTGTGTGATGCATCAGTATTAGTACATGGCCCCTGCTTTTCAATTATGTTTGTGCTGATACATTCTCATAAAGTGTATGGGCCTAGATTTCTTGTGGTACTTGCAATTTTATGGCTACCTTCCCATGCTACTCTATGATGAGATGTCTAATTATACCTTCTGTTGTGCACACCTCCTGCATCCCATTCAATTGCATGTGTGGTCCTCTTTGGTGATGTAGTTTGCAGGGAGACTTCCCATGGTGATAATTTCTCTGTATACATCCAGATGTGTTCCTTGATGAGTGCTGTTTATATTTTCTTACTGGTATACAGTATACAGTAATCTTTTGTCGTGTATGATGTTCAATGTGGACAACAAATTGTTTCTTATCATTAGTCGTCCTCTGTGCTGCTGTTGTGTAGTAACACATGTAGACCTTGCTGATGAGGTATAACTAAAAACAGGTCTACTACACGCAGCACACAGCTAGATTGTAATAGTCTCTTAAATATTTTAATACATTGATTTTTTAGAACACCCCACTGCATCTTTTTTTAAATTGTTTTTAGTGACACAATATAATGATTTTTTTCATTACTGTACATGTTAAGTAGATGTCCTTCCTTATCACTGTTCCAGTATTCCTTAATAAAGAGATATGCTAACAAAGATAGCCAAACATCCGGCTAGCATACCAAAATCTAATCTCCTTCCAGGTGCCGTACCTGATACGCATGTCTTACATCTAAGGTGTCAGGTACAAAAGTGATGTATAACAGCTAATCCTCAGAGCTTTTTTTGCTTCCAGTTTGAACACTACATTTGAATTCAGTCTGCACAGCATTGGTCATATTGCTTTAGTTACTAAGACTTCATATGATATGTACCCACTAGGGTCTCTTCCTTCCTTCCTTTTCTTCTTTGGTTGAATTAACTTTCACATGTCATCCAGGAAGAAATAATGTGTATGTGGGAGGTGGATTCCCAATAAAGATAGACACCAATACTGCCATTTTTGTCTAAGTGCTACTTATGATCATACTCAGTGGGAAATTTGTCTGTCGTTTCTACCCAAGACCCTGTGTATCTACTTGCCTTCCCTTTCTATATATTTAGAGAACCAATGTCTAAAGTTATTAGCTTAGGGAACCATAGCTTCTGAATCTACCAGCCCTGACATTCAGCCACCACTTAAGGAAAAGTCTAAAATTCACACGCATTGAAACTTCTACTGTCCAGCCTTTTCTGGATATCTCCATTGGGATGGATGGAAAACCTGAGGACCATCCCATTCCAATGCCATCCTCCTCCATCACTAACCAGTTGGAGATCAACATGGATGTCTACCTGATTTCTGCTGAGGCTGTGCCTATATCTGCTGAAGATGAGGAGGGGAATCATTGTTATTTCAGAGAAGCCTAGGGGGATTCCCCAGATTCTTGTTATAGAAGAAGTTCCTTGTTCCCTTTATGAAGTCCAGTAGGCGTCTAAATCTCCTCAGTCTGTCAAAGCTGTTGTTCCTTTAAAAAGAAACAAAAACAGACATGTGGCTCAGGTGGCTAAGGACCCACACAAAGAATGGCAAGATTTCACTCAGGATTTTTTTCAAAGCCATTTTGGCTTTGAAGCCTCCTTGGGACAATCTGTTCTTTCCTCTGTTCCTTGGTCATCTATCCCTTCTGAATCCCCATGGAATTCTGATTCATCTGGAGACAACATATAGTTGAAGTCTGGGGAAGAGTTATTGACCTACTCTTCTCAGATTAATTCCTCTCTTGATCTGAAGTCTGAGGAAGAGGATTCCCTTTCCCCTGATTCCCCTATCTGGGGACACTATAATTTGCATGATGGAATATTTTAAATAGGACTGTTCCCAAATTTCTGATATCTAGAAGGGTACTATGACCTATTGTAGCTTGACTTGTCCCAGCCTTTTGTAGCCCCTGTAGTCTTAGATACCTTCTTGACCACTTTCCTCTGCTTTCCAGGTTTCTGAATCCCAAAGAAACCTAATAAGTTCTATAAAGTACCTAAGTCTCAAATGTTTTATATAAAAGCCCTTCTTCTTTCCATGCAGTGATTTCTCTGGCTACTGATAAGCCTTCCAAGTTTCTGTCCACTTCTAAACTTTTACTGTCTGACAAAGACAGCAGAGTTATAGACATATGGGAAAAAGACACCCTGGATTTTAGGGCCATAAAGTATCAGACGCACATGACAAGGTCTGTGCTGGTTCTTTTTTTTCTGAGGATGTTCTATCTGATAGGCTTGATTCAGGAGTTAAGTGTTTAGCCATTTCTGTTTTGAGCTTTGCTTTCCAATTAGCTTATCACTCTATCAAATGCATTTATGATGCTGATGATGCCTCTTCAAAGAGGCTGTGCCAGGATCTGCTATGAGGAGTTGTTCCAGGTTGAGGTTACAATCCCACCCTGAGTACATTTTGGCTAAGTGGCTGGATTTTGCTTTAGACAATCAGAATCTGTTTGGATCTGCTGCCTAGCTCCTGAAGACCTTGCAGGATAAGGGAAAGCTCATTCAGAACGTTAGCTAGATCTTTCCTTTTCCTATTCCAAAATTACAAAGGAATTACCCATCTAAATTTCCCTTTGTGCACAAGAACCAAAGAAACCCTCCCAGAAGAAAGAAGTCTTCCAAAAGGGGTTTCTTGATAAATGTTCTTAGAAAACTAAGGAACAAAATAATTTTCCTGAAAACATATGTCACTTATTGACATTCAACCACATCTTCCCCTTGGTTAGATTCCTTTTTCCTTAGATCGACTCTTTAATTTCCAGTTTAACAAGAAATAACAGATTTCTGGGTGCTTTTCATCATTCAAAAAGTTTATTTCATAATATAGAAGTCCCTTCCTTCCTTCTCAGATACTCTTCAAACTCCTATTTGCCAACTACATCACTTACCTTTGATTCTTCAAAACCTTTTGATGCAAGGAACCATTCAACCTGTTCTGCCCTTTCAGAGAAGGAAAGAGTCTTGGAGGCATATTCTGGATCTTTCCTTTCTCAACACAGTTCTAAAAGTTCCCTAATTTATGATGTAGTCTCTCCAGTTCCTGTTTCATCTGTTGCTTCCTCTGGCCTCCCTGGTGTTTCTGGATCTGAAGGATGCCTACGTTTGAATTCCTATTCACGCTCTCTTTAGGAATTTTTTATGTTTCTCTGTTCCTTCTCACATTATTTATTCTCTGTTTTGCCTTTTGGTCTTTCTACAGCTCTGAAAGATTTAACAAAGTATCTGACCCTGATGACACCCTTCTGCAGACTTCAGGGAATTTAAATCTTCCCTTACTTGGATGACCTTCTAATTCAAGCTGCCTCTCAATGGCCTCTGCTTCAGGGATATGCTGTGCAGTGTGTGGTTTAATTTAAATATCAAAAAGTATTTTCTGACTCCTTCTCAGGATCAAGTTTCTTCTGGGTGGTAGGACTTAGATTTTGCCATTGTTGGATTTACTTCCTCTTCCAAAGGTCCTTTCCTAAACATTTTTTCCCCAGTCTCTTCTTCCTCTTCAAGTGGTGCCTGCAAAAGAATTTCTTTGAAATTTGGTGTTCGTGACATCTGCCATTTCTGTGTGTCCCTTCACCAGACACCACATGAGAAAATTTCAGTAGTATCTCAAAGCTGTTTGGCTTCAACATTGCTGTCCTCTAGACTTTCACATCTCTCTATCTTGCCTTGCCTCAAAGTTAAGTTCCTCTGGTGGATTCAACAAATTTTTTTCTCTGAATCCAAGCCTGCCTTCCCAGGCTCCTCCCCCCACTTAGGCCCTGTACACAAATGCTTTGGATCAGGGTTTGGGAGCCTTTTACAATAGCATCAGGATTTAGGGAGTCTGATCTTCCAAGCAGCGGGTAAACCATGTTAACATCAAAGAGATGAAAGCTCCGATTTTTCGTCTTCATGCTCTGTATACCCTTTGGGTCACAAGTCCTTTGAGAATTTTCACAAACACCAAGGTTATGTGGTACATAAACAAACAAAAGTGTGCAAAATCATACCTTCTTTTCAGACTGGCTCTTCAGGCTTGGGATTTTGTGATTCAGCATTAAATGACTCTTCATGCAGTCTACATTCCCTTACAAGACCATTTATTGGCAGACAATCTTAACAGGTCCAGGACAGACTCTCATGAATGGATGTTCCACAGGGAAGTATTCCTGAACATTGTATATTGGTAGGGTACTCCTCAAGTAGATAATTTTGGATCCACTCTGAACAGACAGCTTCCCAGGTTCTGTTCCAGAATGTCAAGTCTTCTAGCTTGATAAGTGAATGCCATGTTTTTTTCTCCTGAAAGAGAATGTTTCTGTATCCCTATCCTGTCTTCTTCTTTTACCAAGAGTCCTATTCAAAATCATGTGTGACAGGCCCAACATTTTGTGGTGACTCCATTTTTGCCCCAACAACATTGGTTCCCCCTTATATTTCATCAGGCCATGGGAAATCATCACAAGTTACCTCACCAGATGTATCTTCTCACACAGGACAAGAAATCTCATTCACCCTCATTTGCTCAACTTTCATTTATGGCTAATAGGTTTTGATTCCTTTTATATATAGAGCAATGTTCTGAGGAATTGCTTTGAGTTTTTCACAAACCAAGAAAACCCAGTACTAAACAACCATATGTGACTAAGTTGAAGAGATGTTCTGTTTGGTGTCACAAATATGAACTGTGCCCTCTTTCTGTGAGCAATCCTGCCTTTCTTCATTATTTGTGTGAGCTGTCCAGTTCAGTCCTGGCATACTCATCTGATAAATATCATTTGTTAGCCATCTCTGCTTGTCTGCCCTTGAATCCATACTTTGTCATCTGTTTTAGGTCAAACAATTTCTGAATGGTGTCCTTTATATTATGCCCTGAAAAAAGTATTCTTCCTTCATAGGACCTTAATTTTGTTCTTGAATAGCTGACTCAGCCACATTTTGAGCATAACGTTTCTTCTTTACAGCTCTGTACATGGAAAATATCCTGTTAGTGGCTCTAACCTTTACCGATCTTCAAGTACTCATGGCAGCTCCTCCTTTTCTGGCTGTGATCTGGACAGAGTTTCTCTTCGTACTAATCCTTTTTACACCCATGATAATTAATAATTTGTCTTTAAATAAGGCCAGTCCTCTTTCTTCTTTTTCCCTTCCCCACAGAATGATAATGAAAAGATTCTCCATGCTTTAGATTTGCATAGACAGCTCAGTTATTACCTTAATAAGACTAAAGAGTAAGAAAATCTGAGCAACCATTTGTTACTTTCCATTCCAAGAAATTGGGTTTAGCTGTTTCTAAGCAAACCATCTCCACATTTCTAATGTAATTTCTTTTTGCTATTCTTTTCATGGTAAGCAGCTTTCTTCTTTTCATTCTACTAGGGCAGTTGCATCCTCTGGTGCTTCTTTCAAGTGTCTGGATAACAGATCCATTTTGAAAGGTGTTACTTGGTCTGCTGTACTCATGTGTACTAAACATTATAAGTTGAATGGGATCTTTAAGGCCAGAGCTGGTTTTTTGCTATGGTCATCCTGCATGGTCTATTGGAGAACTCCTCTGTGACTTTGTCCTGACAACCTCTCCAGTAGCTTCTGTACTCTCCATTTAGTAAGGAATACTGGAACACAGTACAGTTTGATAAGATCTTACCATAACTGTAGATGTTCTACATCTCACTATTGGAGCAGTCCAGCCTTCCTACCTTCCACCTGTTTTTGCTCTGTTTCTAACCCTCTGGCTGAAGGGTTTTTCATTCTTTACTGAATGTCCTTGCTTTCCTTCTTGGTTTGCACTGGTTCTCCTGGGAAAATTTGGATCTGTACATCACTTATGTACCTTACACATTAGACATTGGACATATGTCTGACATATGGCATTTGGAAGGAGCTAAGGCTGTGGTATGACGGCTGAATGTTCAGTTATCCTCAGCAGGATATTCCTTTAGTAACAAATACTGAAACAGTGAGACGTAGGATATCTGCTGTAATGGTATCATCTTATACAACTGTACATGTTGAGTACATTTAGAGTATTTTAACACTGATGATGTATTTAGAGAATTTTAGGACTCCTTATTGAAATGTTGACTCTCAAAATGCCAAGTGCCAACATGCTGAAAAATAAAAGACTGAAAACCCAGGAGAAGAGCAAATCTCAAAAATTGCTCTTCTTTTTTAAACTTCTTTTTGCAAACCCCCCACACCCTCTGAACTTATATAAACCAACAATGAGATCACCATGCCTTGGAGAAAAGGGAATATTCTGAGAAATGGCATCTTAGACTTACTATATGTAAATCCATTCTTTCGGCAATTCATTCCCCTCATTTTAGGTCTCACTCTAGGAGGTCCCACCATTTCAAATGCTTACTGAATCTCAGCAATAGCTTGCATTTTTGTATTTTTATGATGCATTTCTGTTAGAAAAATATGCATTAATGTGTGTGCTTAATGCTAATTAGAAGCTAAAAGAGTTATCACGTTTTTCATTCTATTTTATATACACTATTTTATATACAGCTTAGTTTTATATGAGACTAAAAGATGCTTTTGAAACTGCAGTGTGCTTTCTGAAACTTGCAAGATGCCCTCTGACCTAGTAACTGCTAGCACAGTGAAATTCATGTTTATGCCTTTTGGAAATGTACTTGAAAAACAGGTGATTATCTCCTAGGTCAGGAAGCAATGAATGAACAATGCTATATTCTATAATGTTATGATTTTGGACAATTAGCTCTGTTCGTGGTATGAGAACATGCACATCTGCAGAAGGAAGAGATAAAGATGGACAAAGAACTGTTGAAGAAATGAACTGCAATCTATACTTGCTTTGTGCTCAAATTAGCCGTAGTACCTTGAATGGTAACATTGCATATATCTAACCGGTGGTAGCCAAGGCCACGTTGTTTTTCTTAGGAAGTTTCTCACAAAAATTGATAGTACAAGCAGAAAAGCATGAAAACAACTGCTATGTAATGATGATGTTAAAACTTGTGATCTGCTACGTCAGCTTGGTAGGCAATGTCTTATTAGAAAATGTATAAAAATACTGGTATTTCCTGATTCTAGTTAGACAAACTCTGTATTAGCACATTTTTGTCTCCTTGCTGCAAGATTAAAGTGCCTTAACCTGAACCTACCATGTATTGATCATTTTTAAAGTATATTTTTCCTTTGACAGATTGGTCCTTCGGACCGGAAATATCTCTCGCTCTAGCTCAGGTCAGATGGGCTCAGTGGCATGAAACCATACTGGGAAGAAGCCACATCGGTTCTTCTGCTTTGAAAAGACCTCAGACTGAATTGTCATTCAAAAGAGGCCAGCCACTGTTTCTGATCTGCGATTGGAGGACAAGTCAACAGTTCCAGTGAAGAGATCAAACACAGAGGCTCAGGTAAGGAGGAATTTACCTTTTTCTGTTTTAGATCAGGGACTTGTTACAGTATTTTGTTTTTGTCAGAGAAGATCTGTAAAGTGCAGATCAGGGACAAAAAAGATTGCTGTCTTGTCATAGATCAGGGAAACAGAATAGGTAGGCAGTTATACTAGATAAACTGTGAAGAAGTGTGAATCGTGGTACCACGTGATAAAAAGGGTTACATAACAATTTCTAACTTAGCTAAGACAACCTGGGAAATAAGTGCACAAAAGGTTCCCGAGATCCGCCCTTAACCGAAGACGCGAAATATATGCAATTACAGCGTGCCGACAATGCTAGGTACTATACAAAATGGGTTAATAAATACAAATTTGATGGTAATTTAGATAAACCTTCACTTGTCAAACTTGTCAAACAATGTAAAACAGACGCAAGAGGTCAGATAAAAAAGCAACGTCAATTAGGAGTTCCTCAGGCACACAGGTGGCTAGAGGAAGCAAACCGCAGGGAACAAAAGAATAAAAATTCAAAAGCAATGTTTTTAGATAAAGAAGACAATAACTTGGTAATAGCAACAGCCCCCCTGCCCCCTCCACTTCCCTTACCAGAATATGAAGCGAGTGGACAAGCTGACCCACCTCCGCTATATCCAGCTCTTCCTGCAAACCAAAACCGTTTGTCAGAGATCCTATCGAGACTAGGTCTCGAACACGCAACTTGAGAGGGGATATTGAATTGTATGAAATAAATAAAAATTCAAAAGCTATGAGTGAAGAAGAGATACGTCCACTCATAGAAGTACCAAATCCACAGGCAGGACAGGACCCACCTCTTCTAGTATAGAGACCGTGGACACCGGAAGACATCCAGAAAGCCACAGAGGGAATTCCCATCCGAAAGTTAATTTTAGAAAATTCTTAGAAGACTTGCAGGGCATGAGGTTACGTTACCATTTAAATGGAGAGGAAGTAGAGAAAGTAGTCAGACAAATCATAGGTCCAGATTGGCACATGATCAGTGGCAACTGGAATCCCCGTGATGTGGAACATAGGCCACTCCCACATAGTAACGCAGAACTGGATAACAGAGTGAAAGGTCTGACAGACCGAATCTCTGAGAAATGGAAGCCTAGGGCTGACTGGACTTGCATTAATCAATGCATACAACAAGAAGGTGAAACTGTTGATATATATTATGCCAGATTATTAGAGTGTTTTAATAACCATTGTGGAAAGCAGGTACCTGATGACCAAACACATGATTCCCCATATGATCAGCAGCTAAAGAATGCATTTTTGAAAGGCAGTATTGCACCCATTAGCAGCTTTATTACAAAGCGCATGGTAGATCATTGTACAAGTAGATTACAGTCATTACTTGAATATGCAAGACATGCCAAAAGGCATTTTAATAGCAAAAAGAAAAAGAAAACTCAAGTATTTGCCGTAGAAGACGGATCAGAAGTCTTTGTAGTACAGACCGGGAAGAAGGGTAAGAAAAATACCCAGGGAAATAAACAATCTGATAAATGATCAGAGGATTTTGAAGAGAGAAAGAAAAGGGGTGAATGTTTTAAATGCGGGAAAAAGGGACATTTAGCAAGGGATTGCAGGCAAAACAAAAAGGTAACCACAGAAGACAAGGAGGGTGAGGACTGACTATATGATAGTCAAGAATCACTGAAGAGGAATAATCAAGAAAAGACAAGTGCAAATGTGATAGAAGGAGTAGAGGATGTGATAGAAGAGATAGAGGATGTGCATGAAATCACAGATAATGAAGAAAATGAAATTTTAGACTTGGCATTATTGAGCCTAGAGCTCTACTTAGCAGACACAAAACTGGAAGTTACACTTCTGGTAGAGGGGAGGGAAGTTAAATTCCTGTGTGACTCAGGGGCTTCACGGACCCTGATACATCCTTCCAAACTACCAGAAAATTCAGAATCACTTGATTACATATTAGTGAAAGCAGCTAATGGACAGCTGTATCGGGAGCCACTCTCCCACAACATAGCAATAACTGACCCTGTTTCAGGGATGACCCAGAAAAGCAAAATTGTTGTTTCTGCAAAATGCCCAGTAGATCTTTTGAGTAGAGACCTGATGCAGATATTTGGCATAGCAATAGTTCTAACTATGCAGGGTATGGAAGCACAGCGACAAATAGATACTTTTGAAGTGCGACCGGAGGGTGAAACATTTTATTGGTACAGCCAGGACTTGGTTACGACTGGTCCAGGGGCAGTAACCGAAGAACTGATGAACGTAGCCATCAGTAAATCTCCCTCCCTTGACACTGATAAACAGCATTTGTTGCATTGCACTCTATATTACTGTAGCAAAAAAGGACCTGATAAAGAATATGAGCAAGAACTGTTTAGAAACCATGCTAACAGATTAGTATTACGAAATTTGTACTGGGACACAGAAGGAAACAGTGTAGTAAGCTGCTCATTGCCCCAGGAATTCCTAGCACTTTGCAAATCTAGTTGATTACCACATGGGAGTTTGACTAAAGATAGAAATGTGAAGTGGGCAGACCTAGGAGAAAAAGTCACAAGATGGGAAAAGCAGACAGAGTTAGAACTTTCCGAACAGGGAGTACAAATGTAAAAGTTGAATTGGATAACACAGACACACCCAGCTGTACACTTGCAGGCAAGTGAGGACAGCTGAGTACCGCTCTTACTAGAAGAAGAGGAAAAAGCCTTACGAGACATACCAGAGACTCTCTGGTCAACAGGAAAATCAGATGTAGGACTTATTCGTACAGCAGGACCAGTCACTATCATGCCAAAGTCAGCATTTAGACCTCAAAAGAGACAGTATCCCTTGAGAAAGGATGCAGAAATAGGAATCAATCCTATAATAGCAGCCTTACTTAAGGAAGGAGTACTGATAGAATCTCCTGATTCACCATGTAATACACCCTTATTTCCTGTTAGGAAAGCAAATGGAGAATGGTAATGGTGTATGGTCCAAGATTTACAAGCTGTAAATGATGCAGTTATACCTAGGGCACCTACAGTGCCAGATCCACACACCTTATTAAATGATTTGAAACCTCAACAAAAGTATTTTTCTATGGTAGATATTAGCAATGCGTTTTTCTCAATACCGATACACCCTGACAGCCAACATTGGTTTGCATTTACATTTCAGGGAAAAGGGTATACATATACGCGACTACCACAGGCATATTGTGAGAGTCCAACAATATTCGCACAGGAAATGGCAAGTAACCTGGTGGGATTTATCCCACCAAAAGGCAGCCAGATTTTACTTTATGTAGACGACATTCTGCTGGCAGCCCCCACCCAGCAAGAATGCAGAGAAGATATCATAGCATTACTACAATTTTTAGCTGCTCAAGGACACAAGGTAAACAAAAACAAACTGCAACTTTGGAAAAAAACAGGTCAAATACCTGGGATATGTAATATCCAAAGAGGGCAGTATATTAGATGAAGACAGAAAAACAGCAATATTACAAGCACCTAAACCAACTACCAAGAAGGAAATGATGTCCTTCCTAGGTATTACTAATTTTTGTTGGAGTTGGATTCCAAATTATGCCTTGGCATCTGCTCCACTGACCAACTTGATATTCAAAAAGCCTATGGCAGCACAAGATTTATTACAGTGGACACCAGAAGCAGAATCAGCTTTCTGCAAATTGAAACAACTGATAGCATCCTCATTAGTTTTAGGATTACCGAACTATCATAAATGATTTTTTCAAACTGTAGATTGCAAGCAGGGTTATATGACATCAGTGTTAACACAACAGCATGGGGACAAACAACACCCCATAGCTTACTATTCATCACTGCTAGACCCAGTGGCGCGATCCCTGCCCCACTGTGTACAAGCAGTAGTCGCAGCTGCAATGGCAGTGCAGGCTTCAGCCTCAGTAGTGTTATTCCACCCTCTCACATTGAGAGTGCCTCATGCAGTCGCGATTATTTTACTGCAAGAAAAAGTAGCATATCTTTCTCCTGCTAGACATATTTCCTGTATGACTATACTGTTGAGCCAACCTCATATGACAATTGGATGAAGCACAACTTTGAATCCGTCAACCTTGCTCCCAACCCATGCAGATGGCAAACCACACTGCTGCTTGCAGGAGATTTCAAGAGATTGAGCAAAAGACACTACCTAGAAAAGATCTCATGGATGTTCCCTTGGATGATGCCGAGGTGACATACTATGTGGACAGCTGGTGTAGGAGGGGTCCTACAAGACAGAATCTAGTGGGGTATGCAGTAGTTTCTGATACTGAAATTTTAGAAGCAAAGTCTTTACCGCACAACTTATCTGCACAAGCAGCAGAATTGATTGCTTTGACAAGGGCATGTACCTTGGCAAAGGGTAAACGAGTGAACATTTTTACTGACAGTCAGTATGGTTTTTCTACTGTACATGTTTTTGCGCAGCAGTGGAAAAATAGAGGAATGATAACATCTACTGGTAAACCAATTAATCATGCGCAATTTATTTTAGATTTGTTAGACTCTATTCAGTTACCTCAGAAAGTAGCTATTTGCAAATGGGTAGCTCATACCAAACAACAGGATAGGATTTCAAAAGGTAATGCGAGGGATGATACAGCTGCAAAACAAGCAGCTTCAGCTTCAGGAGTATTTCTTTTGAGTGAGGAATTAAAACCATCTGAGATTTTAGACTTAGAAATGTTAAAAACAATGCAGCCACTTACTACAAATGTAGAAAAACAAAAATGGATAAAACGAGGAGCAATTCTTGAAAAAGGGCTGTACATCTCCAAAGAGAGGAAACCGATTTTACCATCTAACTTGTTTAGATATGCAGCTTTATTGAGCCATGGGCAGTGCCATGTCTCAACATGTGGGGATGGTACAGTTAGTGAATCGAGTGTTTACAATGTATGGATTTACAAACTACACAAAACATTTTTGTGCAGCATGCCATGTTTGTAACAAGCATCATGCACAAGGGGCATTGAAACCTAAGCAAGGGACTTTCCCTACACCACCGTATCTGTTCCATACTATCTGTATGGATTTTATAGAGCTGAACAAATGTGAAAATAAGAAACACTGCCTTGTCATTATAGATATGTTTTCCAAATGGATGGAAGCTTTTCCAACTAAAAATCCAGATGCAGCTACTGTTGCAAAAGTCCTCGTTAAAGAAATTATTCCTAGATTTGACATACCGGAAAATATTTATAGTGACAATGGCGCACACATTGTAAATCAAACTATACAACAATTGAGCAGTTACTTTGGGATTTCTCTGAAAAACCATTGTGCATACCACCCCCAATCTGCAGGATTAGTAGAGGCACAATGGAGTTTTGAAAAATAAGCTCAGGAAATTGATTAGTGAGACACAAAAGAACTGGGTGCACTGTCTACCTCTGGCACTGTTGAGTATGAGAACTGTTCCAAATGTAAAAGGGTTAACTCCTTTTGAAATTCTGTTTGGGAGGGCATATTATCAGTGGAAACCTCTCATGCCTGCAGACCAGGAGGCTGACAGTTCACTTGCAGAGTATATGAGGCGATTTTTGAATAACAAACTTTTACAGTTAATTTCTGTTTCAGATAAAGAGCAAACCAGACCATCGGAAGCAGCAATAGTCCCAGGCACGTGAGTCTGGGTGAAATTCGTGAATAAAAAGAATTGGAGTTCTCTAAAGTGGGAAGGACCATACCAGGTGCTACTGCCAACACCCACTGCAGTCAAGATTGCAGAACGAGCATCCTGGATTCATCTGACACACTGTAAATTGGTTAAGAACTTTGAACTGGACAAAAACCTTGTTACTGTTGTACAACGAGAACAAAATTACCAGGTATAGAGTAAACAGGGATGCAGAACAACCTCAGAAAATTTGCAAGATTATTCTGATAGCTATACTGATAACAATGATCTTTTTGCTGTGGCCTTTCCTTTTCCCAGCCGCATGAGATGAACTGAACAAACGTGATGCATTACTCATAGACTGGCATCCAAACTTTAACACTTACCAAGCAATTAAATATGTGTATGCTGAGACTTTTAATGTTTCGAACAGCTGGATTTGCACAGCTATACCAACAGCATACAGGGGATTATTGATGACTGCTGTCCCCCTAGGGGTCAATGAGACCTGGGAAAACTTGATTTTTGATATTACACCTGTGAAATCACAAGACAAAAAAGCATTGTACCTACTTGTTACACAAAAAGGGATTGTATGTTTGTACAAAAATGACACTATTCAGGTGGGTTGGAGCAATTGTAATGTGACTGTTTCTTATAAATGTTATATTAAGGCCAGTAAGGCAAAAACTATTTGTGATACAAACTATGATGCATATTTTGAAAAGATGCATAGAAGTGTTAGTGAAGTACAACATAATCCTGTTCTTTTAAAGCAGCTTTCTATTATTGATAAGAAAATGTTTCAAACAGGGCAAGCTTATATCAATACTAAAGTAGAGAATTGTTATTTTGTTTGTGGGAAAAAAGCATATAAATGGCTACCTGAGAATTGGTCCGGCAGTTGTTTTTTTTGGTTACCTGGTTCCGGCCATACAACACACTGCGACTTTGCCTCAGGGAAAAATTCGAAACATCAGAGAGGTCAGCAGTAAACCTAGCAGTCCAATCAAGAGACCCGAGAATCCAGTGGGATGAATCGAAGCAGGGTGGAGAAACCATAACTCCATGAAAAACAAAGATAAACTGACACACATGGACTTGAGTGGCACCATTATATCGTGGGCAGGCATAGCCCCTGCATATGGTGCAGTGAATTCAATTTGGGAACTGAGAAAACTGTCTAAACTTCTCGAAGCTATAAGCAATGAAACTTTTTCTGCTCTTGAATTAGTGACTGATGAACTAATTGCTATGAGATCTGTGGTACTTCAAAACCGCATTGCACTTGACTTCACTCTAGCGGCGAGAGGTGGTACGTGTGCTTTAATCAAAGAAGAATGCTGTTCGTATATTCCTGACAACCAGCATGAGATAAATGACCATCTTGAGGTGATCCAGCAAGTGTCAACCATGACCAAACCAAGCCCAAACCCTCTGACGGACTTTTCCCAGAATTTGTTTGGGGGGTGGGGTTCCATCCTAATGAACATCCTGATTGCCATTTGTGTGGGATTACTCCTATTGGGAGCATGCATTTGTTGTGGTATTCCCTGCACGAAAAAGTTAATCAAAGATTTTATAGACAAGTCAGTTTCTGAGACTTTGTATCAAAGTACTGAAATTGAAGAGTTGCTGAAAAGTGAAACACTTTCATAAGTCTAAACTGAATGACTCTCTTAACTGCAAATCCTGAATGGAAGAGGTTAGAAGAAGAAGCAAACTGTTTATGCTTTCGAAAATAGAATTAAAAAGTATTAACAGGGGGGAAATGTTAGAAAAATATGTATTAATGTGTGTGCTTAATGCTAATTAGAAGCTAAAAGAGTTAACACATTTTTCATTCTATTTTATATACACTATTTTATATACAGCTTAGTTTTATATGAGACTAAAAAATGCTTTTGAAACTGCAGTGTGCTTTCTGAAACTTGCAAGATGCCCTCTGACCTAGTAACTGCTAGCACAGCGAAATTCATGTTTATGCCTTTTGGAAATGTACTTAAAAAACAGGTGATTATCTCCTAGGTCAGGAAGCAATGAATGAAGAATGCTATATTCTATAATGTTATGATTTTGAACAATTAGCACTGTTCGTGGTATGAGAACATGCACAGCTGCAGAAGGAAGAGATAAAGATGGACAAAGAACTGTTGAAGAAATTAACTGCAATCTATACTTGCTTTGTGCTCAAATTAGCCATAGTACCTTGAATGGTAACATTGCATATATCTAACCAGTGGTAGCCATGGCCACATTGTTTTTCTTAGGAAGTTTCTCACAAAAATTGATAGTACAAGCAGAAAAGCATGAAAACAACTGCTATGTAATGATGATGTTAAAACTTGTGATCTGCTACGTCAGCTTGGTAGGCAATGTCTTATTAGAAAATGTATAAAATTGCTGGTATTTCCTGATTCTAGTTAGACAAACTCTGTATTAGCACATTTTTGTCTCCTTGCTACAAGATTAAAGTGCCTTAACCTGAACCTACCGTGTATTGATCATTTTTAAAGTATATTTTTCCTTTGACAATTTCTCTAACTGAACTGTATGTCTTCAATGTTATTGGTTGATTTTGATATGTGATCTGGATTTTGTTGGAATAAACTTAGCTCCCTCACTCTGGAATGTCGCACATTATCCCTCTGCACCAGTGAAGAAATTTAACAGACAATAATAACTTTAGACCTATAGCAATCTTATCTCCCCTCTCTAACATACTTGAAAAAAAGTATTCAAAAGCAATTGCTAGACTCTTTCCCACAGGAAGAACTCCTAGCCCCTACACAACATGACTTCCGTCCATCCCATAGGACTAGTACTACCCTTCTAATCTATATAGGTACTGTCAATAAAGTTTGAGATGACAGCAAACTAGTCTATTCCTTATTTCTAGACTTGTCTAAAGCCTTCAACACAGTTTGTCGCAGTAAATGTCTACTTCAAATGTTCTCACTAGGTCTCTCCCAGCTTACCCTTCTGTGTTTTAAAAGCTACCTTTTCAATAGGCATCAGTTAGTAAAACAGTACTCCACACTCTCTCCATACCCCCCAGTCACCACCAGTGTACCTCAAGGCTCTATCCTTGGTCTACTCCTCTTTAACATTTTCAATAACACCCTCTATACATCCACACAACAGGCCACTGTAATACAATATGAAGATGATTCCACTCTCATTTGCACACCTGGCAACATGGTACACCTCCATAAATTACTCAGGAAGCTTTAAGAGCCACTGAAGCATGGCACCATAACTCCCAGCACATGCTCATCTCCAAAAAAGCCAAACTATTCCTTTTTATCCCCAAATCCCTGTCTCATGAAAAATCAAAATTTGAAGTCCTCTCTCTTGATAATACAACCATTGAAGTGAGAGTCAAATCCTCTCGCTGAAGCAAGTAAAACTACACTTGCGACTACTCATCTCCTCTCCACCCTTTTTTATGGTGCTCCCATCCTTATTAACCTCTAGGCTTCACAAAATTTAAAACTTAAATAATGCTATAACAAAGTTGCTAAATTTGTGGCAAATATGCCTTTCAAATGCATTTACTGTTGCAAGCTATACACTCAAGTGCACTAGCCTTTTAGAGCCTTAAAAGTGTATTTTATTGGTGCATTTACTGTTTTATTGTTTTTGTGATAAAAAAAAAAACAAACAAAAAAATCCTATCTTCTTGCTCGTTTCCCACCTTTTTCTCAAGCTAGAATAGTCCAGATCTCATATTTGCTGATTTCAGGACTGTATTTTGTGTTTCTGAGTTGTCCAGACTTTGCTAAGAAGGAAGTCTTTCTGCTTATCAGTGGGAGTGGTAAGCTCTGAGCAGCCTATCTATCGCTAGAGGAGTGGTATCCAGCTCAGGAATTGTATTTTATTGGCCTTTTTGGGCTGCTTCTATCCCTTTCAACTTTCTGAGTTAAAAACCCATGTTTGTGTGGGTTTGCATGTTGTGCAGTGCAGCTAAGCTAGGGTAAACTATTACTGGTGCCTTAAAGTCTGTTCTTCAAATTTTCCCTTAGATCTTGCTAGATTTCATCTCTGAGCACTCAAACTAGACCTCTAAACTCAGCACTTGCTCAGAACCTCTTGCAGCAGTTATTGTAAGCATACCAACTGCTAGTAGCACTACCCCCCCCCATAATTGAATTAAAAACAACTTCAGTACTTAAAGGAAAGTAAAACAGCTCCAGTACTTAAATAACTAAGCACCTATCCAGGCATGTCTAAAGGTCAGTTCCCTATGCTTTCTCCTATTAACCTGGTGAACCTGGGCATCCTGAGGCAATTGCGTCATGTACACAGACAACCCTCTCCTCCTACCTCCAAACAATTCCACTTGTGCGAGATGCACTTACATAGCCAAACTAGAGGGCATGCTTTCTCCAACCATGACTGGGCTAGCTAGTCAAGTGGAGAAGGTTAACACATACATCACACAACATAGAACACATAGCTCCCTGGATCACCCACCACTACACCTCTCACATAGTAACACAAAACACACACACACTTTCGCGGAGGCTCTCATTAAAAATCTGCCCAAACAACAAAGACATCTGATGCAGAAATGCAAGCAACCATCTCATCTAAGCACAACCCCTAAGCCACATAGTCCACATAAACAGTGTGCCACTCAGCCTAAGCCCCTACTGCAAAACATTTTACCCAATACACTAGTCATAGGTGATTCAATAGTAAGGCACAATGACGTCCCCCTTACTAGATTGAATAAGGAGATAGTTATGGTCAGCTGCCTGTTGGGTGCAAGCATTCACCACATAACACATGCACTTGCATCTCTCCACAACAAGTACAAATATGACTCTGTCATTGTCCATATTGGTGTGAATGAACTAAGACATACCTCCCTGGACAACATGAAAAGAGACATGGAGGAGATCTCGGATCATGTAGCCCAGGCACGTATGACCCTAGCCCTGCGTAACATCCTACCATTGCCCAGAATGATACCATAGTACAAGCAGAAAATGATTGACTTTAATAATTGGCTAAGTTTCTGATGTCATTCAATGGGGATCCAGTATCTGTCTGCTTGGGATGACGTGATAGACAGACCTCGATGATTTGCCAGAGATGGCCTGCATCTGTCACCCCTGGGATTTTGGATACTGGCCAAGGCTCTTGCCACCCCTATAGTGCCTTTTTTAGGCAATGCCCTGAAGACAAATTTATCACCATAATAACTGCAAGCAAATACAACCTGAGGGTTATGCTACTCAAAGCTAGAAGTCTAAATCAAAAAATGCACTCGCTTGAGTCACTCCTTAAACTGGAGAACATCGACCTCTGTGCAGTAACAGAGACTTGGTTCAAGGGTCCGGAGTGCACCCCAGTGCTACCAGGCTACAATGCATATCACACCTTTCGGCCCCTAAAACTGGACTGAAACCCTAAAGGAGGTGTAGACCAAAGCCCCAAAGGTAGCGGTGTATCTATCCTCATAAAGGATACGCACACCTCCAGACTAACTGTCCAACATAATGCATTAGAGACACTTCAGGTACAACTAACACTGGATAAAACTGCAATCCAGGTTGTAGCCTGCTATAGATCCCCCACAATGTTGCAAGACTCCCACTCTGCATTCCTGAACACTTTGGAAAGCATTAAGGTTAACTTAATACCCTTATACTGGGAGATTTTAACTACTCCTCCATTAGCTGGGAAAATTACTCTTGTTCCAACTCATTTGCCCAATGATTTCTAGAAGTCATTAATTCCAGTGCTCTGGACCAACTCATTCTCACCCCATACCAGAGGTAGAAACATACTCAACCTGGTCATTACAAACATGGGGGACAGCTGTTCTACACTAGTAATCAATTCCTCCCTGGTAAGATCTGACCATAAGTTAATCACAGTTGATATCCAAATCCCACCCTCACCCCCCATGAAGGAAACCACAGTGAAGAATTTTTCCAAAGCCAATTTTGAACTTCTAAAGACAGAAGTGTCAAACTATTTTTCTCAAAATGTTTTTTTTTATTTTTCAAATACATTTGAAAAAATTCCATAGTATTTATACATAACATCTTAAATAACTATGTACACTATTTACATTAGCCAGACACTATAACAGATCTTAATGTATACAGTTACTTTATAAGTATGTCCAATCCATTATCAGAGTGTCTGATCAATTATTATATAGTATCCATCAACGATAAGACTTTTCCCCAAGAGCTGTTGATAAATGGCTTTGGATAAATTCTTATTTCTTTAATTTTAATTTCCAATAATGATGTGGTCTTCAGTAGGCTGTAGAAGTCTTCCAAACTTGGTATTGTGTTTGTATTCCATCTTCTTGTTACACACTTCCTTGAAATTGCAAGTATAGTTATTACTAGATACATGTTTGACCTATTCAAATGAGGACCTTTGTTCACATTTAATAATATAAGAGCTTTAGTTAAATAAAATGATTCATTAAATAAAGCTTGTAGAAAGTTATTAATACCATTCCAAAATGGTTTAATTTTAGCACAATCAAAGAAAATGTGGTTCCAGTCTGCATTGTGTCCTTGCTCACATCTCCAGCATTTTCCTTTTATGGAAGAACTAATTTTACTGATTCTCTATGGGGCTAAGAATGCTATGTGCAAGCATTTCCAATTAAAAACTTTCCATTATTGTGTAAAGGATGTATATTTTATCGATAATAAGATATTTGTTTTAATATCTTCAGTTAACTGTATTGAGTGTCCTTTTGTTATATATTTCCACTATGAGGTTTTGGGTGTTGTTTTATAGTTTATCAATATTTTGTAAAATTTTGAAATAGTGTTTCCCATACCAAAGTCATTACGGTTGGGAGGATGGCATAATGGTTAAGGTGTTTACCTTGGAGACACAAGGAGCAGGGTTTGATTCTCACATAGGGTAATTGGCTATGCTTAAGATGGCCCACAAGGACAGTTAGCCTAGTATGAACCTATGAACTTATATGATTTCATAAATTTAGGTATCTCTTTAAATTAAAAATTGTTAATTATTCTACTTAAATCTTGCGAATATGACAGAATACTCTGTAAAATTATCCAGTCCTATTGTGGAATTTTGTATGTTGTTTTTATTACTTGCATATCTAAAACATTTAGTTCTTTGATACATTGGAGCCAACAAACAAATCCTTTCTGTTCCCAAGAATTAATAACCTCTTTATATATTTTATGTGGAAAGTTCTTTGTGACTATAAATGGTATTAAAAGATCAAATCAGATTTTTAAATCTATATTTGCATTAATAATTTTCCTAAATGAGTCAATGTAATAATTAATCATACGAGTTTTAGTGGGTTTAGTTATGTTATATTGCATACTAATACACAACGTGCCATGGGAAATTTTTATCTGTTATTTGAAATTTTTTTTGCAAATCAAATACATTTATTGATATTACGGTTAGTAATTCTTTTCAGTTTGTAGAGTAATTTGGACTTATCCATTCTGAGATTGTTTTAGATATTGATGCTTTTATATATGTTTCTATATCAAGAAAGTTTAATCCTCCCTGTTTCCATGGTCTGATATGATGTATTAAAGCTATTCTGTTTTTTTTTGGGAAACCATAAACATTTTATTAGGCATGAATTTATTTCTTTAAGTATATTCCTTTAAGGTAACAGTTGTATTGCCGAGGCTATATATAAGATTTTGGGCAGTAAAACCATTTTTATTAACTGTAGTCTATCTTCAAATATTAATATTATTTAGTTCCATTTTTCCACAAAGATTTTAATTGTATTGATGATATTATTGTAACTTTTTGAGACTAGTTCATTATCTTTGCATAACTCAGTTCCTAGATATTTTAAGGTAGTTTCTTGTTTCCCTATGATGTGATCCCCCTTAGTCTGCAGTTAATAGGTTCATAGGTTGGTACTAGGCTATCAGCTCTAGGGCCTATACAAGCCTAGCCATAACAATTCCTTGTCTATTTCTTCCCACACTATTTACTTCCCTGGACCCCTGTTTAGCAGGGTGACTGACGTGATCCCCGGGGTGAATTTCCTTTCTCCCATCCAATCATCAAGGATCCTTTTGTAGAGGGCCAAAGAGGCACTCTGCTTGACATGTATGGGCAATCTATTCCAGATTTTGGGGAGTCTCTGGGTCAGGAACCTATCCCTCCAGCATGTTTTGTTTATTGTGATGACAAGATTTAGATCTCTGGAGCGTGTGGCTCTAAGGGATTGGGATTTCTTTAAGTGTAGCATGTCCAACAGCTCTGGGTTTGACATAGCTTTGTATGTTAAGCAGAGATTGCCTCTGAGTAGATGATATGCAGCAGAGTATAGCTGGAGTTTTTTAAGGCGGTCAGCGTAGGGCATCTGCTTTAGGCCTGTGATTCTTTTAGTGAGGTACTTCTGTGGCCTTTCCAGTTGTTGCAGATATCTTGAGAGGTACATACCTAATGGGGCATTGTTTTCTATAATAGGTCTAATGAGGGATGAGTACAATGGGACAATGACCTCCTTTTTTCTGGATGAAAAGCCCTTAGTGGTGAGGTGTGCCACATAGAAGGATTTCCTGACTATTGTGGTGATGTGGTTAATGAAGGTGAGACCACTGTCCACCTGTGTCCCTAAGTCTGTTATCACACTTTCGGTGTTTAGTGTACTGCCACCTATATAGTAATTCACAGGTACATGTTTTTTCCCAAAGAGGATAATTATACATTTCATGGCATTGAGCTTGAGCCCATGGCTCTGACACCAAGCATCTGTTTCTGTAAGGCCATTTTGTAGAGTATCCACATCATTTGGGGATTCAATAATGGCTCCCAATTTGCAGTCATCTGCAAACTTTGTTAGCCAGAGTCCCTTAGTGTTGGCCTGTACTTCAGAGAAGTAGATTCCAAACAAGAGCAGTCCCAGGACTGAACCCTGAGGTACTCCACTTGTCACTTGTCTGGAGCTGGATTTGGAGTCGGTTACTTTTACAGTGTGGGTTTTATCAGTAAGCCAGTTAGCAACCCACTGGGTGATGTAGGGATTAATGCTAGTTTAGTAAGTTTATCTATGATTCCAAAGTGGGTGATGGTGTCAAAGGCCTTGGCAAGGTCTAGATAGGCTGTGTGAACCACCTTACCCTTGTTTATGGCTCTGGAGACTGATTCAAAGAAGTCAATCAGGTTCAGGAGACGAGATCGGCCCTTCATGAACCCAAACTGGGTGGGATCCAGTGTTTGAAGGTTGCCAATGTCTTTGTTTATAAGTTCCATGATAATACACTCCATGGCCTTGCAAATAAGACTCGTCAGACTGATGGGACAGTAGTTTCCAGGATCCAAGGTGGATCCCCCTTGTGGAGTGGGATACCTGTAGCTCTGTGCCACTCAGTGGGCACGAAACCTGAGGTGAGGCTATGATTAAACATGACACTTAGTTGAGGTGCCAGTTCATATTGTAGTTCATGTAGTACACAGCCCGGGATGTCATCTGGTCCCATGGATGCTGTATTCTTAGCTTTGGGGAGTGCATTTTAAACCTGTGTGGCTGTTATTACCAGAATTTGGTAATCTTCCAGTATTGAGATGGGCCATTTTGGGGTTGAGAGGGGGGTGAAGTTGGCACTGAATCGATATGTCAGGATATTGGCAATATCCTTGGGATCAGTATATTTAATGCCATTCTGTTTTAGCTCAGAGCAAATCTAAGCATTGACATTTAGATTCTTGACATAGTTATAGAATACCTTGCGGTTGTCTTTGGAATCTTTGGCAATTTTATTTTAATAACTAGCTTTGGAGGATTTTATGTGGGATCTCATTTTCTTACTGAGTCTGGTAAGGGAGTTTTTTGCATACTGGGATTTTCCTCTTTTCTGCAAAAGTTTTTTCCTTTTGTTGTAAAGTTTGTTTATGGCAGGGGACCACCAAGTTGGTTTCCTTTTTTTGGATGAGAGCATCTTGGTTCTATTTGGGATGGCACGGTTCATGCAGGAGTGGATGTGCTCATACAGTGCCTTAGTGTAGGATTCAGCAGTTGAACTTTCAGTTTCCGTCTGCATGGGTGTCATGAAGTTTGTCACTTCTGACTTGAGTAGCATGAAGTTGACTTTGGAGAAGTTTTTTATGGAGGTTTTCTTACTGGGGGGGGTGGGGATGGGATGTGGATGTTAAGAGTGATTAGCTTATGGTCAGACCTGACTAATGAGGGGAAGACCATAGGTGGGGAGCATCGATTTCCCATGTTGGTAATTACCAGGTCTAAGATATTGGAGCCCCTGGTGGGACTATAGATTAGTTGATCCAGGGCGTTGGAATTTATGAATTCCAAGAACCGTTGGGCAAAGGTGTTGGTACATGAGTAGCTTTCCCAGTTAATGGCAGGGTAGATAAAATCACCCAGTATTAGTGTGTTTGGTTCTATTTTAATATTTTCCAGTATGTTTAGAAAGGTGTAGTGAGAATCTTAGGGTATGGTGGGGGATCTGTAGCAAGCTACAGTTTGGATTGCAGTCTTACCTAGTGTTAGTTGCACCTGGAGAATTTCAGACGCATTGCGTTGGGCAGCTAGCCTGGTTCTATTTTTTATTTAAAAGTAAAAAATTTGATTTTGATTTATTGCAATAGAGTCCTGATGTCATGTGAAATTTGTCAATTAATATATCTAATTCTTCTAATGTCTGTTTTGTATTAGATAATGTTATAATATGTCATCAGCAAATAGCATTACTTTAGAATTGTATTGCTCACAAACATCTATCCCTTTGATTTTTATATTGTTATGAACTGAATCTGCCAATATTGCAATAGCCAGAGCAAATCGATTCAGTGACACAGGGCATCCTTGTTTAGTGCCTTTTGTTTTATATATATATATATATATATATATATATATATATATATATATATATATATATATAGATAGATAGATACAGAGGTAAAAGGACCTAACTTGACATACGCTAAATTATTGGTATATATATATTTTTAGGAGATGAACAAAGGATGCAGGAAATTCAAATAACATTAGGATTTTGAATAGATAGTTCCAATTTAGGGAATCAAAGGATTTCTCTATATCTAAGCCAATTATGAGTGTTTATTTTCTTTACTAACATAATCTATAAGAGAAATTATCCTTTAAATGTTGTCATGAGTGTGTCTATGATGTATAAATCCAGTTTGATAATTATTCACTGTTTTGGATAGTGATATTTTAATTATGTTAGTTAATATTGTCATACATATCTTATAGTCATTATTTAATAAATATATAGGTCTATATGAGGTATATAGGTTTGGGGATTTGTTTTCCTTTAGGATTGGTGTGATTAAGGAATATCTCCAAGACAGTGGTATTAAAGCTTGTGACTGAATTTCTAATTGAGTTTTATGGAAGAGGGGTAGTATCTTTGAATGAAAACATTTATATATTTCCATAATTATGCCATATATACATGGAGCTTTATTATTTTTACCTTCCTTTATTGTATCTGTAATTTATTTGTAGGATATGAGTGCTTGCAGATCTAGTTTTAATTTTTCTGTTTTTTTATATTAGAAGATTTTTCATCTAGATTTAATTGATCAATATGTATATTTTCTTTTTGGAAATGTTCCATATAGTGATTTCTTTAGGCATCAATAATGTCACCTATATCCAAGACATTTTTCCTTTTCTTTTCAAGGAAGATTTTTTTAATGTTATTAGCTTTTGATTGTATTTTGATTCTTGTGGATAAATTATGTAGATGTTTGGGAGAAGTGGCCAATGTATCAATTTTTAGTTTTTCTAAAGCTAAACTAGGTTTATGTGTTAGAATTTTGTTGTATTTATTGTTTAATACTTTTACTTTTTTTCATCTCCAAATGATTTTGATTTTTTTCAGCTTTTACTGACAAAAGTTAGGATTGTAGATCTAAAGTATTTTCGACTGGAAACAGACTGCCTGCCTTGCTTGGATTACTTTCGAATACTTAGCAATGCTGTACAATTATATATTTTCTATTATTATTTTTGTTTTGTTTTGTTTTGACTTAAGACGAGTTTAAGTTCGCTACTTCTACTACTATTGTCTGATCTGATTAATATACAGTGATTAACTAGAAATATATGGACTGAAAATCTACCACACAGAGAAGTTTCATACATTGTCTTATAATTCAGAATTCCATTCTCTGATTTTTTTTATACCAAGTTAGGGTTTTACCATATATGAAAGCTTTTAATGAGTTCCATATCATTATTTTATTTATCTCTGTGGTGTAATTATATCTAAGAAGAACTGTAATTCAGATAATAACCAGGGTTTGAACTCTTTAATTTTAGTTATATATGCTGGAATTCTGGAGTTAAAGATTAATGGTTTGCACCCATTTTGAAGTTTTAGTATCAATGAATTGTGGTCTGAAAAGAGGCAGGGAGTGATTGAGAAATTAATGATTTTAGAGTGTAAGTCATGGGCAGCAAATATTTTATCTATTCTAGTTTGGGCACCAAATCTGTGATCTTGATGGGAAAACAACAAAGATTTATTTTCTTTAAATCTGAAAGTATCTACAAGATGAAATGATTCTACCAACTTGTTTAAAGCTTTTGATACAGCAGATGTACACAGTGGTCTTTTATTTGTGGTTTCAGAAATATCAAATATCCAGTTAAAATCTCCTCCTAATATTAAGTTGCCTTTATAATTATTGGAAATGAAATCCAAGTGTTTTTTTAACAGTTCATGTTCCAATGCCTGGGAACCCATATAGATTGGCTAAGGTCCATATTCCGTTATTATATTTAACTATTATTAATGCCATAAGGCCCATATCTTTATACTTATAAATGATTTCTCAGTTAATCCCATTTGTTTTCATAAAATTGTTACCCCTTTTGTCTTTGCCTTATAAGTGGATTGCATCAATATCATATATTCCTTAGGATTCCATTTGTAATTGTCATTTGTTTTGAAATGAGTTTCTTGAAGGAAAACAATTTGTGCTTTGCTCAATTTTAAATATTTCAGTAGATTTGATCTCTTGCTAGCATTGTTTAAGCCATTGGTATTTAAAGATAATAAAGTTAAATCCAACTTAGGTTATTTAGACTATGTATTTTTGTTTTATTGTGACTATTAAACATTTTCCACTGATAACTATAAAGAATATGTTTGAGCTTTTAAAGGAAATTATCAGTTTTATACTTTGAGTGTTTACCAACAAAGTAATGTTTTGGTCTGGCATACTAAAAATGTTTTTTGTGAAATAACACATTTAAATTAATAAATGTTAACAAAACTAAGATCTGCACTAGCCATGGAATGAAAATCATTCTTAATCTGATGGATAAACCTAAATCCATCAGATTATCACTCATACCATAACAATCCAGAACATCTGAGCTCCATAAACTGAATTATCATATGGAGAATATTTGTAATAGGAATAAGCAATAGTTATGTTATTTTGAACAGATATAGTACTAGTGAAGATTAGACAGAATTCTAATACAATATAAATGTCTACTTGTTGTATAAGCAATTAATATTTACGTGAAAGATAGACGACAAGCAATTCGATCATAGTAAAGTAGGATATATCATATATAAAACCTCAGTGAAATATTATAGCACACAGTTAACATATTCAACCTTATTGATGAAGTTTTTCAAAACTTATTACTTAATCTAAATCGATGGTAATAATATGTATACCTAATGTTTATAATACAATGTATTTTACTGGATATATTAGAAGTTATATTTCATTTTTTGCCAGCATTTAAAAAATCACTTTGTTTGTTGCTAACTTACTTAAAGTATCAAGTTTGTTTTATGTGAACATTGATGAAAGTTAGTGCATTTTAATTATCAATGCATCCCTCTTCACCCCATTTCCTACACACAAGGATTTTCATATCTGTCATTTTTTATTATAAAATGAATGAAATTATAGGTTAAAACAAGAAATTCACTTACTGTGATTAATGATTACAAGTTCCCTTTCCATATTCATAAATTGCCATTTTATGACATATGCTGAAAGTTTTTAGATTTAAATGGCAACATTCTATTTTTTATAATCAGCAAAGGTTAAACTGAGTGATTATTGTCAATTTAATACTATTTGTTCAGAATGTGATGTTTACATTCTGTGACATTCCTAGTTCAGGCTTCTCTTGTTTCTCTTGAACAACTTTGTCATTTCGATGCCCTGTATAAAACATTAGTTACCTTGGTAACAGCTTAAGTATTATGTATGGTCAAGATGGGTTACAAAACCACAATTCAAGTTAAAGCAATTATATGACTTGTTATGCACATTTACTTATATGAGAAAAACATCATGCCTCACCTTGATGTTCAATATAGTGTATGCCATTTATGACAAGTTAAAACAGTAGTGTTATTATACACAAGCCCATGTTATTAAACTGAGTGTCTATTGTAAATTTAATACTATTTGTTCAGAATATGATTGTTACATTCTGTGACATTTCGAGTTCAGGATTCTATTGTTTCTCTTGAACAACTTTGTCAGTTTGATATCATGCATAAACATTAGTTACCTTGGTAACCGTTTAAGTATTATATAAGGTCAAGATGGGTTACAAAAACTGCAATTCAAGTTGAGGGAATTACATGACTTGCTATGCATATTTACTTATATAAAAGAATCATCATGCTTCCCCTTGATGTTCAATGTAGTGTATGTCATTTATGACAAGTTAAGACAGTAGTGTTATGCACAAGCACATGTTACTGAATCATGTCTTTGATATCTAAATTCAGCAGACTGCTTCATCTATGATGATTATATATTTTATGTCTAGATTTACTAAAATAATAAATACCCCCTAAATACGGAAGGTGTAAGGGATCTGGGGACCCAAGTACATAATAACCTCTCCTTTGATAATCACATTGCCAAAGTGGTTTGAAAATCCTTCTATGTGGCCACCCTAATCACGAAAGGGTTTTCATCCAGATCGAAAGAGGTCATTGGGCCCCTCTATGCATCACTCATCAGAACCATTATAAAGAGCAATGCCCCATTTGGGATGTACCTTACAAGACACCTGCAAAAACTGGAAAGACCACAGGAATATCTCACCAAGAGGATCACTGGCCTCAAGCAGATGCCCTATGCAGCTTAACTGAAAAAAACTCCAGCTGTACTCGGTTGCATACCACCTACTCAGAGGTGATCTCTGCCTGACATACAAAGCCATGTCCAACCCAGAATTGACGGACATGCTCCACCTAAAGAAAACCATATCTGCTTGAGCCACATGCTCCAGGGATCTAAACCTTACCACAACAATAAATAGGACGTGCTGGAGGGATATATTCCTGTCCCAGAGACTTCCCATGCTCTGGAACAAGATTCCAATCACCATTAGGCAGAGTTCCTCGCTAACCCTCTTCAAGAGAAACTTTGATGAGTGGATGGGAAACAGAAAGTTTACGCCAGGGATCACTTCAATGGCTCTGCTGGACAGAGGCACAGGGAACTAATCTAAGGGGGCAGCGAAAGCCAACACATTCCAGCTAGGCTTATAAATGCCTTCAGGCAGATAGCCTAGTACCTACCTATGAACCTATGAACCTAAACATTATATAACTATTGTGTGTGCTCTACATTTCTTATTTTTGTATGGTGTTGCTGTAATAGTTCCTTAAGAGTAGCAGTCTGTTTTTGAGAATTTAATTTGAGGTTTTCTAAGTAATTTTTAAAGCCATCCATCTTCAAAGATAGTTCCTGTAAGGTAGACATCATCAATTGCTGTTCTTTTTTCAAAGCAGCATCTGGATGAGAATTCCTTGAGTTGTTCATATTCAGTGACTCAATATATCTCCAAGTTACTTGATGGGAAAATGTTTGTATATCTCCACCAAAATCAATATTTATGTAGTTTAGTAGTTTATCCATAGATTTCTGATGTTTTAAACTTGAAAATAATAAAATGTTCCTATATTATTATACTAATTTATGGAGCTCTCAAAATTCACTGCTCTCACTTGGCCATCTAGGCTATGCCCCCAGAAGTGTCAAACTTCACATCATCTATGCAAATGGAGAATGGATATATGTCTGCTGAATCATAAACCAAGACACTGTATTAACATTTACACAAGTGCATGAATCGAGCCATACTAAACAGAACCAAGATCTTGTCCTCCAAAAAAGGCAGCCAATCTGGTGGTCCACTGCCATAAACAAACTCTACAACAGAAGACAGAAACTGTTGCAGAAAAAGGTAAAGTCCCAAGGCTGGAAAAATTCCATTGTCTCAGCGAAAAACTGAGATCCCTCATCAAATCATCCAGAGCTAGTTACAAAAACAAAGTCACTATAGATACTAAAGATAACCACAAGGCATTATTTAGCTATGTCATGAATCTGCACAACAATACGCAGGCATGCTCTGAGCTACTACACAATGGCAGCACTTATACTGAACCAACAGATATTGCCAATATCTTGGCTGACAGGTTTAGTGCAAACTTTACCTCTTTTACCTCCTAAAGAGCCCATCCCAATACCCGAGGAATGCCAAATCCCTAATATAACAGCTGCACAGGTAGAAGCCGCACTGTCCAAAGCCAAACATACAGCTTCCATGGGACCTGATAATATACCTGGCTGTGTTCTACATGAATTACAAAGGGAACTGGCACCACACCTGAGTGCCTTTTTCAACCACAGCCTCACTTCAGGCTTTGTTTCTCCCCAGTGGTGCACTGCTACAGTCATTCTACTCCACAAAGGGGGAGCAACTACTGACACAGGGAACTACCACTCCATCAGCCTGACAAGCCTGATCTGTAAGTCCATGGAGCGTATCATCATGGACCTTATAAATAGGGATATGGGGAACCTTCAAACCTTGGGCCCCTCAGAGTTTGGCTTTGTGAAGTGCAGATCATGTTTGCTCAACCTGATAGATTTCTTTGAATCTGTTACCAGAGTGATCGATGAAGGCAAGGCAGTCCATACAGCCTACCTTGATCTAGCCAAGGTCTTCAACACCATCCCCCACTCAGGGATCATTGATAGACTCACTAACTTAGGCATTAACCCCTATGCATTAAGATGGGTTGCCAACTGGCTCATGGACAGAACCCACACGGTGAAATTCACAGACTCCAAATCCGACTACCGGGCGGTTACGAGTGGAGTCCCACAGGGATATGTTCTGGGTCCTCTCCTGTTTGGTATCTACTTCTCTGAAGTTCAGGCTAACACCAAGGGATTCTGGTTAAACCAAATTCACTGTTGACTGTAAACTGGGAGCTATTATTGATTCTCAAGCTGATGTAGACATCCTACAAAAAGACCTCACAGGGACCAATGACTGGTACCAGAACCATGGTCTTAAGCTCAATGCTAAAAAGTGCATCATCATCCCCTTCAAGAAAAACACTGTGCCCATGAACTATCACATCGACGGTAGCCCACTCAATTCCCAAGGTGTGATAAGAGATCTAGGGACACAGGTTGATAGCAACCTCTTCTTCAAGAACCATGTTGCCACTGTCTTTAGAAAGTCCTTCTATGTGGCACATGTCATTACAAAAGGTTTCTCATCCAGGAAGAAAGAAATCATAATCCCTCTCTACTCATCCATCATTAGACCCATTATAGAGTACAATATCCCATTTGACATGTACCTCACTAGACACCTCCAGCAACTGAAGAGGCCACAACAATTCCTCACAAAGAGGATCCTAGGACTCAAACATCTGCCCTATACAGACAGACTCAAAAAACTCCAGCTTTACTCCAGCTCATATCGCCTACTTAGAGGTGATCTCTGCTTGACATACAAAGCCATGACTGACCCAGTGTTAATAGACATGCTTCATCTGAAAAAGGCTCAATCCCTCTGCACCAGTCACTCCAAAGTCACTCCAAAGACCTCAACCTCATCACCACAATAAATAGAACCTGCTGGAGGGACAGGTTCCTAACCCAGAGACTTCCCATACTCTGGAATAAACTCCCCATTCATGTCAAGCAGAGCACTTCACTAGCCCTCTTCAAGAAAAAACTTGACGAGTGGATGGGTAACAAGAAATTCACCCCGGGGTTTGCTTCAACAGCCTTGCTCGATAGGGGCACAAGGAACTAACGTCTGGCAACAGGATGACTGGGAATATTCTTGAGCTATGCATGTATTGGTTCCAGGGACATTAGCCTAGTCCTCACCTATAAACCTGTGAACCTATGAAAACCGACCAGTGTATAGCACTGAAAAGCCTAAATAAGGCCATACCAATAACACACAACGACCAAATACACACAATATAACACCGAACACACAAAATACCGACACACTAAACACCGACACACTAAATAACGACACACACACTAGCTACAACACATCCTACTACCTAACCCAAAACCCTACCTGCAAACGACAACCCTGCACTCTTCCCTACCCACCCTAACCCCCCTACACTTAACCCACCCTAAAAAATACCAAACCCTAACACACACTTACATTACCCACAACACAACATCCACTCATTACCAACACTCACCTCACCACACATACCCCCTAACCAATCCCTCACTATTGCACCTTACTTCCACATCCTATCCCAAAATCCCCTCACTATCGCATACAAGTCATGTCTTAATTTACATCCCCTCCCCTCGTCTGGTCTTCCAGGTGGTGGGTTCAGCATGTGTCAAGAAATGGTGTCCTTTCTTCCTCTTTCACGCGTGTCCAGTCAGAACTGGTTTTTCGTAATTTGAAGAGGACCCAAATAAGTTAGAACTGCCTCATTAACATACATATATGCAACGTCTTACCACCTATACAATTATCCAGCATGCATTTACCTGTCCAGCACAAAAAATAATTCTACACATCTATTTTCCCAGTTGGTCACTGTGATCTAGTGACCAAAAATTTCTGTCTCTCTACAAACCTGTCAAATCTGCTGGGCATTGTCTGTACTTGTAGAAGATTGTTAAGGCTTGGCACTGCTTACCTGAATCCATTAGGTCAATACCCTCCATCCCATCTTTTGAAACCACTGTGAAACATTTTCTATCTGAAATCTGGCTCTGTTCTTGCTCAACACCTAGATAAGCTATATTCCTAAATGTGAACAAGTACCCTTTCACTCTTATTCCTCCTTACTCGCCCTTTTTCACTTTCTTCCTTGCTTCTATCCAATTTTTCTCCCTGACTTTCTCTCTAAATGTACCATAAGCCTGTTTTCCCTCACTTCATATTCCAATTCCTGTTTGTATTAGACTGTTACCTTTAAATTTTCTACAAACTGTATAAAAATTCTCTAAATATTAAATGATTATCATATAAGATGTATCAATTCTTGGCCAATGTTTTCATATTATGTCTAATTTGTTATAATTATTTAAACTGCAGATGTCTTTGTTTTATTTTTGAAGGTTGTAAAATTATTGTTCTTCAAATGTTTTGCAATAATTTAGAGCTTTTTTCCCTGGGCCTCCACAGAAAATGTGCTTCTACCCAGTTGGACAGTCCCAGTAATCAAATCTCAATAAATAAATAAACAAATATGATGGGAAGTGTCTAGTAGTGTCAAGAGAGACAAAAGCACTTAAGTACCATGTTATGAAGAAATAAAAGTGTAACATATTTTCAGTGCAGTCAAATATTTTATTCCTGTGGAATTACTTGTTGTCTGTGTGCTCCTGGAGATTAATTTTTTTTACTTTTTCTATTCATGGCGGTACACATATTTTAAACATCACAGCTCATGACAGCTCTTTTTCCATTTACAGGACATTGGTTGTATTATTCACAGGAAATTTAGATCGGAATTGGATAACATTTTAACGATAAAACAGACTACAGGGCATACTATATTCTGTGTGTAGTACATACTCGTAGTAATGATAGATTTGAGTTTGTGTCCCTACTAAAGAGTAAAGCTGTACCTTTAGTTCATGAAAGTTCTGCCTGATTGTTCTCAGTTAGTAAACTAGGTTTGACTGTATTTAATCTGATATGAAATTGTACAGTTTTTTCGATAAAGCTGCTTGGAAGGACAGTTTGCAGTATATATTGATATTTAAAATACATTTGTCTAATGATTTCAATAAATCAGGACATGAGTATTTCTTTTTTAAATAATCCAGATAAAAAAACATTCTTCCAGAGGAAGGAGTAATGACTCAACAATCAACAACGGTGAGTCTGATTTAATTAATAAATAGTTGTTTCAGATTTTGCCAAAACAAGTAAGGCACATGAGAATTTTTCTTTTGCCCATGTTTTGTGCATTATTTCAATAAAAGATGGTTCTACGAAGCTTGTATCTCAAGAAATTGTGCATTTCTAATAATGGAAGAGTTGAACCCCATTACAATTGTTTAGAGGAACAGACCTCTGACTATGAGTCAAACAATTTGGTACTGATTGCTTATTCCATCACTGGGGGACCCAGCTGTGGTGAGATAGGAATAAAGGGACTATACCCTTTCAATTCTTCCAGTGTGACAGGGGAAGGGTGCAATCCCAGAGATACGTGCTCTGTAACAGTTTCTATGTGGAGACAAGACATTTATCAAATACAATTCTTCCTAGGGGTTGGGGCACTCTGCAGAGTTACATCACTTGTGGGAGTGAACCACAGCCACATACATCACCCTTTGCAAGCTTAACCTCAATAGTTTTAACTTGGTAAGCATAATAGTTTCATAGATTAGTACTAGGTTAACTGCCCTTGTGGGCCATTTTAAGCTTAGTCAATTACTTCATCTGAGAATCAAACCCTGCACCTTGTGTCTGTAAGGTAAATACTTTAACCATTATGCCAACAACAATGGAATCACCAATCCCGTCACTCATGACATTGTTACTCCCATTGATTGACTCTCACTACAAAGGGTAGGGATGGGCTTCCTAAGGAAGTTAAATCTGTTGCATTGTGTGGTTTAATACTGAACCTTAGTTAAGTAAAATAAGAAATCAAGAGCAGGTAAGAAGAATGATGATTATATGAAATCAAATGAAAACTGAGTAAAACTTGGAAGATTTTGTATTAAGTTCTATTAAAGAAAAATAGCCAGTATAATTGAAAATATGTTCCATCCGCTTTCACAGTTATACTCATATGTTCTAAATCCGACCATAGCCTCCACATGCCAGTAGCCCAAGCCTTCACATTACAATAAATTACTAAACCCCTTTCCCCGCACGGTACCTCTACACAAGAGAAAAGGTCACAAAAGCCACAGTACCAAATCGGCTCAGTACTGAACCTGTCTCCTTGCCTAGCCCGTACTCTAACTCTAACTTACAATCACTCTCACACACATGCTAACTGCTATAGGATAATGTTGCATTTCTTCATAGCCACTACATAATCATTCAAGTATTCATCTGCACGCTTTGGTTTACATACACAGTATAAAACCTGACTTCACTTATGTTAGATGCACACAAATGGCCATTCACTCATTTGTGTAGTCACTCTTTTATATTTTTATATAACATTTGCTATCAAACAAATATTTTACCTTTGTGAATTACAACCGATGCAGTGATTGCCAAGCAGACAATAACTGGGAAGTATCTAACTCTAAAAAACAAGTAGACTTTCTACAAGCAAGTGACAAATTGTTCTCATTGACCAGAAAAAGGCCTTAACTTTGTGATCTGAGGATTCATTTGGCATGTACTGACTATTGGTGGCTTTTGCAAGAATGTTGTAGATTGGGTAAAAGCCTTATATTTTTTACACTGGGAAAAAGAAATGCAGAAATAAAGATGACCACTTATAAGTCAAGCACATATAGAGCAACCTGTTTCACCTCTGTAGGTGAATTTCACCCTCAAGGCTTTTGTACACATCCTCTACTCCCCTGGTACAAAATTCAGTTATAAACTATTTGCTTCTGTGCTTTCACAGCTTTATTTTAATAACCTACTGTTATAGGCTTGTCTAGATCTTCTCATTTTCCTATGTGATAATGCAGCTCTAATATTGTGGTCCTGTTTGAGCATTCTTTCCATTCCTCTTAGGTAACTCAGTGAACCCGAAGTCTAGGTCAAATGTGATTGTCTTGTGTTTCTGTAGCATCCCAGATTCAAACAAAGTTTATTTCTACAGAATCCCTTATAGAACTACTAACATTATCTGATTCCCAGCTCATGTTCAGTACTATTAAAAGTGTATTTTGAAGGTGGTGGCTCATTATCCTCTGTTTTGTTTCTTTTAATTTCCTTGGTTCCCATCAGAGTACCTCATAATGTCAACTTTACACCATGCCAATAAAAGAAAGATCTTATGGTAACAACCGTACTTTCTCTTAGCATTTTAAGATTTCATTTCTGCAAAATCTTATTTTCTTTGCTACTTCACCAATTTTTGTTTGCTCTACTCCATGGCTGTATAAATCATTTTCATGTAAACCTTTCTATTTGCATGACTTGTTGCCTGATTCTTTGTGTCAGAGTCATATGCATACTGTTTGGATGCTCTTGCCATTTTAAATATGTATTAAATGCATTTATAGCTATTTGAATGTGATATGCAGTTACTTACAAACATTTGCTGTTGTTTTGTCACCTAATCAATTCTGAATGCATGCCCTTGAGAACTTTTTAGCACACCAAACCTTCCCATCCAGCACTACGTCTTTAAGTTCTTGTACATTCATATTCCTTACTTCTGTGATATTCTATTCATCTTAGCTTTGGACATCCTCTTCTTCTTTTACTTTTAATCTTTCCTAGCATCTGTGCCTTCTCCACTGAATCTTGTCTTGGCATTATGTGGTCAGCAAATTTACATTTCAGTCTTACCATTAAGCCTTCCAATAAATAGTCTGGATTTGTTTCCTTTAGTATCAATTGAATTGATCTTTTTGCAGTCCATGAAATTCTCAATTTTCTCCAACACAGTTGAAATGTATCAATTTTCTAGCACACATACTTATATGTAGTCTACCATTCACAGCATGTTGTTATTTCGGAAACATAACATAAATTTCAATACATGGGGCTTTATTAACAATAATCTCAAAGAAAGCCTCTGCAAGTAAGGCATCTGCAGGGTCCTAAAACACTAATGTAAACCAAATATATGACCAGCAAACTGTGGGGACTAAAATAAAAAAATTTAAAGTGTATCAAACAGACCGGTTTCAGCTTGTATACAAAGGAAGTGTTATATACAAGCTGAAACCGGTCTGTTTGATACACTTTAAATTTTTTTATTTTGGTCGCCACAGTTTGCTGGTCATATATTTGGTTTGCTTTGTTAACAATGCAATGTCTTTTTAACATTGCACCAAAATTCACCACAGCTTTCCTTGAAAAAAGTGCCTTTTCATTTAATGGCTATAATTATCATCTGCAGATAACCTCGACTTCGGGAAAATAAATTTGTCAGTGTCTTCCCTTCTTCCACATATATTTTTAAAGAATTGAAAGTGCTAGATGACATAACTTTATTTGAGGTTGAAAATAAAAAACAGCGTTTGGTTTTCTGCTAAACTTTAAATAAAATTATTTCAGCCATCAGAGTAGTATTATTTTCAGGCCGGAGGGTATTATAGTTTTCCTGGCAATTGTGATACCAGTGCCTGCATTATCTGACCCAGTATTTCATGTGACATATTCAGCCTATAAATATAAATTACTCGGTTATTGATATACAGGCCAGTTGCACTCACGAGACAATTATTCGAAGTTTGTTTCTACTGCTGCTTCACCTGCATATAGAGTTCTCATGAAGCAAAAGTGTTGATCTGGTATCACCATTACTCTAAAAATCATTGCCGTTTGCTATGCTACAGGCAATGAAAGCCTTTAGAGAACATAATAGGGTAAAGGCAAATGTTTTTCCTGGTACTACCTTACTTGCTGTTATTCAGCAGATGTAGACATTTGAAGTTTGATGTGTGTATCTCTTCAAAAGTAGCTTGCACATCCAAAACAATTAACATTACAAATGTAAAGAAGATTAAGAAGGCAAAAGCAGTATCTGGAGGCTTTTGAAGTACTCAAGGAAGAGGAGAAAAAGTTGTTGAAGGTTCAGAAAAATCAATTCTACTTAATGCAGACTTATTTTAAATAGCATTTTTAAATGAGCAGTGCAAAGATTTGTAAAAATATAATAGAAGGGAAAAGGCAAACAGATCTCTTCAAGATGAAGGGAATGTTAGGGGAAATTCTGAATTTCTGAATGCCCTTACTGGGCACTTAGCATCTGTCCATTTTTGTTTGTGTCTTTCGGCTTTTCCCAGTTAGATGTCGCCACAGCGGAACTCCGGTCTGCTAATGATTGGCAGTTGATTTTCACATACCGGCTTGCCAGGCCTGATGCACAACCTTCAATGAAGGTACACCCATTCACGCATGCCTCCACGCAGAAGACGCTCTAGCTGAGAATTGAACCGGACAGCGACTTACTGTGAGGTGACAACGCTACCGCAGCACCACCACTGATTAGCAACTGTCCATCATAGCCAATAATACCTTGCCCCAAGGCAGTTGCCCTTTCAACCCGCCTTAGTTGTAGCTCTGTTACACACTGTAATATTTAAAGTATTAAAGCTTTTTATCTTCCTTTTAAAATCTATCTGCGGTGGTGGTGCTGCAGTAGTGTTGTCGCCTCACAGTAAGACGCTGTCCGGTTCGATTCTCAGCTAGACCGTCTTTTGCATGGAGACATGCATGGATGGGTGTACCTTTGTTGAAGTTTGTGCGTCAGGGCTGGTAACTCGGCATGTAAAAATCAACTACCAATCATTAGTGGACCGGAGTTCCGGTGTGGCGACTCCTAACCGGGAAAAGCCGAAAGATGCAACAACAGCATCTTCCTTTTAAAATCTGCAAAAGAAGGAAGCTTAAGAGCAGTTTAAAAGAATGTGAAGTAGAGTAAGGCATTAATGGCACTAAAGATACAAAAGGAACTACAACTTTTTTTCCTCCTGTTATTTCAGGCAATTAAGGAATAACATCCAGCAATGCACTTAATCAGTCCTTAATAATATCACACTTTCTGACTTTAAAAATGTATCTAATATTTTAGCAGGCAGATGTATTACTAACTTCACCCTAACTTCCCACGTTGTTGCTCCAACTATCCCTGAAAATTATTTTTTCCCTGAATTATAAGTATTAGAATCAATGTAAAATGCTAAAAATGATACTTCTGAGGGACAGGGAAAGATAACACTTTGCATTCTTACCAGTGCCTAGTGTGTACTATTTAAGCTTTGATTAAAAATCTTCAAGCTTAGCCTATCCACAGGGTTTCTGCATGATGACTGAAGAATAGCCACTGTAACTCCTCTACATAAGGGTCGCCCTTTTACAGATCCTGGTAATTACAGACCAGTTGGAGTTGACAGTCTTATATGCAAACCATGGGATGTATCATAGCAGAACTTTTAAGCACACTGTTTTTTGAATCTAGCAAACTTTTTCGAAAAAGCAGCAAAAATATATCCACAGGCTTCCAGATGAATAAACAAATGGTTTAATGCAACAAGAGCAAAATAAAAGCTTCAGTAAGCTCTTTAGTCTTCTAACTCCTTTACAAAGACTTCTTCAGAGTGAAGTAACCAGCAAAATTCATGTTTAAATATCTTAAAAACCATCACCTGATATAACATCACATGACCTTCTAAAAACACATGTTCCTAGTGCCTTTTCAAATAGCTGACACATTCTTCTCTATGTAAGGTAGACTTTAAATTTATAGTACTTGATACAGTATCCATTGAAGCAAATATTATGAATATTGAAGAAGAACTAGGGTGGCTAGAATACTGCTGGCAAGTAAGGCTAAATGCTTGCTTTCCACCAGGACTAAACAATAGAGAAGACGTTGTCAACTATTTGAAAAGGAAAGGGTTAAAACACTAGGAACATGTGTTTTTAGCAAGGTAATGTGATGTTATGTCAGGTGATGGTTTTTAAGATATTTAAACATGAATTTTGCTAGTTACTTCAGTCTGAAGAAGTCTTTGTAAAGGAGTTAGAAGACGAAAGCATGTACTGAAGCTTTTATTTTGTTCTTGTTGCATTAAACCATTTGTTTATTCATCTGGGAGCCTGTGGATATATTTTTGCTGATTTAGACTGTTTGTGCTACTTGGCTGCTGTTTGTGAAAACTTTTTTGAAAACCTTGAAAAGGCCATGGACAGTGCTCACTCAATGCATGCGGCTCATCTTGACATAGTCAATAGTTTGGCACTATCTACCATTTTGTTATTACAGAAAAAAGTGCACAAACTTAATGTAAACCCCTATGTTGTCCACTGGATTCTGAACTGGATATTCAACAGATACCAAGAAGTGAAAGTTACCATCTTGGAAAATAAAATTGCAACTAGTACAGTGCTGCAATAATCAATACTATGCAATCTCTAGTATGGCATTTTTTTTGCAAGCATCAAAGCCAATACTCCAGAATGTGACTGAACAAGAAAGATGATAACTTCACGTTGGACAATGTTATCTGCTCAACTATTAGTATTAAACTATTCCAGCAAAGGCAGAAATATGATCATACCTGGTACACTGAAAATGGTCTCAAGCTAAATGCAAGGAAGTACTGCACATTATCATTTAACCAAAAGCTGCTCCCACCTCATATGTTATCTGTGATATTCTGGTTCAGACTGATGCATTCACAATAAACCAAGCTATTTACATGGACAACTATTACTTATTCAGTCTTCATGTTTTCACCATTATAATGAAGTACTTCATTCTGGCCAGGTTAAATTCCAAGGGCCATCATCTTAATTTTGTACACTTGCCTTATCAAACCCATTAACAAATTCTTCCTTTGGTATGTACAAATCCAAACATACTTCTCTACTGGAAAGGCCCCTGTGATTATTTTACCAAGTAAATGAAAGGCCTTAAATTCCTCTCCTATCCTGATAGATCAGCATAACTCTGTTTATAGTCAGTGGTCTACTGGCTGCTCTGCGGTAATCTATGTCTCACTCTTTGGGTCTCCTCCTTTATCTTCACAAAACCAGTGGGTCTGCAAACACTACTACAGACCTAAATCTACATCAGGAAATATACAAGACTCATTGGAGATATATTTTTCTAATTATATAAATCCCAGCCTGTGGAATAGGTTTCCAAAGGTCAAGTAAAGTTCTACTAGGTCTACCTGTAAAGGTAGGCTTGATGACTGGATGGAGTGGTACAGATTTGCACCAGGGTTATTATGTAAAACACTTATTGATTTGAGAGATATTTACTATTACGTGCTTATAAAAGGTGGCAAAACCTTTATGTCTGTTTATTTAAAGATGTATATGGCTAGCTGTATTTTGTTTCCAGTGATCTCTTTTGTAGTGTTGTTCCTATGCTCTTAGTCCACTTCTTTAATTCTACCAGCTGTTAGCAAGCTTCATGTTGTACTTGATACCCATAATCTAAATTTCCTTACTGTGTGGCTCTGAGCAAGTCAATTCACCTGACAGTGCTTTCAGGCTGAGACTGAAAGTGGATCAATGTGGATCTGTACTCTTAACCTGGTGAAAAACTGCAAATGTAAACAAACATCAAGCAATTAAGTAAATAGATAGATAGATAGATAGATAGATAGATAAATAGATAGATCCTCTGTGTTGTGTAGATGATCTGGCATGCTTACAAGTGCAAATAAAAAAATAACAGGCTTAGTCAAAATAATATTACCTTTTTCCACATTTCTGCACCAAGTGCATGTAGTCAAGAGCTTCTGAACCCCTCTTATATGTTACTGATGCCTTAGTTTCTACCTTCTAAACAGAAGAAACAACTGCGTTAAATGCTGACTTTTCCCCACCTATACACATATTGGAAATGATCCAGAATACTGGGTTTCCATTTTAGCTGGGTTCAGCAATCATGTTGTGTGATGACTTTTACTTTATGAACAGTTATAAAGGAACAACATAGTGGGGTTAAGCCCAGCCTCAGGTATTTGAAGTCAATATTGTTTCAAATGAGGTGTCAATGTATTATTTTTATAATACCTTCAAGATTACTTATGCCTTACTCTGGAACAAACTACCTATCTATATCAAACAAAGCTCCTCATTAGCACTCTTCAAGAAAAATCTTGATGATTGGATGGGAGATAGGAAATTCACCCCGGGGATCACTTCTGTGGCTCTGCTCGACAGTGCCACAGGAAAATTATTTTCTTGGGTGGCAAAAGCCAGGGTACCTTTTGGCTAGACTTAGCCTAGTGCCTGCCTACCTATGAACCTTGGAGTAAAGGGAATACTCCAATGTTCTGCACACTTGTATTTTCCATTTTTATACTTTTGTCTTCACCATAACAGGACTCAGAATTAAGGACATAATACTTTAAAATGACTCCTTTGTGGACAATTAGAATGATTATTTTGCACAGTGAGCAGTTTGGAGGAAATGTGGTAGTAATTTATGTCTCACAGAGCAAAACCTTTGTCAATTCAATAAAACGCCTCCAGTAAATTTTTTTCTATCCATATTTTAAGATAGCCTCTATCAGTGACCAAATACAGTCACACAGATTATTTTCCCACATACATTCTTTTAAGTGCATAACAGCAAGCCATTAAGAGAGTCAAGTATTATCATATACATTTATTTATTTCCCTTTGTTTACTGAGAAATTTCAGCTGGGGTTTATCCCATTTTCAGTGGAGGCCTAGTCAAGTACATTTGAAGACAAATAAAAGACATTTTGTAAAATGTATTGAGTTTGCATGAAAACACAATTATATGAATACATCTAAACACCTTATATAACATACAGTAGCCTATGAATATAAGGACATACCTTTTTTTTCTTTCAGAGAAATTACACAGACAGACAGTAGATGTGTTATGTGAAGTGCTTATTAGTTGGAGGTACAGAGAAGCACAGCAAAGGCTGTAAGGAATTTAGCAGGGGGTAGAAACTTAAGTGGACAAGTAGCTGTATGAAACATTAAGTTGATTAGGTAGACAGCTTGTATAGAACTGTATTAAAGAAAATAGAGGCAGAGGTAGTTTCTTGGGAAATAGAAGTTTTGTAGGAGAGAAAGTAGGTGAAGGTGGAGTGACTGTAGAAAAATATTGTAAATGACAGTTGTGAGAGAATATACAGTGAGACTTTTTATTGATAGAAATATAAGCTGCATACATAAGATTAGGGTACAGAAAGGTTATCTAAAGAAGTGTACCTTTAATGGTGGAGTTTAGGTTGGGTATAGGAGGGTAGCTTGTGGTAGTGGAAGAGCACAACCAGTTATTTAAGAGGTGTTTCTTAAGTGATGTTTTGAAGCCATGCAGTCTGTTTACCCATATTATTTCTGCAGGATTTTTATTGCAGATTTTTGCTACCTGGTCATAGTATAGTCAGTCCTTGCATTGTTGTTTGTTTTTCTGATGGATAGAAAAGCTTTGTTGTTGGAACGTAGGCTTGATTAGTGGTGTAGGGTTTTAGTATTCCTTTAATAGCAGGGCATTTTTCTGGGGAGTTTATTAGTTATGGGCTGTAAAAGTTGAAGGTACTTGAGGTATTTTTTAAGATCTAGCTAGTTAAGGCTTTTTAACACTATCCAATGGTGGGTTTTATGAAGTTTATTTGTTGCAAAATTAGCAATTTTGTTTTAAGTTTGTCTCTAGTTTATGATTAAGATTTGCAGAGAATGGTGAGGCATAGAGTAATGATAGAAGCAGTTATGTTTGTTCTATAGTTGTCTTAAGTTATTAGTGAGGAATTGTCTAGCCCTGTAGAGGGAACCTCGTTTCCAGTTTGTTTTTTGATGGCCAGTTGTAGGTTCAGGTCATATTTGAGATTATCACTGAGTAGGGTTACCACCTGTCCCACTTTGCAAGGGACAGTCCCTCTTTGGGCAGTTGTGTCCTGCAAAAAAAATAAGAAAATGGCAAATGTCCTGACATTTTAGGACAAAATCATTTCCTATATTTTATGTAATAGTTGGATAAAACAGTTATTCTGTATCCAAAACACCTAAATGGTATAAGAAACAGAATAAGCAACTAAAATGCTACAAGAATAAGCTTGTATTTAGGCAAAAAAGTGAAGTTCTGTCCATGGTACTGGCCATGGGTATGTTTCGCCCTGCAAAACCAGACGTTTGTACCAAAAATGTTCCACTTTATGCATTTGAAAAGGTGGCAACCCTACTGAGCATTAGTCCAAGGAGTTTTGCCTGTGTAACATGACCTATTTTTGTTTTATTGACAGAGTTTCCTATTGGTTAAGTACCTGTGGAACCAGGTTAGTGATGGGATATTGAGGTTTAGAGAGGCTAATTCCTTAAGGAGTTTCTGGTATGAGACAATATCATATGCTTTAGATAGGTCCAGGAAGACTGTGTTGAGACTAAGGTTACAGTTGTGTTTGTATAGTTTAGTGCAGAATGCATAAGTGTTTTGTAGCATACAAAATTCTGGATAAAACTAGTTTACTTTGTAAAAGGTTCATACGCATTTACTTATTAGCAAATTTGTTCACTCTCCAAACACACCCTGAATTCCTTACAAAATGTTTCTTAATCATTTGCCAAAGGACCTTTGTGAAGAGTGATGAAGGGAGGGGTATATTTGTGTATATTTATTAACCTCTACACCTGTCTCTAATATTAAAATTAGTCTATGCATGCTTTTTCTCCAGTCCTCTGCTAACTATGTCTTACCAGGGATTTTAGCCTATCTGTATAGGCATAGGTGTTTGAGACCCTGGGTTTTCCTGGTCAGGAACCTCTGTGGTCTGTCCAGCTGCTGCATGTGCTTGGCAAGGTACATGCTGAAGGGAGCATTGTACTTCATAATGGGTCTGAAAAGGGAGGAGTACAGGGATGTTATAACCTCCTTGTTCCTGTATGAAATACCATTATTTATAAGGTGGGCCATGTAGAAAGCCTTCTGTACAATGGAGGCAATGTAGTGGTCAAAAGTCAGCTTGCTATCAACCTGGGTGCCCAAGTCCCTCACGACTGATTGCATGCTTACTACATTGTTATTAGTGTGATAATAAGTGGGGATGCTATTTTCCCCAAAGGAGATAATTATACATTTCTTGGCCTACAGTTTGAGGACCTGCTTCTGGCACCAGTCATTAGTTTGAGTAAGGCCCTCTTGAAGGATGTTAACATCACTAGGGGAATTTAAGACAGCGTCCAGCTTGCAGTCATCTGCAGACTTGGTCAGCCACAGAACATTGGTTTTGGCTTGCACTTCAGAAAAATATATCCCAAACAGTAGAGGCCCCAAGACCAATCCTTGGGGTACACTATTTGTTACAGGTCTAATACTAGAAGTGGCTTCCCCTATTTTGACTGAGTGGGTTGTATCAGTGAGTCAGTTAGCTACCCATCTGGTAACATATGGGTTGATGCCTAACTGGGAGAGTTTATCTATTATGCCTGAGTGGGGAATAGTGTTGAAGTCTTTGGCCTGGTCAAGGTAGGCAGTGTGCATGATCTTGTTCTTGTCCATAGCTTTGGTGACTGTTTCAAAGAAGTCAACCAAGTTTAACAGGCATGATCTTCCTTTGACAAAACCAAATTGTGTGGGGTCAAGAGATTGGAGGTTGCCAATGTCCTTGTTTATAAGGTCCATGTTAATGTGTTCCATGGCCTTGCAGATCAGGCTAGTTAGGCTGACAAACCTATAATTGCCTGGGTCAGTGGACGCTCCACCTTTGTGAAGAGGGATGACAGTCATTGTCTTCCATTCAGCTGGGACAAAGTGGGCGCTCAGGCTTTGGTTGAATAGGCTGCCTAATGGAGCTGAGACCTCATGCCTGAGTTCATGTAGGATGCAGCCAGGGATGTTATCAGGTCCCACTGAGATTGTATTTTTTTGCCTTTCAGAGGGCATTAAAGACTTGCTCCCTGGTGATGATAGGAGGGGGGCAAGTGCTGGGAATGTCCTGGTTTACTGATGGGGGGACAAGTTATTACTGAACCTATCTGCCAGCTGGTTGGCTATATCTATGGCATTTGTGTATGTGGTGTTATTGACCACCAGTTCAGAGCAGATTTGGGTATTATCTTTGAGACTGTGGACATATTTGAAGAAGGCCTTGCGATTGTCCGTAGTGGATGTGACCAATTTGGACTCAAAGTTAGCCTTAGAGGATTTCACCAGTGACCTTATTTTCTTGTTCAGACAAAGGACAGGTTGCTTCCAATTTGGCACCTGTTCCTTCATAAACCTGGACAGCAATTTTTTTCCTTTTATTATAGAGTTTATTTATTGCTGCTGTCCACCAGACAGGTTTACTCTTCCTTGAGGAAGATGATTTGGTCTTGTCAGGTATTGCTGAGCCCATTGCTGAGTAGATGTGCATGTAGAATTTGGTGTAGGCTTGGACATTAGTGCTAGTTCCAACTGAAGGGACAGTGGCTGTGAAGTTGCTTATACCTGCTCTGAGGAGACTGTAGTCAGCTTTGGAAAAGTTTTTCTGTTTGACCCAGAAAAAGGGGGGGGGTCAGGGGGATGGTGACTTCAAAAGTGATTGCTTTATGGTCGGATCTTACCAAGGAGGATGACACTGTAGGGGTGCTCCAGTGGCTACTCATGTTGGCTAGGACGAGGTCCAGGATATTTTCACCTCTCATAGGGCTGTCAAACAACTGATCCAATGAACTGGCATTGACAAAGTAGAGAAATCTCTGGGCATTCATGCTCAGGCTAAAATAGGTCTTCCACTCTATGGTTGGGTAGTTAAAGCCTTCCAGGATCAGGTAGAGGATTGAATCTTGTTGGATTCAAGTAAGTCCAGATAGGTGGAGTGAGCATGCTGAGTCATGGTTGGGGTTCTGTAGCTGGCTATGATTTCAATAGGTGTTTTGTCAACAGTTAACTGCATTTGAAGTGTCTCCTGTGTGTCATACCGTTTGATCAGCCTGGAGGTGTGTATGTCTTTGATAAATATAAAAACTCCATCTCCTTTGGCTTTGCAGCCTATGTTTGGGGTCTGAAAGTATAGTTGGATGAGTAGCCTGGTAACTCTGGGGTGCTCTCTGCAGCTTTGAACCAGATTTCAGTGACTGTACAAATGCTAGCATCCCCCAGGGCAAGGAATGCTTGAAATGAGTGCAGTTTTGTGCTAAGACTCCTAGCATTTAGAAGCATGACCTTTTGTTTAGTATTTTGTGCTCATGACTTTGCCTAAAAATGCACTATGGGGGAGGAAAGAACCTTTGCCAGAAGCCTGAAACCCAGGGGAGATGGATGAATGCCATCTCTGGCAAAGCATTGTGGTCTGTCAGTCATGTCCTTCCAGGCTGTCAGGTACTTGGTCCCCTTGGAATGACACCAGAAACTAAGTCAATTATTAAAGTCCGTCATTTTCTGTTTATATTGAGGCATCATTCTGGGTGATGGTAGGATGCAGCTTAAGTTTATGGACATACCTGCCTGTGACACATATTCAGCGAGCTCAATCATGTCTCTCTTCATATAGTCCAGAGAGGTACGTCTCAAGTCATTCACAACAACACGGACTATGACAGAGTCATAACAGTACCTGTTGTTAAGGGACTTGAGTGCATGTGTGATATGGCAGATTCTAGCACCTGACAAACAACTTACCATTGCTTTCTCCTTGTCTAGCCTGGTGAGCGGCACATCTGTGGGTCTCACGATAGAGTCTCCTGTAACTAGTATGTTGAGTTAGTGGCTGGGCTTTAGAGGCTGTGAGACACAGATGTGTGTACTATGTGTGATGCTTGGTGCTGTGGGTTGTGATATGTGTGTGTGTGTTTTTGCTTCGGAGGTCTCTTTTGTTTAGGTATTTTTTTTAAGAAAACCTGCATATGTAGGAGTGTGTTGTACAGTTGTGGGTGGTGCTATAGGTGTGGTGTTCGTAGTGTTTGTACAGACAATATTCTCAGTGCCAGATGTACTGGCATGTGACTGAGACAGCAAGGATTCTATGTGCTTAATGTAATTGGACCTCTCACATATTGTGTTCCTAGGTGGTAGTAGCAGAGGGTTATCTGTGTACATAACGCAGTTGCTACACTGTCTCAGGATGCCCATATCAATCAGACTAGCAGAAGAAACCATAGGAAATTGTCCATCCATGGTTATCAGAATCTGTTGAGGAGAGGTCAGGGATTATGGAGTGGGTACTATAGGATTATAGGATCATTGGAAGTTACTAGGCTGTTGTCCCCAAAGCCCTTATAAGCCTAGCCAAGAGTTTAGCCCATATTTAGAAAAATCATCACCTGATGCCCCTGTTCAGCTGGGACATGGGTGGAATCCCAAGAATGTAGTAGAATGAAGGGAAATGCTTGATAATTAAATATATTTATTTATTTTGTTGACATGAAATGTTTTAGACTTGACTTGGTTTTATTTTTTTTACTAATGATGGTTAAACAATAGTTGACATATACATGTATTTATTATCTTTTTATTTTTTAAGCTTGGAGCATGGGTATTTGTTATTTAGTCATCATCTTCTTTTGGCTGTTCCCATTAGGGGTCGCTATAGCGGATCATCTGTTTCCATTTATTCCTGTCCTCTGCATCATGCTCTTTCACACCAACTGCCTGCATGTCCTCTCTCACCACAAACATAAACCTCATCTTAGGCCTTCCTCTTTTCCTCTTACCTGGCAGCTCCATCCTTAGCATTCTTTTCCCAATATACCCAGCATCCCTCCTCAGCACATGTCCAAACCAATGCAATCTCGCCTCTCTTGCTTTGTCTCCAAACTGTCCAACCTGAGCTGACCCTCTAATATACTGATTCCTAATCCTGTCCATCCTTGTCACACCCAGTGCAAATCTTAACATCTTTAACTCTGCCACATCCAGCTCTGACTCCTGCCTTTTCGACAATGCTACCGTCTCCAACCCATATAATACAGCTGGTCTCACTACCCTCTTGTAGACCTTCCCTTTTACTCTTATTGGTGCCCGTCTGTCACAAATCACTCCTGACACTCTTCTCCACCCATTCCACCCTGCCTGTACTCTCTTCTTCACCTCTCTTCCACACTCACCATTACTCTGAACTGTTGATCCCAAGTACTTAAACTCATCCACCTTTACCAACTCTACTCCCTGCATCCTCACCATTCCTCTATCCTCCCTCTCATTTACACACATATATTCTGTTTTAGCCCTGCTGACCTTCATTCCTCTCCTCTCTAAAGCATATCTCCACCTCTCCAGGGTCTCCTCAACCTGGTCCCTACTCTCACTACATATCACAATGTCATCTGCAAACATCATAGTCCACGGGGCCTCCTGTCTAATCTTATCTGTCAACCTGTCCATCACCACTGCAAATTAAAGGGCTCAGAGCTGATCCTTGATGTAATCCCACCTCCACCTTAAACGTATCTGTCACTCCCACCGCAGTCCTCACCAGTGTCACACTACCCTTGTACATATTCTGTACCACTCTTACATACTTCTCTGCCACTCCTGACCTCCTCATACAATACCACAGCTCCTCTCTAGGCACCCTGTCATATGCTTTCTCTAAGTCCACAAAGACACAATGCAACTCCTTCTGACCTTCTCTGTATTTCTCCAACAACACTCTCAGAGTAAATATTGCATCTGTAGTGCTCTTTCCTGGCATGAAACCATACTGCTGATCCCTAATCATCACCTCCCTTCTTAACCTAGCTTCCACTACTCTTTCCCATAACTTCAAGCTGTGACTGATCAATTTTATCCCTCTGTAGTTACTGCAGCTCTGCACATCACCCTTATTCTTAAAGATAGGTACCAAAACACTTTTTCTCCACTCCTTAGGCATCCTCTGACTTTCCAAAATTTCATTAAACAATCTACATCTGAAGCAGTCGGGAGTTTGACGAAAATGCGGTGAGATGTTGTGTTTTGCATTTATGTATGTGTAACGTTATCGTGGTTATTGTGTAATAAAGATCTTCCAACTCAAGAGAACAGGTTGTCGTTCAGGAGTGCTCATCTTTTGGTTTATAAAGTGGTGTCATTATTTTGAGCACTTTTTATCTCCTTTTTTTTGTGTTTTCGAGTATTTTTGGTGAGATGGAAAGACTTCCTGAATATGTCAGTGATGAAAAAGCAAAAGGCGGAGAAATGGGAGAGATCAGGAAGATGAATGGCCAATTATCGCAGTTGGTAGATTTGCTAATCCCAGTCTGCCAATCCATGAATTGAGTTTTGGGACAATGGAACTCTTTGAATGGAGCTAGTTGTGAAGGTTCTCCCAATATTTTAATGGAGAACATGGAAAAAATGAACGCTGTAACTTCGGACAGCAATTTGGCAGTTTGAACTAACATGAATAGCAGACAAGGTGACTGTACGAAAGCTATTTCATGGAATAATATTAATGACTTTAACTCTATTATAATGAAAAACTTTGTATTTAACAATCTTAAGCATAATGATGTACAATGTGAAAACAGTTATGCTAAAAATTTCGTTAAATTTGATGAGGTTTTATATAAATACAAGACTCTTGACCTTGAAAATGTATACTTAAAGGAGTGTATAAAACTGAATATTGCGCCTAAAGGTTTAAGGTTATGGAAATACCCAAAGTTTGTGACGGGTCTGATTTCCACAAAGAATGAATTCAAATATTTGACAGATGTGGAACAGACGTAGTCAAAGCAATAATTAGATAGAATGAAAAGGAAATGGATATTCTATAAAGAGACTTAGAGCAGACCAACCAACATATTTTACATGATTTGATGTTCACTATTGAACCTGAGAAGATTAAATAATATGATATTTTAGGAAAAAGTAGAAGGAAGGTGTAACAGTATTTACAATAGAAAGATGAGAAAAATAGATAGGGACTTAAAGGAGTATAGACAGCAAACCTGCTGCCCTAAACCTAAGATTTATTCTAATAGCTATGGTGAAAATGAAAGAGATGTTAGGGAATGTAACAATCAAGATGTCCAACCCTATGAGGGAAATCATGGTTTCAGAAGACCCTCTTATAACCTGAATGCCCCTTTGGAGTTTCCGCCTTTCCAAAGATCGGAGATGTTAAAAAACAGGGAACCAGTATATTACAATTACAACAGGGGCAAAGGGAATTTCTGGGACAATCAGTGGAGGAGATAGGTAATACTAGTTTACACCATGACAAAATTTTGAAGGACAATTATAAGTATAGCTTCAAAGGATATCACATTTTAATTACAGTGATATACCTATTCATGAAAATCATTTTAAATTATTTTTAAGGGTTTTAAATTAATTCCCAGAAAGAAATCAGACATAAGTAAAGCCATAATATATTTGAAACTATTTCTTAGGAAAAAGAACTAGAGCTGCTTTTTAAAGGACAAAATAGACACACAGGTAAAATCAATAGTTTAAATAGGAAAAGTACATTAAATCCACCTCTACATCCACAAGTGATGAATTCTGATGTTTTATTAGAAAATGTTTAAGGAAAGGGATACCACAGAACAAAGTGTTCTCTAATTTAACCAGAGATTAGAGATTTTTATTGGATTAACTTAGGAAAACCATATTTCGAAGAGTGATGAAGCCAGATAAAGGTTAGTGGCACAGTTTTCATTAATATCATCACCTATGAAGCAAAAATGATGAAAATCTTGGAGGACAATACTAACTATTCAAGAATATCTGTAAATTAAATTAATATTGCCAATAAAAAATTTCTTAACCCTGAATGACATTTTATTAGAGGGAACAATAGATTTGGATACATATACTTTTTTATGTAACAAAAAAACGAGAGTTCCTTCCATATTTGGCATCCCAAAGGTCCACCAAGACTGAGTAGATCTGCCATTGAGACCAATAGTGTCATCAGAGGGTTTAGTAACTGCCCTCTTGACTTAGATTTTAAATGCCACACTCAAGGATTTTTCTATGATGGGAACCAATGTACTTAAAGATTCATGGGATCTACGAAAATGTGTGAAAACAAACCTATTTAATGACAAGATTATTTTCATTACTATAGATGTAGATCTTTTTACATCTATTCCGCATTAAGAGGGGATGTTATGGTTTGAGGATGCATTGGCTAAATATGGGAAACTTAGCAATAATGAATTTAGAACTTGTTTAACACTAATGGACATGGTTTTAAGGAACAACTTTATTTTCTACGAAGGAAAATTTTTTTCAGCAACTGAATGGTGTAGCAATGGGGGCGAGTTGGACCCCAACATATGCTAATATTATCCTTTCCTATCGGGAAGAAAAATACATTTTCAGTTCTGAATTTGCAAAGTACTGGACTTTGTACAAGTGTTACCTGGATGATATTTGTATATTTTGGACTGAGTCAGAAGAGATGTTTTTAGATTTTATTAACTACATTTCTAACACTACTTACTTTTTAAGATTCACTTATGACATAAATTATTTGGATATAACTATTAGGAAAGACCATGGTAGGTTTAGATCTACAGTTTTTAGAAAGGAAACATACTTCAATGCTTACTTATTTTCTATGAGCACTCACCCTTTTCATCAAAAGAAAGGTTTAGTGAAAGGGCAATTTGTGAAGGGAAGTCAGATGACCTCAGATGGTAGTGATTTCTTCATTGAGTGCCAACTTTTGACAAGTATGTTTAAGAAAAGAGGCTACCCTGATAGTTTACTTGAAGTAATTAAAGATGCGGTTATGGAGAGTAGAAAAAACAGATTTGCACCCCCACTAGGAAAGAATATGATGTTCCAACTAATGCTAGAAATGTTTAGGAGCTTTTGTAACAGATTACAATGGAGATGCAGTTATAATTAGAGAAATTATAGAAAGAGAATGGGATAGATTTTCCAGTATTTCTGATTTTGAAGTTATTTTTAATAAACCTCTCAAGTTTACATATAGGAAAGTTGCTGCTATAATGAATTTACTAGAAAATAATAAAAATGGTAAAACAATTACCAAAGGTGGTATGGTAGGAACACACAAATGTGGGTGTTGCTTGCAATGTCATTTTTTGAAAACAGGTGAGAGAATTTATTTGAATGGTAGGAGCAAATGTATTCATAGTAACAGCTTTGCAAACTGTAACACAAATAGGGTGGTATGCATAGCATTATGTGACAAATGTTCATCATTCAACATAGGAAAAAGTCAAAGAAAACTAAAAGTTAGAATGAATGAACATGGCTATGATATCAAGACAAAAAACTGTAACAATGCCTTATACAGGCACAGCATGGTTTGTCATGAAGCTATTTTTTTTTTTGTATTGCAGGTTATTCCCATGGATCAAAGAGAGGGTCCATGGGAAACTAGATTAGAATACAGGGAACTGTATTGGCAAATAATACTGGATGCCACAAAATGCCTAGGTCTAAATGATATAGTTTCCCTGGCACCTGTTTTAAAATTGAGGGCAGCAGATGGCAACATATGATTGTCCAAAGAAAACAAAGGGAAACGCTTGATAATTAAATATATTTTTTTCATTTTCTTGACATGAAATGTTTTAGACTTAACTTGGCTTTATTTTTTTTACTAATAATGTTTAAACAATAGTTGACATATACATTTAGTTATCTTTTTATTTTTTTAAGCTTGGAGCATGGTAATTTGTTATTTATGTTATTGATTCCATTTGGCAAAAATGCAAAAAACAACAATGCTAGACTCAACAACACAAGACTTACCAACACTCCACCAATTCAAACTAATGAAAAAACTCTATTAAAATCTCAATGGCAATGTCTATCTCCTCCAGACTAATAGCTCCTGCCCAACCTCAACTCGGCAACCATAGGCCTCCCTCGCCTCTCCAACCATTAACTACCCCGTCCCTTAATTAATTACTCATTAATTACTCATCTTTACTAACTACTAATGAATTTTTTCTTTTTACCTATTTTATTTTTTTTTTTTTATTTTAATCTGTCCAAATTCAATTCCTAGCTTATATTTATTTTTTTTATTTTTTATTTTTTTGTACCTCTGTGCTTTGGAGCTTTTCTCCCCGGGTCTCCACTGAAAATGGATATGTATCCAGTTGGACTAACCCGGTCAACAAATGTAAAATAAAATAAAATAAAATAAATAAATTTATGAAAGTAGTTTTTATATTGTAATTATATTCTAATTGGTTGCTTGGTCATTGGCTAGACTATATTAAGAGGCACAAAGATTAGATATGAATACATCTGAAGAAGTCAGGAGTTTGACAAAAATGCCATGAGATGTTAATGCATTTTGCATTTATGTATGTGTTCATTTATTGTGGTTATTGAGTAATAAAGAATTTCCAACTCAAGAGAATGGGTCGTCCTTTAGGAGTGATCATCTTTTGGTTTTTAAAGTAGTGACATTATTTTGAGCACTTTTTATCTTCTTTTTTGTGTTTTGGAATCACAAAAACAGACCTGGATACAGCAAAACCTGTAACCAAGCTATGTTAAAGATATTTAAACTGTGTTTAGGTTGATTTAACACAGGAGAACAGATGCACACTTAAACATAACAGTAGCAAACAAGAGCAAACCAAATGAAACAAATTAACCAATTGACCAATTAACCAATGGAAAAGCTCAAAACTGAGCCCTATTCTGGCAGTCTTCAGTCAGATAAGTTCTAACTGCACACTCCTGCCACTAGGGTGGAAGGGAACCCTCCAAAAAAGATGGCCTGGATTACTAATCAAGTTATACAAACAGAGCTAGATTCAGCAGGTCTGAATCTAGTCTATGCTACAGAAAACAAGGCACACCAAATTTTGAAAGAAATAGTTCAAATATGCAGTCACAATAAGCCTTCAACCAGCAATTCCATGCTCAGAAGGGCAGAATCTACCCTCTCCTCCCACAAGAGTGTAGACCACAAACCTCCTTAATGTAAAACAACTGGCCTGAAGCCCAAGTGTTTAAACCAAATTGCTTAGAATAACAGTTACAATTTAATCAGGCTACTAAGAAGCAGTAATAAATGTAGCAGAATAAATGCAGTTGAGTACTTTTAAGAACAAGCAGCAAAAGCAAAATCAAGTAATAAAGTAGGAAGAAACACAAATACAGTAAAAGCAAATGAATAAAGTGCAATTGTATTTTATTTTTTATTTTTTGTTAAGTGTGAAGGGATGAAACAACATAATTCAAGGTTGAGAAGCTAAAGGGGTGGGTCTTCTAAATGATCTCTCTCTATTCAATAGAATGAGCTGATGAGATGAGACTGGGAAGAGTTGCAGGGAACTCAAAAGCCATCAAATTTAAAAACGAAACAAGGACTGGGTAGGGGAGAATGCAGTCAGAAATGAGTGATATTCAGAGTAATGCAGACCATCTAAACACTTCAGCTAAATACAGATATTTCTAAATAAAAGAGCAATACTGTTTCTCAGCTTTTCCCACTAACTAACTGATGCTATTCACAGTTTCCAAAGAATTTCTTTGGTAACTTTTTTAACTAATCAAGCCAAGAACTCTTAAAACTCCAACTGAACAGAAATTTTGAAACAAAACAAATGTAATAGTAGAATTAGAAACAAAATAGAAGTGATCAAACCTTAAATAAAGAGCTTCAAATCAAAATTAAATGCAATCAGGTGTGAACTCATTAGAATTGATGAATCCCAAATACTTGGCTCCGTGTATCTGATTTAAACATAGTGCAGGAACTCTCTCAGTGTTTGTTTTTAATGGATTGTAACTGTGAATAGTTACTGGTTGGGAGAAGGAAAACACAACAGCACTGTAGGATGCCCTACATCCAGTGGGTGTGTCAGGTTAGACTTATAAACTCCTTGAAGGCTGATTGTGGCCGAGGCGCTAGAGAAATAAACTTGTTCCAGTGGCTGTTGTGGTTTCCGTTTTGTGGTGAAGCAACTGTGTGTCTATCTGTTCCTGTGTTGCAAGTAGACTTATAAAGTGTTAGATGTATTTTGTCAAGATTGGAAATGTAAGTAAGCAGTCTACAATTCACAGGTTCTATTCATTAACATCCAACCTCCCTTTCATTTGTTGGCAACTGCATATGATGTTATTGCCATTTAATATCCTCATGCATATTTTAAGGACAATGATATAGAATGTTTTACAAACTGCATGCCACAGATTAATGGTCAGATAAGAGAAGAATGACCCAAAACACAGTGGTGAGACTGAGCTGTACATTTTCAAGCAATAGTAAAAAAAAAAAAAAACTGCATGCCCTGGAAGCACTTCTCACCCTGAAGAACACAGACATATGTGCAGTCATGGAAAATGCTTTAGAACTATGGAGAGCACCCAAGCTATCAAAGACTACAATGCTTTTCATACATTTGATCCCCTCAGCTCAGGATAAAACAAAGGGAGGAGGTGTCTCAGTGTTCATAAAGGACAAGTACACTGCTAGACTGGTCCAACAATATGACTTGCTTGAACTGTTCCATGCCCAACAAACCATAGGTACGAATCCCTATCATATCACACCACAACCCATTTTAAAAGGCCTTTCTAACATCTCTTTATCCTTTATTTAATATTAGCAATTTACTCAGCCCAAATTTCAGAGTTCGCCCCATCAGTAATACACCAAAAATGTTCCCTTACATATTAGTTAGGTCCTCTTCTAAAACTAACTTCTTCACCTACTTTGCAAGGCATCTTCTATTAGTATTTCGAAGTGGTGACATACACCCTAATCCTGGCCCATCTTGCACTCATCATATCAGTAATACCTCCCCACCTCAATACCACCTCCTAACACTCAAAATGTATCTATAATGATAATTAACATTCGGAGTATTTGCAACAAAATTACTGAACTCCATGCGTGGCTATCGCAACACAAACCTGATATTGTAGCTGTTACAGAAACTTGGCTAAAGCCACATTTATCTGACACTGAAATAGTTCCAACTGGTTATAGTACCCTATGAAAAGACAGACTTCTAAAGAAAGGGGGGGGTGTAGCTTTAATCTATCGCAACTCTTTAACCATTTTAACTTTCTCCCAAACCATTCCAACCTTCGATAAAATAGAAATCTTACTATCATCTCTACACATTAACAATAGTAAACACCTGTGCATAGCAGTATTATATATTCCACCAGGCCAAAACATCCCTATGATTGGAAACGTTCTATCTTGGACCACTCATAATATATCCTGTGAAACTATCATTTTAGTTGATACTAACATTAATTGGCAAAATTTAGCCTTAAAATCCCCAGATAACTGTATTAATCTCCATGGGTATGTACAACTTATTCCTGGCCCAACACAAATCCCAAATAAACAACCAGAAGCCACCCTAGACTGGATTCTTGTATCAGACCCACACAAATACTCTAATACAAGTACTCTCCCTGACATCCTAAGTGACCATTTACCAGCCTCTACACATAGAACCCATACTCAAATACCCAAACCCCACACATATAAATTAGCTAGAAATCTAACCAACTTCAACCAAATAACTTTCAACAACTCCCTAAAAGCTCAGCATTGGACCCCACTAAAAACATTATCATTAGAAGAAGCTGTATTCTATTTTAATAAGTTCATCCTTGACACATTAAATACTTTAGCCCCTATCAGGTTGAAAAGAATAAAACTCAATCATGCTCCTTGGATCAGAAATCCTACAAAGCAAATTCTTCTCAACAGAGACCGGGATTGGAAACAATGGCATAAAAACAAAAACAAGCAAATTAAATCTATTTCAAACAACTTCACAATAAAGCTAAGGCATTAGTAAAAATGACAAACAAAACTAGTTTTCACAACAACTATCTAGTCAGAAAAACAACCCAAAAGAAATATGGAAATCAGTCAACTCACTCCTTCATCCTGTAACTACATAAAAACCCATCACCATACCCTGACAAAGATCCAGAACAAATAGCCCACATTTTTAATACCTACTTTACAGACACCATTCTCAAACTTGTCAGCAAACCCTCACCCCTAACACTATGTCAAGTAATTCAAGCTCTATTGGTGAGAATTACAACTTACATCTCTCACTTCACAAAAAACAAACAAAAAAAAAAAAACACTAGCAATATTCAAGAAACTCCAAAGCATTCCCTAAAACTGGTACCTACCTCTCTAATCTTTAAACTGCTCCCTAAACTTAGACCATGTCCCCTATCTGCCGAAAACCTCTCCTCTGAATACTTGAAACTTGGTGCAAATGTGTTAGCTTATCCCATCAGTATTCTAATTAAATCATGCACCTCTGTATTCACAGTCCCTCAAATATGGAAGAAATCTATCATAACCCCATTGCATAAGGGTGGAGATACTAACAATTTAACCGACTATTGACCCATTTTCATTCTCTCACCGTTATCTAAAATACTACAAAAGTGTATACATACCCAACTATTAAAACAGCTCACAGACAACAAACTCTTAGCCCAAACCCATACTGGTTTCCGCCGTGCACATAGTACTATTACAGCCTTACTTTCTTTCACCGATACCCTGAACACAGCTTTGGACTCTGGTCTACTGACATCAGTAGTTATATCAGATATAGCCAAAGCTCATGACACCGTATCATACACCAAACTAATCCATCAATTAGAAGCATTAGTATGTACTGAACATACCATTACCTGCTTTACTAGCTACCTGAAAGATAAACAACAATCTGTCAGATGGCAAAACAATCAATCTACTTATCTGGTTAATAACGTAAGCATCCTCCAGGGCTCCATTCTTAGACCATTACTTTTTAATGTATTTATAAATAATCTCCAAACTGTCTCCCTACATAGTTCTCTCATCCAGTACGCTGATGATTCTACCATTATATCCATGGCCAGCAACTTCCCAGATCTCCTCAAAATAACACAAAACACCTTCTAAAACATAGAAACAGAGCTAAACGAGGCTTAACTACTACTAAATCCCAAAAAATCCAAACAACTAATATTTTTATCCAAACCACCCCCACAAGACTTCAAAACTACTCCCTAAATAATACAGCAATTGAAGTAGTGAAAACAGCTAAACTTCTGGGCATTACTATAGATGATAAACTATCATTTAAATAACACATTCTTACAATCAAAAAACACACTCAAAACTAGGTAAACTATATAGACATAAACTGTATATGGTTAAGCCCACAAAAATAAAACTGGCAAATTCCCTCCTACTTCTCTTACTCCTCTATGGTTCCCCCATCTTTACCAGCCTTCATGCATCCTTAAGCAATAAACTAGTCTCTAATAAAATTGCCAAATTTGCTTCTGGACTGCAGAACTTCACTCACCACTGTCATGCTATTAATAAATTGAAATGGTTGGAATTCCCTCATTACCTCCAATACACTCAACTAACTCTTGCTCATAAAATAATATGCAATCCAAATAACTACCCATCACTCCATTCTGTTTTACAATCCTACATCCCAACCCAAAATCTTCATACTACTAATAAACAGCTTCTTACTTACTGTATTAGGCATATACCACAATATCATTAGGTGGATAGCAAACTGGCTCACTGACAGGACACATGTTGTCCATATAGACAAATCCACTTCCAGTAAGAAACCTATTACTAATGGTTTCTGACAAGGCTCAGTGTTGGGACCCCCTGCTGTTTGATATATACTTCACTGAAATGAAAAACAATGTTGGTGCTTTTGGCTCACCAAGTTCACCAATGACTGTAAACTGGGAGCAATCATCAATCTTCAAACAATGTTGACATCTCACAAGCAGGCCAAAAACTGACAAACAACTGTTGCCAAAACCATGGCCTAAGACTAAATACTAAAAAATACGTAGTCATACCCTTCGGTAAATCAGATATCCTTGCAAATTATAATATTACTAGCACACACACAACCCTAATAGTAGACCTGGTGCTGAGGGACCTAAAACCACAGATAAATAGTAGCCTAAACACTGACCACCAGATAACTATGGTAATGAGGAAATCCTTCTCTGTAGCTCAACCTTTATAACTAAAGGCATGGTATTAAGGTCAAAGGAAATCATAATGCCACTGCATTTGGCCCTCATCAGGCCCATAATCAAGTACAATACTCCCTTCTACATGTCCCTAACCAGGCACTTACACCAATTAGAGTGGCCTCAGAGGTTTCTTCTTATAAAAATACAAATTGCATGACACATGTCTTATGCAGACCAACTAAAAGCCCTAACTCTTTACTCCATCTCATATCATTTATTGAGAAGTGACTTATGCCTGACCTACAAGCATTCTCTGATCCAGCCCTGATAAAAATGTTGCATATTCACAAGAAAAACTATACAAGGTTTGCACATTCCATGGACCAGAACTTTATTAGTAACTCTAACAGAACTTGCTGGAGAGACAGATTTGTATCCCAAAAAACACCTCATCTATGGAATAAACTTCTTTGTAAAACAAAGCTGATCCCTCACTGTCTTAAAAAAAGAATTTGGATGAATGTATGGGGAGCTGTAAATTCACAACCAGGATTCTGCCCATGTCCCTTATGGACAGATGCAGTCTGTAAAATGACTTGGGGCTCCAGCACCTTAAGACCAACTAGTCCATGTCATATCTGGGGAATTAAGAAACAGTATTTATTTATTTATTGCATTTGTTAACCGGGAAAGTCCACTGGGCCTAGAAAGAGCCCATTTTCAGTGGAGGCCCAGGGAGAAAAGCTCCACAAAGTTACATAGAATGAGGTTATTTAAAAGATAAACAGATTAATACAAATAAAGGGTATAATGTGGTAGTATCATAATCATTGTAAGATAAATTAATGACTGGTGTACATATTGTCATATCTTGGTTATTATTGGCTAGGCTTGTCAAGGATCTTCTGTCATTAGCACAGTAATCACATCTAAACCTATGACTGATGTCCAAGATTTGTTTTACATTGAGACCAATTTTTGTGGTGGCCTTTATCAGTGTGGCTTTTAATTTATTTAGAACACTGTAGATGGCACAAGTGCTTTCATTCCTAGCATGCATAGAAGAGTGTTGTGCTTTAATCCTAGTATACCAGAGTCTGGAATGTCCGTATCAAGCAGGAGATTGATGCTGGCTATCTAGCTTGTTAAGCTATGTTAGTATTGCATGTTAGAAGCCTTTTTAGACTTCAGGATTTCATGTATCCTTCTAAGGGATTTGAGAAGTTGAGGCAACTTTTTACATGTTGCTTTTTAATGACTGCATCTCCCGACATCAAACTAAATGCACAGAAAATTGTTTTTTTCTTTTCTTTCTATCTCTGTGAGCAACATGATTGCCTGTACATACATAATTCGAAATTGGGTGGCTGGCGTAATTGTTAAAGTGTTTATCTTACAGACATAATTTGGGGGGTTGATTCTCAAATGAGGTAATTTGTTAGGCTTAAAATGGCCCACAAGGGCAGTTAGCTTAGCAGTAACCTATGAACCTATAACTAGTTGTGTAGTCACTTGATGTACTGCATCCAAAAATAATACATATACAAATAACAGTTGTATGGTTTCATATTACTGCAGATGATGTTGTAGTTGGTTGTATACAGATTTACTTCAGTTCCTTGCTGCAAAGCTATTTCTGTGGCAAAGAGAGATAAGGCACTCTTCCTGTGTTCTGAAGGTTCACTGCAGTGAGAGTTGAAATCTGACCTATGTAGAAATGTCTCATGTGTTCCAACAAACATTTTGTTGTGTTTATTTCATAGATTGCTTTGGTTCATTTGAACTACGTTTCCCTTTTATTTATGTTTCAGCTCCCTGCTACAAAGCTGTTTGTATGGCAAAGAGGGATAAGGGCCCGTTCTGAAGGTTCATTGGATTTAGAGTTCGAATCCTGAACTAATTAGATATATTTCATATGTGCTAACATTTTCTAGTCTGTATGTCATAGATTGCTTTTCCTCATTTCAACTACTTGTCTCTTTTTTTTGATTTTTCTTTTTTTTTGGGGGGGGGGGGTAGAGTTTGCATGATGTGCCGCTTAGCACAAACATGTCAAATGGCGAAACATGAATGTCAGGTTTGGCTGTACTTATCTCGTTTGGTTGAAGAGCAGTAGGGTGCAGACTGGACTAGTGGGCCACCCAGGAAGCATACAGAACACCTGCAAACAGGACATCTCTAAAAGGGAAAAGGTCAAAAACAATACATGGTTGCAGTTTCTGTATTTCATAGTGCAAGTGCACTTAATGGCAGTTAGCAGGGCTCCACAGTAACTGTGGCCATTGAACACTTGCAGATGGGACTCAGACAGCCAATAATTGAAACTGTATACATTCTATTAATTCTGTTGAGCAATGCACAAACCCGCAAAGCAGCATTGTGTGTCGGTTAACACAGAGACCTTAAGAATCATTAGGAAATTAGCAAATGTCATGTTACTAGTCCCCTCTATAAACCTACTGTGATCGTACTTCTATCTAATATAGCCAATTCCATATCAGCCTCATTGCATCTGTGAACAGCCGTTTATACTTGTGTCCTTCTTTTAATTGACTCTGCTCTATTACAAGCTTAATCTCTATAAACGTTGTTATTCATTGTTTATGTTGTGATTTCATAAACCTTGTCACTGTTTTCTTCGATATTTTAATAGTGTTTAAAAGTATTGTTAAACTCATGTTCAAATGTAATATGTCTTAAGTGAGGAGCTTTTCTCCCTTGGCCTCTGCTGAAGAAGGACATGTGTCCAGTCGGTCTTTCTCGTTAAACAAATGTAAAATAAATAATAAAATAAAATAAATAGCCCTGTTGCAGCAGGTGTAAGTATAGGGCTGGACTACACATAGTCCTGGTTTCTAGCACTGGGTGTGCAGCCTATTTTTACTGTTGTGATAGTGCAGTTTATAGCAATTAAATGAAAAATAGACAAGTATTACTTCAGCATTATTGTGGCAAGAGGTGTAAATGTAGGACTGCTATGCGCAAGGTTCTGAGTTCTAATACAAGATATTCCAGACATTTTACTGTTGTTCCACTTCCCATTATATTAATTCTCAGTTATAACATTTTAGATAATTGAGTTGATATGAATTACATGTATGAGGAATGAAACACCATTGCTGTGTTTTTGGATGTATTACTGAGGATATACTGTCTACTATATTTCTATAAGTATAATTCTGCTATCTGGACCTGCATGGCCTTCACAGTTAACTAAGACACATACATAACTGGATCTTTATCCAGTAATCTTGTTAGGTCACACAAATACATGTGTAATAGCTCAAACTGTCACTTGTATTTATGTATGATTCCTGAGTATGTCTGAGCCACACTTCTTCTATGACAAAGATGGAGAATCAACGCTGTGGAAGAAAATGCTTTATCTGTTCTGCCTAGGTTTGAATCCTACACTACAAAAGTAAATTTTCCTCAGTGTATAAAGACAAAAAAGTCAGGTCATTACATCTATGCCCCCAGTGCATGTTTACAAACTTAACTCACCTAACAGTTACCTTCCAACTTCAAATATATATTTCCAGGTTACATCAGTACTCACCCCTCAAACTAAGGCCAAGTATCAGATTAACCTTCCAGTTTCAGCTATTTAATTCATCCCTGCTTGCCACTGGTGTGCTCCACTTAACATTGTACAAAGTAGTTGGCATTGTTGGCCGGGGTTGTGCACTACCAGTAAATGCGATAACTGGAACTGGCAGGAAGACATCAGTTTCCATTACTCTAGTCAGCTGGTAGACATGGCTGGCATTGGAGCGGAAGGTGCTCACTTTAGAGGGCAAAGGTAGGGTGTCCTGGAGTCCAGGATATTTACTGGATTGCTGGTAAAGCACTACAGCCAAAGGCTTCTGCAGGGAAATTATTCTGGCTCACTGTAAAGGTCTGAGTGGTGGAATAGGTTAGCCCAAGATGTATCCAGTGCCACTGGTTTCTCAAGCACTGGACAGCAATGTAGACATCATTTTAATGACCTACGCAGGAGAGAAAAGGATACTCACAACTGTTGGTTGGAAGAATTTGCGACTGCGGAGATCCCTCAACAAGTACAACAATAAGAGAGTACTGGTAAGACTTAGAAAGCTAAATATAGGTGACAAGAGTTTGCATAATGCTTTCCATCCTTTTCTGTTCTTTTCTCAGCTCCCACCAAACTTGAGTTCAATTGACAGGCTCGTGTTGCTCATTTGGAGACACTGAGGGGAAACGAGTGGTATGTATGCAGCAGAAGAGAAATGCTATTGTAGCATTAAAAGCTAACAATAGCTTTTTCTGTCTTTTATAAAGTTGTATCAAATTGAGCATGCATATCCCAACTTTAAAGCAAATATGCATGTATTTGTCTGTAGCACAAACTGGTTGTAAGATTCCGATATTAGACTGTATTCACATGTTGTGGTTTGAATACCACAATTCCCAACTATATATTACTATTTCTTCAATAATATTTACATGAAATTAAAAACTCTATACCAGTGGCACAAATGCCCTCCTGTAAACTCTAAACTATATAATTAGAACACTCATATGTGCAATATATGCACATTTAGGATTACTTTCAGTAATCAGCTGTAAAGCATGTATCTGTTGGGATGTATATTTAAATGTAATACTTCAGATAAAAGAGTTGTATAATTGCATTAATGCATTATATGTCACATATGATGGTTCTAATTTTATCTTTTTTTCTCTCACCCCATCCCTTATCTGACTTTTTTATTTTCTATTATGTATCATCAAAATGTCTCCATGTCATCTATGCATGCCCAGATCACTAAATGCTACACAGCACAGCAAGGTAGGTCAGCCCCAGTGGCTCAGCCTGCCCCTGCTCCACCAGCTCCAGCACTGAAGCCCAGAATGTCTGGGAGCCAACCTGACAGCACTGCTTCTGCTACCCCTACACTACATGTGCCCTCAGGTAGTACTTCCCCAGAAGCTGGTGCAGTGGTTCCTTCCTGGAGCAGTGCTAGAGGTGGTGATTTCATTACCTGCAGAGAGTTGCCAGGGATGGTGCATATAGTTATGCACCACACCACTGGTGTATGCCTATGCTAGCTCTCCCTCATGGTCCATAGTAGGAGGAGATGTCAAGCATTCCAGCCACCAATGGAGTAAGTGGACAATGATGACAGTCCAGTGGGTGAGGACTTGATTCTCACTGTGTCCAAAATTGATGCCCATGACCCTGCATTGTCCCTTCCCTCACCCCAATCATGGTGCCCCTCATCCTTTTGTGTCCATCACTGTCCCTGTTGCTTGACTTATTTGTCATGTTTGTTTGCATTTGCTTCCTCACCTACTTAACTTACCTGACCCAGACATACCTACTTCCCTTAAGCAGTAGCCCAGTAGTCCTCTCTTACTGAATTAAAAAAAATGGGCACCTGTCCCACAAAAACATATTTCTTCTTAACACATGTGATCTGGTCCAATTGGCTATAAAACATGATTGCATTATTGTCACCCCTCTTTGTAGAGGTGACAGCCCAACTACAGTTAATATTCTGCACATATTTTCAGTTTATACTGTTAAAGAAATGAATAGCTATGGTTCTTTCCTACCTCCATCCCTTTCTTCTCCCCACTGCTTGCTCCCCATTTCACTGCTTTCATATGTACCCTATTTTAACACCTATAATGTGTTAAGAAAAAATAGAATCACACACAACACACATGTGTAGCAGTAAAAACAATAGATCCATTCACTTTTTGGCCTCTATGTTTGGGAGGAGTTTCACATCACGCACTAATGTGCAGTGACGGTGAGAAGCAGTACAATTCTGTGGTTATCTCCATGCAATGCTGCTTAAACCTTCATCACTATGCCAACACACAGCAACATATGTACTATAAAGAATTCATGTCATTGCATTATCACTGTTTATTTAAAAAGTTTTTAAAAATATTCGACACACCTGGATTCAAACCCAGTAACATCTGGACTTAAAAGGAAATGTGTCAATGCATTTACACCTGCTGCCACAGAGTCAGCTAAGCAACAGTTGTGTTTTATAGACATAAAACTAACTCTCATACTTTTTGCAATGTGACTCGCATTTGCACACTACTTAGCTATGTGCAAACATGGAAAGTATTGAAAATGTGTACCTCATGCACAGACACTTTGCCAACCACTACACAAACCTGCTGCTCACCTCTCTATAGAAAAGTAAATATTATGTATTACTGCTGTTTACCATACATTTCCTGTCTATGACATGAAATTATATTTGGAAACATAACAATCTGAAGGCCCTATCTAGCAATATTTCACATATTTACAACACAGCCATGTGTTTCCTCCCCACACACACTGCATTCCGGGTGTCTCAGTACTTTTTCCACACATGTATCACCTGCACTACAGACATTAATATGAAATGTTGGGTGATGTGCAATGCACACCAATCTAGTAACATAAAGAACTAGAACTACTGACCCATAAGCTTAAAAAGCCTTATAGCCAAGGCTAGGGAAGGAATCAGGATGGACCTTATCCACAGTGACACAGATGATCTTCAACACAATTGACTCAACCCATTTTCATTTTTCAAGGGTAGATCTTGCTTATTAGACATTGTGGACTTCTTTGATAATGACCTTAAATACCTTGATGAGGGATAACAGGACATAAGCCTTTGACACTATCTCCCATTCAAGTATCATAGAGAAACTCTCCCATCTGGGAATTAACCCATACATTACTAGATGGATAGCTAACTGGCTCACTGACAGAACACACACTGTCATGTTGGGGACTGCACCTCCACCACTAGACCACTTACCAGTGGAATACCACTAGGATATGTGCTGTGCCCTCAACTGTTTGGAAACTATTTTTGTGAAGTCCAAGCAAAGATAGATGGCCTGTGGTTTACCAAGTTTGCAGATGACTGTCAACTGGATACAGTCATATAGAGTTCCCCAACTATGTTAACACATTACAGAAGGCGCTGAGACAGACAAATGATTGGTGCCAAACTCACAAACTGAATCTTAAAGCAAAAAATGCCTCACTACCCCCTTTGGCAGTGAAGGCGATGAAGTACACTTGCTAATTATGATATACATATCACTCCTGTAAATTCAAACACAGTGTTGTGAGACTTGGGAAAAATGTTGATATCAATCTACACTTCAGTTACTATGTATCCATAGTGGTGAGACACACATTCTACATTGCACAGCTCATAAATAAGGCCATCACATCGAAGACCAGGGAAGTCATAGCTCTGCTGTACTCTACCCTTATCAGACCATTAATTGAATACAATACTCCCTTCTATGTGTACCTCACCAGACATTTGCAGCAAATGGAGAAAACACAGAAGTTGGTGACTGAGGGAATCCAGGGCCTCTGAAACATGAAGTATGAAAAGACTAAATGACATGTCACAGTACTCAGTACCTTGCAGGTGGCTGAGAAGTGATGTTTGCCTGCCCTGCACTGTAGTCTCAGACCCCACACTACTGGAAATGCTGGACATCTGCATGTCAAATGGGACAAGAATAGCTTGCTCCTGGGAACACAACCTAGGCTGTGACATAAACAGAACATACTGGGTAGACATATATATCTCCCATTGATTGCCAGTCCTCTGTAATAAGCTCCCACTGGATATAAAACAGTGTTCCTCAATGATCCTATTCAAGCTCAACCTTGACAACTGGATGGATGATTGAAAATTCATCGTCTGGTGTGGCACCTATGTACTTCATGGACAGGGTTAGTCAGTGCTGATCACAAAATTTCTCTGCTAACAATGACCCTCTAACTATGCTCAATAAGGGTACTTGTGTTTCTACATGGCAAGGCTTGTTAACGCCCTAGGCCCATTAGGATAGTAAGCTCCTGTAAATCTATGAAGCTATGAATGTATGCAGGCCTCCCAACACCTTCTCTCCAACATGACCTGCTGATGACATCCACAATACATTGACATGCAGTCTTGTAAAAGTCAGACTTGTGCTGCAGTGCTTGCATAAATTACTGAGTTCTGTATTCTGTGTACTCAGATAGGTAAGGGAACTGTTTTCACTGCAGTCAACTGTGTGTGTGTGTGTGTGTGTGTGTGTGTGTGTGTGTGTGTGTGTGTGTGTGTGTGTGTGTGTGTGTGTGTGTGTGTGTGTGTGTGTGTGTGTTTGTGTGTCTAGCCCAAAGAGCAGGAGTGTGTATCCTACAGTTACTGATCCAATACCATGGATTAACAGTATTGTGATTGTCGTGTTGCACATGCCTGCAGATCCATTTCATGAAGGCCTCCCAAAATGTTCTCTCCAATGTGCCCTGCTTAGGTCATTCACTAGAAGTTGACCTGCCATCTTGCAATAGTCAGACTTGTGCTGTGGTGCTTGCGTAAAGTACTGAGTTCTATATTTTGTGTACTTAGATAGGTAGGGGTTCTATTCTCACTGCAGTCAACTGTGTGAGTGTGTGTGTGTGTGTGTGTGTGTGTGTGTGTGTGTGTGTGTGTGTGTGTGTCAACCAGGCCTAGCACATAGAATCAATGGGCTGTGACAACATCATAGACCACCCGTCACATGACTCATCACATAAACCTTCCTGACACAGTTTAATACATACTTCAAAACACCCTCCACATAGACTATGTTGCTGTAGAAGGGTGTTTTCAACATGCATCCATGTGAGTTGCTGGGGGGTAGCACCCAATGCATGTATGTATAGACACCTGACTCTCCTCATCTGTGGGGTAGACCAACATGTCATCATGGACCTTTTCTAAATGGACACTAGTGATATCCCGGCTGTGTCCAACAGACCTGTGGGAGTTGTTAATGCTATAGCATGTCTGTTACAACTGTTAGATGTCCTCAAAGAGATCATCTAGGGAAAGCATGAGAACAACACTATCATCCTTTTGAACTTGACAAGCCCATGGCATTTGACACAGATCCACACTGAGGTATTCACTCAACACTGACAGATGTGCCTTATACACCTATATTACCAAGTGGGTAGACCAGTGTATCACATACATGGCATCTAAATATGTTGGCATGTGTGAAGTGACCTATATCTCAGGTCTAGTGATCAGGTCCATACATCAGGGCTGTCTGCTAGGTGCTTTCCTGTTCATTATTTAAGTAATGGAAATCACAGATGACATACACATCCTGTGTCCAATGAGCTGCTGGAAGGAGTATAGAATGTGGGCAAATGTTGACTCCAGCTGTAGTATTAGTATAATACTGACACCATCAAATACCCCAAAGATTGCTGTCACAGCAATGACAACACCTGCAATGTCAAGAAAGCATGGGGGATTTGTTACATCAGGAAATGAAACACACAACTCAAGTATAGTGTGGACATTACACCCTATAATCAGGCCAATAGGTATGTGACCTATGTCCTGGGATAGATGGTAACTGGAACATCCACCAACATGTGATCACAGTGCTGACTACTCTATTGTATGTAACAGAAGTACTGAGTATGTGAAGGACATCCACATCAGAGGCCATAATACCTCCAGAGTTCCCAGCCTTCATCACATTAATAACTGGGTACAATGCACCCTTCATCATATATCTCCATACACATCTACCACTGATATGTAATTGAAGTGTACTACCTTTGCCACCATGAGCTGTCACACAGCTTATTGGCCACACCTAGGTATTCTTTTTGTGGCATAAACATTACTGTCTGATGGTGTAGAACCCCATCAAGTTGTTACACCAAATGCATGTGTGCTACCAGTTCTGATGATGCACACAGTACATACATAGGTATTTGACAACATTAATAGCATGGATACATTTGTGACAATGTGGATTGTGCTCTATATGGATATATATGTCTATATTTATATGCATGTGTATGTATGTATATATATATATATATATATATATATATATATATATATATATATATATATATCTATAGGATCATAGGAAGTTAAGAGGCTAATGGCCCTGGGGCCGTTACAAGCCTAGCCAAGAGTTTTCCCCAAAAAATAAACCTCAGTCAGCACCTGTTGCCCCTGTCAATGAGGGACACAGGTGGAACCCCTGGTACAAATCTGTGGTTTCCCATCTACTCATCAAGGTTGCACTTGAAGAGGGTCAGAGAGGTACTCTGATGTGTATGGGAAGTGTATTCCAGAGACGGGACATCCTTTGGAAAACAAACCTGTCTCTCCAGCTGGTTTTGTTGATGTTGCATATTAGATTTACACGTTTTGAGTGGGTAATGTGTGAGGAGTTAGACTTATAGATATGGAGCATCTCTAGTAGGACAGGGTCTGAGATTGCTTTGTAGATGAGACACAGATTACCTCTGAGCAATCTGTACAATACCGAGTAGAGTGATAGTGATTTGATCCTGTCTGCATAGGACAGGTGTTGGAGGCCATGGATTCTCTTTATGAGGTATTTCTGTGACCTTTCCCATTGGTGCAGATGTTTGGAGAGGTACATACCGAGTGGGGTATTATACTCAATTATTGGCCTAATGAGGGAGGAGTACAGAGAGGTAATAACCTCCTTTTTTTCTGGATGCAATCCCTTTACTTATGAAATGAACCAAGAAAAAGGCTTTTCTGACCACTGCTGCTACATGATGATCGAATGTGAGATTTGTCAATCTGAGTACCCAAGTCTCCCACCACAGGTTGTGAGCTTAGGGGGTTGCTGTTGATGTGGAGGTAATCACTAGGGGCTGTGTTTTTGTAAGATGGTATGATAAAACATTATTTTGCATTTAACTTGAGGCCATGACTTTGGCACCAGTCATTTGTTGCTGTGAGACCCTCTTGCAGTATGTTAACATCATCTGGGAAGTAAATGACTGCACCCGATTTACAGTCATCCACAAACTTGGTCATCCAAAGGGCTTTTGTCTTTGCCTGGATATCTGAGAAGTAAATGCCAAACAGTAGGGGTCCCAGGACAGATCCCTAGGGAACACCACTAGTGACAGGTCTGCTGTCAGAGGTGGAGGCATCTATTTTGACCTCGTGAGTTACATTGGTGAGCCAGTTGGCCACCCACCCGATGAGATAGGGATTTACACCAAGTTGTGTTCGCTTTTTGATGATGCCCAACTGGGGATTGCGTCAAAGACCTTGGCCAAGTTAAGGTAAGTTGTATGTACTGACTTTCCCTCATCCAGGGCCTTGGTGACAGTCTCAAATAAATCAAACAGGTTCAACAGGCAAGATCTGCCCTTGACAAATCCAAACTGGGTCGAGTTAAGTACTTAGAGATTGCCTATATCCTTGTTTAAGAGATTCATAATAATACACTCCATGGCTTTACAGATCAGACTTGTCAAGCTAATAGGGCAATAGTTTCCAGGGTCAGTAGTGCCACCACTTTTGTGCAAAGGGATGAAAATGGCAGTTCTCCACTCTGCTGGAATGAATCCTGTACTTAGGCTGTGGTTGAATAAGGTGCTCAATGGCAAAGCTAGTTCTTGCAAGATATGATGCAGTATACAAGTCTGGGATACTATCAGGTCTCATGGAAGCTGTGTTCATTGCCTTAGATAGGGCCTTTAACACTTAATCTATGGAGATGTGAGGTGTGGGGCAAGTATCATCAGGGATGTTGAATGGGCATTTGGGGGGGCGGGGGGATGGGGGGGTGAACATATCTGCTACCAGGTTGGCTAAATCAACAGGATCATTGTAAGTGATACCATTAAGTGCTAATTCGAAATAAACATAACTGAGGAAGGTTTTGTGGTTTCCCTTTGTTTCAGAGGCTAATTTTGATTTAGAATTGGCACTGGAGGTTTTCACTAGTGAGCTAATTTGCTTGTTGATGCTAAGGAGATAGTTTTTCTAATTTGGAATTTGTTCTTTTTATACTTGGACAATAGTGTCTTCCTTTTGTTGTAAAGCCTGTTGATATAGGATGTCCACCAGACAGGTTTGTGTTTCCTTGAGGAGCCATGCATACCAGTCAAGTAGCCTGTATCCATCATAATATCACATACAACTATAGCACTCCCCTCCTAACACCTCCAGCAGATGTTACAGTGTTAGGACAGTGTTCATGGTTACCCTCATAGAGTGTGGATGTATCATAATAGTTGTACAAGTGTGTTTGTGCAGAATCATCCCTGATCAGTATAAATCACATATGTTATGTCAGAGGCATGGGATCACTGGTGGTATTATTCTGATATTGTCCATGATTGTGGTTGGCTTTCGAAGGGTCAGCGCCGCTATGTTCATTTTTTCACAAGAGCTTAACGTATGACTTTTAGGGAGGGATTAGCGCAGACGGTGGTTGGCTGGAGCCACAGAGGGCATACAGCCGGATGTGCACGAGTGGATGTTGGATTTTCCCACCTATGTAGAAGAGCTCAGGAGTAGCATGACGAGTGCTGGAAGCCAGCCATGCATTTGTGTGTGTATGTGTGTGTGTTGGTGAATGTTAATGTGTGTGTGTGTATGTTTTTTTGCTTGTGGTTGAAGAGTGTTGTATCGAGTGTGGTGTGTGTGTGTGTGTGTTGTGTGTGTGTGTGTGTGTGTGTGTGTGTGTGTGTGTGTGTGTGTGTGTTTTTTTGTGTGTGTAACAATGACGCTTGCCAGTGTGCTGTGTGTGGTACATTGTTTACTAATGAAATGTATGTTGTGTGTGTTTTGGTTGAATTACGCTTTTTTAGGACTGATATGAAATTATATAATTGAGACTGACTAATCAAGGGCTGTATATGACAATGGAGTTATCTAAATGTATACACATTTGTTTTTATAATTACTTTGAGACTGATAAACAACATTGTGCTAAAAAGCAAGTAAGCAGGTAAAAAATGATGTACCTGTTGCTATTAGGACTTTTATTGCTATGCTTGTGAGTGCAGTTAACATAAACGTTGGGGTATGTTTATAAGTTGTGCTATGTGTTCTACTTAGTCAGTGGATGTTTTGTGAGGTGGTGTGAGGGCTGCTTATGTGGCTGGTTCACTGTGGTACTATGCTACTTTAGTATGTGTGCGACAGGGAGTCTGTCAGCTTACTTAGCGCAAAGAGTGAGCGCTTTGAGTAAGTGAATGCAGGTGACAAGTGCTGTCCATGCTAGATGTCAGCCATGAGGTTGCTAGATATGCCATCCACACAGAGACAGATACTATACATCCATTGCTGAGAATCTTCTGCATATTTTCTCCATGCTGCAGAACAACAGGGGATCCCACCTCTTTGAGGATTATCTCTTTTAATGTGTACAATTCTACAATCTCGTGGAATCTTCATTGATTATTTCATAACTGTGTGGATTCTTCATATTTAAAATTTATATGTAACACTCATTTTCTCCATTTTTTCAAGATACTAAAGAGATGATAGTGAGATGAGTGGCTATGGATTCATTGTCTGGGATGCCTATCTAAGCTTTATTTTCATGTTAATCGGGACGTATTGGGAGTTCATCTTTGATGCTAATGAGGGACATAATGTCGACTCCACATAGCAGCTGCTGGCAGTAATGCTGTGAGGAGTTCAGCTCCACTGTTCAAGCATACAGCTACGGCTCCAATATTCAGGCATCCTCTCATGGCAATCATTTGTAGCTGACCGTCAGTTAAGCTTCTTATTTAATCTGTGCCTCATCATTATCACTTCTATTTGTAAATTTATTAACTATTTTAAGATTCAAGGATTTATTGTCATCTTCATTGGGATGATGATTTATATGTTTGAAATAGAATTATTTTGTTTTGTAAGTTAGGTTATTTATTTGTGAATGTATCTTTATTTATTGAAAATATTCTTTAGATGTGTTAATGATTTAAAGGGATTTAAACAAAGTGCATTCACATTTTGAGTAATATGCTATTTGATCTACAGCTATAGTTCAGGTTTTTGGTGCTTCTTTCTCTTATCTTTTGTGTTCTTGCTGCATTTTGGCCTGTTGTTGAGTGCCCAAAGTACTGTTTAGTGCTCCCTTGTTAGCTAACTAACTACAAACCTTTTTTATAGTAAATTTTTAAAGTTTATGACTATTTGAAATTTGTCCTTATTTTTTCTGAACTTTTTGTTAAGCATTTTATTTTTGGGAATGTATTGTCTTAGCTATGGTTTTGTTTGAATTGTTATTTCCTTTGTTGATTTTTGGTTCAGTAACTGAATGTACTGAGGTTTGTGGCTATTTATAGAGTTCAAGGCTGTATTCCTCAAAAAATTTAAGCTCTAAATGATACTGCTTTAAGTGAATTCATTAAATTCTTCCACAAAAGTTGTCATCTTTCTCCATTACAGTAAGGTCATTCTGACCTTTATGAAAAGCAGGTGATTGGCATAAATGTAGCTCGGCGACTACAGCATTTCCACACTCTAGTGGCAGTTTTTTGTACAAGCATTGTGCACATTTTGTGTAGCAGCTTTCTTATTTTTGAGCCACCCCAATTTTAACTTTGCTCTGTTTTTTGCCCTTTTGGCGTTGCTGAGATTGGTTTTTGAGTTTTGAGAGATTTTTGATTTATTGAGATTTTGCAAGGAAGTGGTTTTTAGTGCTGAGTAGTACAAGATATAGTGTACTGGCTACAAAATGCAATGATTTAATTGCTTTTAAGTTTAAAGGTTTGCTGTTAGGTTGGAAAGGTGAGGTAGAATTATGAGCCTGTTATGAATGCTGCTGTCTGTTAATGTAAAATTATATCCATTTCCTATTTATTTTAATATTATTAACTATATATTAATATTGTAAGTTTATTAATCCATTTCCTATTGCAATATTACTAACTTATTATTTCGGTGATTAAGGCAATTAATATTTTAGATTTATCAGGCACTAGATTATTATTTAACGTGGATTTATTTTAGGTGATTTTGATACTTTTCACCTCTCTGTAGAGATTTTGCAGTTTATTATTTATTAATATGATGACTTACTACTAGTTTGACTAGACTTTTATGATTGTCTTGATTTGAATTGTGTTTGTTTTTGGATGTACTTTTTCAATGTTTAAAAAAGCATGAAGGAAGGTGTATTTAGCAGCACAAAATAAAAACAAAAAAGCAATTAAGGATTTTAAAAGGTTCAAAGAATGTGAATTTTATTTTGCCGCGGTTAATGTTATTTTGTTTTTTTGTGAATGTGGGTTTTCAATGAATGTAAGTTTTTGCTTGTTTGTTTGTTTTGCAGTTGTTTTTGTGTTTGTGCTGTAAAGCTAAAATAAAACTTTCAAAATCAATTCAGTTCAAATCATTTCAAGTATGCACATTAGTGTTTATGGTAAATGGAGTGGGAAAGCATCAGGAGAGGATCATTGGAATGGCTCAGGGGAAGGCATCATGGGAGGGATTATTTGGGATCATGAAGACAGCCCCATTAATATCCCCCAGAACCGCCTAACAGTCCAGAACTGTCCTCAATAATCATTTTAGATTTTTTTTTTTTTTTCATTTTTTTTTGTTTTTTTTTTAATGTTTTTGGCAATAATTGTGGAAATATTGTCAATTTAGAAATAATGTCACACTATATAATTCTTTAAACAATTCCAGCTAAAATAAAACTAAAAAAATCAACTGAAAACTCAAAATACATTAGGTTCTGTTACTGTTTATGTACTGTTTTTATTAAGAGCAATTATATTTAGTTTATTGTTGTCCTTGTCCAGATTTATTGCATTAACAGGTTATTTGATTAACAGGTTGAAATTGCTTATAGCCAAAAATTGCTTTATAACCTCAACTGTCAGCAAACATTGGCTTCCCTTCCTGTTTTTCCACTCAATATCCCTAATCTTGGAAGAAAACATTACTTTTATAAATAACATAAATACTTATAATAAACATAGTTACTTTATTTATTTATTTTATTTCACATGTAGATTCTCTAATTTGTTGTAGATTCTAACTGCTCTGTGCTAACTGTATTAAAATGGTGTCCCTCCTTTGACAGGTTTCCAGCTGTATTGTCTGGCTTTAATTTTATTTTGCATCACATTTTTTTCCCTTTTTTCATAAAATTGCAGTTCTCTAGCAAAAATAATTAAAGTTGTTAAAGAGAAAAGTTAGAAAATAATGCAGACATTTCAGTCATCATTTTCAGAACCTCAGAAAAATTAAAACTGATGCAAGACCTACTACTATTCTATTATCTTCTAAGTTTATAAAGAGCAATATTTAAAAAATGTCCTATTTTTTGGGCCTTTGCCTCACTTTTATTTATGAGTTTGTTTAAGAGGAGAGAGAGGTGTGTGTGTGTGTGTGTGTGTGTGTGTGTGTGTGTGTAGGTAGCATACCCTCTCAACTCCCACATTTGCAGAAATGTCAGATTTTTGCCCCATATTTTTGTCTGTTCCTCATTAGGTAGGTGTGTGGTGTGAATGAAACATCCTAGTTAGTGGTAGTTTGTTGTTAATTACTCTCAAGCTCAGAAACCTGTACCTTATAGAAAAAAAAAAAAGCATGAAGTCTCTACCCCAACTACCATGCTGCATTTTCATTCATCATTATAAAAAGAGCGAAACCGTGAATTACGAGAATGGCCGTTGGGCTTGGGGGGGGGGGGGCAGTTTGAGAGCTGTCAGTACAAATTTTAAAATCCTAGCTACACCCCTGTTGTGGTTGCTTCTTTTAATGTTGTCCATTAGCCTTTACCTATGTACCTCTTGCTGGAGAACTTTGCTGAGATTACACTCATATTCAGGCAAATCAGTTTGCACAGCTTTACAATATGCACCCTACCCCCAATTTTATGTCAGATCCCTGACAGATGTCCTCTGCATTATTCATGTAAGTATGATTATCTCTCACAGACATCCTCTCCATCATTATGTCATCTTCTGTGACAGTCACATAATACACATTTTCACTGTGCAGTCCCTACTGTACCATATTGATATATGATTGATGTAGCTTCTCCAACCATCTTCCATTGACATGTCCTCATCTACTGCACATCAAATTGTTTCACTTGTCCTCTTTCCCTGTGTTCATTCCTACAACTCATCTGTGTGTCCATATTCAATACACACACTTCCCCAAATGTTTATTTTACATGGCAGTCCATGTAACCTTACACATCATTTACACAACTTCAGTATAGAATGCCTGGAATGGGATTATACAATACTCTGAACAGTAGATACACTGTCCTGTACTGTGTTTGGACCATGTATTTAACATTCATACTTCTCAACTGTCCAGGTTTTTACAGAATGTCCAGATATATTCCTTATCAAATTTGAGAATTTCCACCATATCACTGGGATCCTCTCAGGACTGATGTGACTCAATAATTACATACATTTGAGTTTCAGACTTCAAATCCTTCAAAACATGTATCTTAACACAACCCCCTAATTATTCTAGCACATTTCTATAAGGCAAGTATGTCATATATGTCCCTGTTTCTGAGTCACTGCCCCCCCCATTATGATGATATTTGTCCAGATGTCTTGCACTAAGAGATTAAGAGCTATCTGTGAAGCGCTGGTGATCATTGTGGCATTCCCAGCAAAACTGAGGACCTTCAGTGCTCTGATTTAAACAGGAGTGCTATCTGTGTTTGATTACAAGGTTTCCTGTCAGGCAACACTGTCTCTAGCCACAAAACCTTGCTTATTTATGATTAGACACAGTGTGCGGCTTGAATATGCAATGAGTGCTGCTGCTCACTGTACATTACTGCACATGATTTAAACTCTGGGTAGTCTTTGAGCAAAGCCTACACATAATTTATTGAATCTCATATCTAATATTTTAAATTTTTCCAATAACATATACAAATGAATGCTTAGAAACTCACAATTTTACTAGAATGATAGATCTAAAAGAACAAAATAAGTTAATTTATTGGCATCAGTTTTTAATTGGAACCAAAATACATACTGTTGAATACTTAATTTCTAGATACAATCACGATCCTAGTAACTGGTTAATACTACAAATATGTAGAGATTTTGTAAACCCAAAGATAAGTAAGATATTTCATTTGGAGAAGAAATATTTCTCCCAAATATTGGAATTCTTTATTAATATAAATAATAGAGCAGTGAAAAATAAGTCTTAGCTATCACAGGTTTATAGAATTCTTAGATCAGATTTCTTATACTTAGACAATACTTTCTGGAATTATTCCATAAAAATTAATAATGTAAATTTTACTGATGAAGTCAAAAAGAAGTATTAATGTCAATAGACAAAAAAACTACATCATCTTTATACTGAAACAATTTCACCAGGAAATCCTTGCACAGAGTGTCTGTTACACCAAACAAAGTCAGATTTATGTATAAATCAAGCAGAATTGAATGCTGGAGATATGATTCTAAGGTAACAGCAGATTGAATACATATGGTATATGAATATGAAGTCATCTCCCCTTTTTGGAAAGAAATTAATAACTGTTCAAACACTGTAGTTGGACAGATGTAATATTTCCAAGTCATTGATTTTATTTAATGGGCCAATCTCCAGAATAATTCCAAGGACTCAAGTGCCTCTTCTTTGGTCAATTCTAGCTATAGCTAAGAAGATAATAACCACGAATTTGGAAAGTAAAACTACTCCCTCTCATACTGAATTTCTTATTATGCAAAAATTATATGTAGCAGTGAGCTGCATATGATTAGGAGGAGAATTTCTAATATTACTCATTCATTTAAGTTGTGGCTAAAACTTAAAAGATTTGCTTGAAAAATATTAAATGTTGTTAACTTGTATTACATTGATATATTACACAGCTGTGGATTTATGTAAATAGTTATTTGGTTGTTATATTTTACTCTATTTGTTCTTTGTTATTAAAATAAAATAAATGTTTTTCAAAAAAAAAAGAAAAAAGAAATACCAACTGGAAAAAAATTAACATCTGTCAGGAGATGAGTGACCACCAGTCAACCCTGACAGGTATAACCTGCTGTGGTCAGCAGTGTTGTTGCAGGTATGAAGACTTGCAGAAGCATTGGGCTGAGCAGCTGGCCAAGTAGGTAGACCAGGTTGCGGTGAGAAGGCCAGACTTTTATAGTAAATAAAATAAAATATTTGGTTTCTTAACCTAGTCGTATAAAAAAGGTTAACAAGTTTATAAAAATGCAGGTATTTGCAAACAAAGATCTGTGTACCTGAAAATACTACTAGCAATGCTGTTATGAAATGCATAGGAAATCATGAGCATGTTTGTTATCATACAACTATCTTTTGAACAAAGAGGGAATATCACTAATGTGTTAACAGATTTTAACAATATATAAAAATATCACTTAAGTGTAGTAAAATAATAATCTGTACATGTAACTCTATAAAGCCTGTACTAGATTACAGGTACTAGTAATAGTGAATGGATTTCTGAAGTTATGAAATAAAAATTGCAATTACACATTTATAATTTATTACCATTGTAGGATAAGAGTTATAATAGGTCCATTAGATGAAACCAGTTTTGTGTAGGACATAGGGATATAACTAAAGCAGTTGCTCAACACAGTTATTTGTTCAAAGAGTATTTCTAACTACTTGTACAGCATGGCTGAAGTCTCACACAGCACTTCAATGTTTGTTTGTGTCTTTCGGCTTTTCCCGGTTAGGGGTCGCCACAGCGGAACTCCGGTCTGCTAATGACTGGCAGTAGATTTTCACGTGCTGGCTTGCCGGGCCTAACACACAACCTTCAACGAAGGAATGCCCATTCATGCATGTCGACACACAGAAGACATTCTAACTGAGAATCGAATGGGCAACGTCTAACTGTGAAGCAACAATGCTACCGCAGCATTAACTATTAAATCAGGCACATTGTACAGAAAAGGAAATGCAAACGCTCATGAATTGCTAAATTTCTCTGTGAATTTGTTATACCAGAACACAGTGTTACATGCATTTTGAAAACAACATTCCATGCACATTTCATATGTATTACTTTCCTCTGCAATGATAGGGAATGTTGGTACTGTATTGTACTAAGTCATACACCTATGCATGTGTAAAATTTATTTTATTTTATTTTACATTTGTTGACCGGGATAGTCCGACTGGATTAATGTCCATTTTCAGCGGAGGCCCAGGGAGAAAAGCTCAAAAATAGACAGATACAGTAATAACAAAGAAGGCATATTACAGATATGGTATTTACAAAGAATACATGAACAGAAATGAATAGACAATTTCACAAGTTTGAGTTACCCATAGTAACAGTCAGGGGAAAATTAAACAGTAGTTTGATTAATTGATTATTCACATTCATGGTGAGAGTTAGCCAAGCTTGTTGCAGTGGCAAAGCCAGTTTAGTTCTAGATGTTGTTTGAGTTTAGCTTTAAATTGGCATAGGGAGGAGAACAAGGTAATATCAGCCAGTAGTAGGTTCCAGGCTCTGCCTGCAGAGTTTGCCAAAGAGGGAATCACTGGCTACATTGTTAATTTTGATTGTTTGAATTAGTAATCTGTTTGAGGATTGAAGCAGTCTTGGATTGTTGTAGGGGGTGATAATATTTTTAAGAGCTGGTGTATTATCTGGATTATAGATGATTTTATTAGCCATAATCAGAAGGTTATATTGGATTAGACTGGGAAGTTCTAGCCACCCAAACTGTTTAAGGTTGATGCAGTGGTGCATTCTAAAAGGCAGGCCAGTGGAAAACCTGGCAATGTGATTGTAATAGGTTGACAGTCTATTACGTACAGTCTTGTTTAAATTAGAGAGAAGGGAGGAAGCATATAGAAGTGTTAAAAGCAGGTGAGAGCGAGCTATGGCAATCTTAGCTGGAGGGGTCAGGAAGGCTTTTATTCTGTACAGTGACCCAAGATTTTTATTGATGGTCTTGATCATTTGATTTACATGTAGGTCAAATTTTAGGTTATTATCAGTTATGACACCTAATAGTTTTGTAGAGAGGTCGGGGGGATTATTGTGCCATCTTTTGCATTTATGGTGAAGGTAAAAGCAGCAAAACTTTGTGTTGGTGAGAATAACAACATTTTAGTTTTTTTGAGATTTAGCAACAATTGACATTCAGAGAGCCAGTTCTCTATAGTATTAAAGGTGGCCTGGGTAGCAGACCTCAAGTCTGAAGGAGATGTAGCTGAGCAAAGCAGGGTGGTATCATCAGCGTATTAGATACATCTGACATTTGGGATGACTATACAAGTCATTAATAAAGACAGAAAACAGTAGGGGCCCTAATATGGAGTCTTGTGGTACTCCAAGGGTGTTAGGTAATAGGTGAGAGAGCTTGTTTTGCCAGTGAATAGCCTGCTGCCTCCCATTAAGGTAGGATTTAAACCATTGAATGGCATTAAAATTTAGACAGAAAGATTGCAGGGTGTGAATCAAAAGTTGGTGATCCACCATGTCGAATGCCTTGGAAAGATCCAAGAAGAGGGCTGAGGATATGTGATTATTGTTATGATTATTATTTATGGTACTGGTAAATGCTAGTAGGGCTGAAGTTGTGCTGTGGTGTGGACGGAAACCGTGTTGGATATCAGCCATGAGGTGATTCTGAATTAGGTGACGCATGAGTTGTTTGTGTATACATTTTTCCATAATCTTAGCTAGTGGAGAAGTATAGCTATTGGTCTATAATTAGACAAGTCAGTGGGGGAACCTCCTTTATGTAATGGGATTACGTAGGATGTTTTCCAAATGATGGGAATTTTAGCCTCTGGTATGGTACGATTAATTTGTATTGATACTGGACAGGCAATGGCATCAGCTTATTTTTGAAGGTACTTGGCAGGTAGTTGGTCAGTGGAGAGTGTGGTGGGTTTTAACTTTTTGATGAATGTCCGGATAAGCGACGTGGACACTGGTTGCAAGCTGAACGAGAGTAGGTTTATAGCAGAGGTACTATCAGGGACAGGGGAGCTAGGAGGTAATTTACTAGCTAGGGCTTGAATTATCTCTGTAAAGAAATGGTTAAAACTGTCTGAAACATCCTCAGGGGATTTATCAATAGTAGCAGCGGGGATAGGGGTAGCACGTTTCCAGGATGAAGTAGATTATTCAGACCTGCCCAGAATTTCTGAGGATTGTTCTGGTTGTCTGTCTGTAAATAACAGTAGTATTGTTTTTTGTCTTGTAAAATGGATTTTTTAGCTTCATTCCTAGCTTGCCTGTATTTAACTTGATCATGGGGGTCTTTAGTGGAGTACCAAAGAGCTGAAATTTTGTTTTTACTGGTAATTGTTAGTCTATATTCTTTAGACAGCCATGATGCAGTTTTTGCCTTTGTTCGCTTTTTGCGGGCAGGTGCATACAAGTCAAGGATTTCAAGAAATTTGTTGTTAAAATATGCAACTGCCTCTTCTAAGGGGAAGTGTTTTAGCATAGACCAATTACAGGAGTTAAGTTTCTGTTGGAATTTGGCAAAGTCAAAGTCTTTTTTGTTTCTGACTTTTCTGAGTAAGGATTGATGATGATTAATTACTTTTTGCTTAACTATGTAAGTAAGAAGGTGGTCACTTAGGTCTTCGGGAGGGTATCAGCAGTGTACAGTTGGGGGTTACTATTTACAAGTACCCAGTTGAGTATTTATGTTTGGGTTTACCTAGCCTGGTAGGGGTGGTTATGATTTGTGTAAATGCATGCAGGTTAATGTGGGTAGAAGGGGATTCTGAGGAACATGTGCCCCAATCTATGTAAAAGTCATCAAGTAATAAGGTTTCTTGGGGGTAATGGCATTAAAGCCAGTGTAGGGTGTCTTTGAGTGTGGCTATATTATTACCCAGGGGAATATACATACAGATGATGTTGATGCATTTACTTTTGTTAAGTTGCAATTTAGTGGCAAGAATTTTGGAGTTATTAATTGAGATATTTGATTTAATATCTATGGTCACATTAAATTCAGATTTGTAGAGTATAGCTACCCCACCCCCCTTCCTGGAAACAAGATCCACCCTGTGTATGTTATACCCAAGTGGTAACACTTCATTGCCAGTTGTGGTAAGCCAGGAGTGCATGCAGTTCATGTACCTTGTTAGTGAAGCTCCTAATATTGTGATGATAGGCCAGGAGAGAGTTAGTTGGTCTACTAATTATAGTTTTGTGGCTTAGGTTACAGGTAGAGGGGTGTATATATCAGAAGTGGATGGGCCAGGGTTGAGGTGAATGTCACCACCAAGTAGAAGGCTAGGACTATACTTAGTGATAAGTTTCAGGAGTTTGTTTAAGAGTTTGTAATATTGTCTAGCTCTAGAACTAAGGTGCCGGGGGTTAGTATGCTGAAAGAGTGAACAAGGCGTTGAGTTGGACCCATTGTTATTAGTATGGCTGAGGGTTGGATGCTTTACAGCTGATGTGATAGTATGGCCTTTTGGGTACTGATAATCAATAAGCAACTGGTTTTCATACAAGGTGAGTACATGAGTGGCCAGCAGAATGGGTAGTAGAGAGTAGTGTGACATTATGCGAGAAGGAGTGTAGTAGTTAGGATCTGTTATTTGCAGCACACAATAGGAGAAGATCTGATGGTCACTATAGAGGTAATAGAGAGGGTGGAGAAAATATGTGAGTTGAAAGCGGATAGGATGTTAAAACAGGGTGGAAAGAGTATGCAGGTGAAAGCTGATAGGATATTATAAAGGGGTGTGGTTTAGTACCTATACTTAGGTTCATAGGTTCATAGGTAGGTACTAGGCTATCTGCCCGAGGGCATTTATAAGCCTAGCCAGAGTGTGTCAGCTTTTACCGCCCCATTGATTAATCAACTGATCCTCTGTCAAGCAGAGCCAGTGAAGTGATCCCAGGGGTGTACTTTCTGTTACCCATCCACTCGTCAAGGTTTCTCTTGAAGAGTGTTAGTGAGGGGCTCTGCCTGATGTAATTTGGAATTTTGTTCCAAAGCATGGCAGTCTGTGTGACAGGAATCTATCCCTCCAGCATGTTCTATTTATTGTTGTGGCGATGTTTAGCTCACTAGAGTGCATGGTTCACAGTGACTTGGATTTCTTTAGGTGGAACACGTCCATCAATTCTGAGTTGGACATGGCTTTGTAAGTCAGACAGAGATCACCTCGGAGTAAGCGATATGCCACTGAGTACAGCCAGAGTTTTTTCAGTCGGGCTGCATAGGACATATGCTTGAGACCAGTAATCCTCTTGGTGAGGTACTTTTGTGGACTTTCCAGCTGTTGGAAGTGTCTTGTGAGGTACATCCCAAATGAGGCATTGTACTATATGATAGGTCTAATGAGTGACGAGTTGAGGGGAACTACAACCTCTTTATTTCTAGATGCAAACCCTTTAGTAATTAGATGGGCCACATAGAAGGATTTCCTAACTACTTTGGCAATATGATTGTCAAAGGAGAGATTACTATCTACCTGGGTCCCCAGATCTCTTATTACCTCTTCTAAGGGGGCTGCCACCTATGTTGTAATTCATGGGTGTTTTGTTTTTCCCAAACGGGATGACTATGCATTTTTTGGCATTTAGCTTGAGGCCATGACTTTGACACCAGGTGTCTGTCTCAGTAAGGCCCTTTTGGAGGATGTCAGTGTCAGCCGGAGAGTCAGTTATGGCTCCCAGTTTGCAGTAATCAGCGAACTTGGTTAGCCATAATCCTCCTGTCTTTATCTGTACTTCTGAGAAGTATATGCCAAATAGTAGGGGTCCCAGGACCGAGCCTTGTGGGACACCACTTGTGACTGGTTTAGAGTCAGACCTGGAGCCTGCTATTCTTACCATGTGAGTTCTGTCTGTAAGCCAGTTGACAACCCATCTCATGATGTAGGGGTTTATGTTCAGGCTGGTGAGTTTTTCTGTAATACTGAGTGGAGAATGGTGTTAAAAGCCTTGGCGAGGTCAAAGTAGGCTATGTAAACCACCTTTCCCTCATCTATGGCCTTGGTGACTGTCTCAAAGAAGTCAACCAGGTTTAGTAGGCATGATCTGCCCTTAATAAAGTCGAACTGGGTTGGGTCAAGTGTTTGGAGATTCCCAATGTCTTTGTTAATGAGTTCCATGATGATGCGCTCCATAGCCTTGCAGACCAGGCTAGTCAGGCTTATGGGGCAATAGTTACCAGGGTCAGTTGTGGCCCCTCCTTTGTGGAGAGGAATAACCCTTGCTGTGCACCATTCTATGGGCACATAGCCTGTGGAGAGGCTGAGGTTGAACAGCGTGTTTAGGTGGGGGGTTAGTTCATTCTGTAGTTTGTGCAAGACACAGCCTGGGACACCATCTGGTCCCATTGACGCTGTGTTTTTGGCTTTTGAAAGGGCTGTTTTCACCTGTGCGTCTGTGATTTTTGGGACACTACACTTTTCCAGTATTGTTGTGGGCCCTTTTGGAGGTGAGAGGGGGGTGAAGTTTGCACTGAATCTATCTGCCAGGATGTTGACAATATCAGTAGACTCAGTATATTTTGTGCTATTTTCATTAGTTCAGTGCATATCTGTGAATTGCCACTTAGATTCTTAACATAGCTAAAGAAGGCTTTGTGGTTATCTTTTCAATCCTTGGCTATTTTTCTTTCAAAGTTAGCCTTGGATGATTTTCATGAGGGACCTTAGTTTCTTACTGATACTGATCAGGGATGTCTTTTCTTCTTGGGATTAGCTTTTTTTCTGAACTAGTTTCCTCCTTCTATTGTATAGCCTGTTTATTGCAGGGGTCCACCAAACTGGTTTCCTTCACTTAGAGGAGTGATTCTTGGTTTTGCTAGGGATGGCACAATCCATGCATCCTTGTAGGTGCTCATAGAGTGCATTTGTAAAGGTTTCTGCATCTCGGGCAGTGTTATCCTTTAGTGTGAGGGCTGTGAAACTTACCACCTCTGTCTTAAGTAAGGTGAAGTTTGCTTTAGAAAAGTTTTTTACTGTGGTTTTCTTAGTCGGGGGAGGTGGTGGGGTGTGGACATCCAGAGTGATTAGTTTATGGTCTGATCTAACCAGTGACGGGTTGACTTGCGGTGTGGAACACCTGTCACCCATGTTGGTGATGACCAGGTAAATATGTGTTCACCTCTGGTAGGGGAGTTTACCAGCTGATGCAGAGCATTTGATTTGATGAATTCCAGGAAGTGCTAAGCTTGGGAATTTGTACTCGAGTAGTTTTCCCAGTGAATGGTGGGGTAATTGAAATCACCCAATATCAGGGTGTTCAGTAGTACCTTCATGTATTCCAGTGTCTCCAGAAAGGTGGAGTGGTGGTCCTGGGTCATGGAGGGTGATTTGTAGCAGGCCACAATTTGCATTGCGATTTGCCTGATGTTAGTTGCACATGGATGATCTCAGAGGTATCATGCTGCACCACTAACCTGCAGGTGTAGGTATCCTTGATGAATATGGATACACACCCTCCTTTTGTGTTTTGGTGTTGTATGAGTTGTAGCCCGGTAGTGCTGGGGTGCTCTCTGGAGCCTTGAACCCGGTTTCAGTTACTGCACAGATGTCGACATTCTCCACACTGAGTGCTTCGAGCGCATGCATTTTGAGAGTTAAACTCCTGGCGTTGAGTAGCATAACCCTCAGTTTTTTGTTAATTGTGCTGTTTACGGACATGGGTTTGACTTTTGAACCTTGCCTAATAAAGGCACTATGGGGGCAGCAAGAGCCTTGGCCAGTATTCGAAAGCCTAAGGGTGACAGATGCAAACCGCCTCTTGTGAAGCAATGTGGCTTATTGAGCATGTTGTTCCAGGCTGACAGACACTGGATCCCCTTTGAATGACACCAGAAGCTTAGCCAATTGTTGAAATTGATCATTTTTTCTTTATACTGAGGTATCATTCTTGGTCGTTATAACTTAATGGTTATGTTTTAAACTAAGCTTTTTATGCTGTATCTTTTACACTGTAATTTGCACCAAAGTATAGACTATGTTTAGACTTTATTTTGTATACTAGCAGGGTATTTTTTAGCTGCAGCTTATTAGTTTTGAATATGATTTTCAGGACTATGTGGGAGACCAGAGTGAAAATACAATATACAGGGCTTTATATTAGGTTAAGAAATATTGTCACAGTATGCTAGGCCAAACTAGTTTAATTAAATACATGATGGGAGCCAAATTACCATGGGGACAGACTAAAGGTGCCTTTAGACCCAGGTCAGCTCCTAATATAGTATACAGTACATAGGAGTTCACAACAGTATAAGGTATTAACCTTAGCCAGTTGTAGGGCAGACTTCAGGAAACTTGTTCATGGTACAGTTTTACATGGTAATTTTCTTCAGGCAGGAGATTCTTTTATTTAGAATGTTTGAGGGGGTCTGCCTAAAAACAAAAATATATTAGAAGTAAGAACCTTTCTAGCATATGTAACAAGTCACCAAGCAATCAAGCATTTCCCCATTCACTTCAACTATAAGGAATATGGTAATCAGCAGCACCGTATAGCTATGACACAGTATTAGCTTCATTTGAAATGTATGGGTCTGTAAACAGCTACAAAACAATTGTAGGATTTGAGTTTACTTTATATAATACCATTCACTTTATACAATGCCTTTCACAACACATAGTAATGCAAGTGATATGTTTGCAAGCCTGTGCACAAAGTCATTTCCTTATCTGATAATTTACTGTAAATATTAGATACAGAACAACAGCTAACTGCTTCGTTTTTCATTTAAACAGCCCTGTGTATATTCAAGAGTGAGCAACTTGCAAAGTTAAACTGGGAACAGACATGCAGTAAGAGGCTCGGATATCAGCTATTTTTTATCCACAAACAACACAGGTTGCTATAAATCAGTTCTTATCACACAACCTCAGTATCACTTGCACTAGAAAGCACATGAAGCTTAAATACTGTGCCTTAGTTAATATGAAATGATTTCTAATGCCTAGCAGACAGTTTTTAGCTTACTTTGTAAAATACAGGGCTTAAATACTGTGCCTTAGTTAATATGGAATGATTTCTAACATGCCTTGCATACTTTAAATGTTGTCCGAAAACATTTTAAACAGTTTTTAGCTTTTGTTAGAATTACAGAAACTTAGCATGTTTTTAAAGCAGTTTCTTAGTAACATAACATACCAGATTACAAGAACAAGGCTGCCGACTGGGTCAGGAAGCACCGGACATTTGAAAATGCTGGTTTCAGGAGGTATATTAGAAACCTTTCATACATAGAGAAACAGGGAGGAGTTAAGATGCTAACATGAGTCCAAGTGTATTCTTAGGCTAGTCTTTGGTATGTATGTAATATTAACTTAATGGTTATGTTTTAAACAGTTTTAAAAGGAAGTAAAAACAGAACTCAAAAAGTAGTTACTGGTTAGACAAGAATAACGATGTACATAAGAAGTGCAAATATAATTGCCTTTTCTCTTTTAATCATAGCTGAGGAGGAAATTAGCTATAATCGCCAGCAGCAGCAGCAAAAAAAGAAAGGCTGATACACTTTTCTGGCAAGTATAACAAGTGCCCAATACAGTAGTTGCTGATTAATTTGTAGTATGTATAAAAAACATAATAAAAGATTAAAATCGTTATACTAATGTAAAAATTGAAAAGAAAGCATCACTCTTTTTACAACTGTTTTCTCTTTTACTCATAAGGAAAATATTGTTATTGCTTTGCAGATGAAAGAATTGCATCTGAGGACTTTGCAGTTCAAGCTAATGTTTTTTTTTTATCTGATTTTTAACCTGTTTACTTTGATTAATTTCCAAGATCATTTTTAGCATTTTATTTAATGTATTGAAAGTACATAACTTGAAATAAGTTTGCACCCCTTCAAGAAGTCAAAAACTCTTGCCATTTGAATTCATCACATGTATGCATAAGCACTAAACATATTATTCTTTCCCACTACAAAAGCACATCCGAAATCACAACCCTCATTGTATGCATAAGCACTTCCCCTACACAACTTTTACTTCAATAAAGATTTTAATGCAGTACTTCAATAGTGTATGAAATACAATGTAAACAGTACTGCGTGAATTTATTGTGCTTTTCTTTTGTCTCTCCCACCTACTTTTTTCTCTGTTTTTCTTTGCTTACGCATTTCCTTCTTCTTCTTCTTTTTTTTTTTTTTTTTTTTGTTTTGTTTCTCTCCCATTTATTTTCCCTTTTTTTTGCAGGTTTAGCAGCAGACTGGGTACATACCTTCCAGACTATGGGTGATCACCCTCTGCCTTCCAGGAATGTCTTTGTAGGGTTGGAGTGGAGGCACTGGTCCTGCAGGCACTCTGGCATGTGGAAGCCTAGCAAGCTTCACAGAAAGCGGGCTTCAGAGCTTTGTTGAGGACATATTGGTGGAGATAATGGACAGGAGAATTCAGACAGTCAAATCCTCTCTTCAGTGTGTAGAAGACACATTCTCTCAATTTCTGCCAATCATCGCACCAACACAGGCTCCTACCCCCTCAACATCAGGATCATCCACCACAGCACCATCTGGCAGTGGACATGTTTGAGCCTCTGTGAACTGGGATTCCAGCTAGCAGTTCCTCAGCCCTTCTTCAGTTGCCCTCTTCCTTATTTCCCCCCACACATTACACTCTAATAAAAAAAATGAAAAAATTGGGGGACAAAAACACTGTGCCCATCCGCACCCACCTATTCGATCACAAACCCTATTGATGTTTCCCTTGTGTGTTCCCCTCTTTTCTTTGTCTCCCTTTTTCAGTCTTTCTTAGCACCCCTTTTCTACTCTTTAATGAAACCAGCTGGTTGTCCACAAAATGATACCTCTATATAAAAGAATTATAAACCCTTTTCTTTTGAAAAAATCCCTTTAGAGTAGCTCAGTCCACAGCTTTCATAAAATGCTTTAAGGGTGACTGTGCACTGATGAACCTTCATAGCTTATCCAGCTTATCCAGCATTCCTCTATTTTACTTCTCAGACAACACAAAACAACAAGTCATAAAGGTTCTTGCTGTCTTTCTTTACATGCCATTTTTGCTTTGATAACCTTGGTAGCTTCATAAATAAAGCTCAGAAAATTACATGAAGCATGTCTGCCATATTATCAAACTATATCTCACATTATACACTGTCATATTAATATGAAGTCAGCTTGAAAAGGCAGCTAGAAATGGTTGAAAAAATATACAAGAATGTAAAAGATACTCAAAATCAAGTAATTCTTGGCAAATATGACACACTCACTGACCTCATCAAAAGGAGTAGAAAAAAAGAAAGAGTTCTACTTCAATTAATCTCATACGGAAAGATTCATTTTTGAACAGATTTTGGTCTGTTAAAGCATGCCATCATTATCAGAGATCCATAAACAAAACCACTACTGTTACTTAACTATAAACAGAATAGCAGCAAGCCAAAAGAACCAACATGGTAATAATAAGTCAAAAAACTGTTTTAATGTAACTTTCAGACCCATAATGGAAAGGAATCAGTGGTAAATTGTTTTAGTTTAAGTTTATTACTCCTTTTAGTGTTGATGCCACCTATTTAAAGGAAATTTTGAATAAGAATTGGAATTTTTTGATGTCTGATACTAGCTTAAAACATAAATTGGGTGATCATCCACTTGTTATTTTTCATAAATTCATTTTAAGAATTTATTTGATGTCAAGAGATCTATAATGAATAGAATTCCTGCTATGTATAAATGGTTGGCATGTACTTACTGTAAATTTATTGAAACCAGGACTTTTTTTACAGTGCATAATTTTAGGTTTGAATTTATGGGTAGATTTAATTATAATACCAGAAGGTGATTTATTTGGTGAAGTGTCTTTTCTGTGAATGTTTTTATATAAGAAAAACTGATCACCATTTTAGAGAATTACTGTATGAACATATATATAGTATAAACAAAATGGATTCTCACAATGCGCTAGCAAGACACAATGCCACTTTCCCAGACAAATGCTTTAAATTTAAGATAATTCAACAAGTAACAAAAAAATGAAAGGGTGGACCTTGGCTTTAAAACTTGTAGAGAGTTAAGGCGGCAGGTCAGATTAAATGCATATAACTCCCCAGGTTAAATGATTTTTACTCTATCCAATGTTTGTTAAAATTAAAAGTACTCAATAGGTAGTGTAGGTTATTACTGATTTTATTTTGGGGTTGTATTATATGTATGAAAGTATTTGGTTGTTTTTTTTGTATAATATAACATAATGCAATTTTAAATATTGTAATTTGATATAAGAAGACCCACACGAAGGAGCTTGTTGCACAATTCTAGAAGCTGGTATGATGTAATGCTTATTTGGTCACATGATGGTTTTAGAGGGCTATTTAAATAGTGTTTTCATGGTGGATTTTATGTCTGAAGAAGTTCATATTAATTTTCAAATGAACATTAAAACAGTTTTCTTGGCTTATTATTACCATGTGGATTCTTTTGCCTTGCTACCATTCCGTTTATAGCTAATTAACAGTAATCATAATCAGGACTCAACTTACACTGTGCCTGATCAGAATCCTGGAAAGTATATAACAGGATCCATAGATGAAAGGCACTTTTGATGTCCAGTCTATAAGAGTTTATCATTACCCCAGTCAGTTTGCTCTGGAATTCTTCATAGTTGCATTCCAATACATCTGTTGTTATGATTTTATCAATGGCTTATCTGACAATAGCTTGGATCTACAAATATTTATGTGGATAAACATATGTTTGACTGTTAATCATCACCTACAAATGCAAATCACTGCACCCCACTAGAAAATCTTAGCACTCATCTGTGAGCAGCTGAAAGTCAATAAAATTAGATTATTGTTATCAGGACCTCCAAAAACATATAGTGATGTCACAGCATTGAAAGATGTCTCCACTGAATTTCTTCACATCCTTGTAAGTCCCCTTCATGCTCTTTTCGCTGGTAACACATGAAGAACTGCAAAGTAAAAATAGCAGCAGAAAATTAGAGGCCTTCTTGAAGACTTCCAGATGTTTCTGCATTCATTAGATCATGGATAGCCATCACCACTGGAATCATGTCCCAGAAGTATGAACATATCTTTCCAATCATCTCTGCTGATCTAGTTCATAGGTAAATATTCTCTAGACTGTTACAAGCCTATCCAATAACCAGAGGTTAAAGCCAGACCCTATACCATGTTTCTGTAAGGTAAGACATTAACTATTATGCCAACCCAACTCCCAGTCTTAACTCCAATCAGATTCATATTATTAAAGTCTAGATTTGTGACTTGTCCAATGAAAATGGCATCAGTGCACCACAGTAGAGAATGTATGATAAATACATGGGAAAAATATGTTTATTGATAAGTAGTTTTATGGTCATTTCTGAAACATTGTTCAAAGTTGTGTGCAAAAGCTGCACACATCTAGGAAGACTCCTGCTTCCCTGAGTAAGTTACCATTCTATGCCTATAACCAAGTTTAGAACAAGTGATATGGTATTGTTTTCCTTTCAATCAGCCAGTTGTGGCTATAATCAGTATCACATGTATTTATTTATTATTTATTTTCCTTAGATTACTGTGAAAGCCTGACTAGGCAAGCCCAGGGAAAAAAGCTTAAAATTACATTGTATTTTCTCAGAAAATTACCATGAGCTAATAATAAAAACACTGAACTATATGAAGAGTTACCAGCTGATCACCATGTAAAGTGCATTGCACAAAATCCACAGTATGCTAAATTCACACATATGTAAAGAACATTCAGCATTATCTTTAGTTTTTATATAGCATCACCTTGAAATATTATTATATAGAAAGCAGATGAAGCATATGCATATTTTCTCCAAGCAGTTGTTCACTTTTAACTTTCAAGAAGTTAACTAAGTGTAAGGATTTTATGATGTTCACTTGATTTGACTGCATAAGGAGGGGACTTAGTAATGATGCTGGTAAAAGAGTAAGATTGTTTTGTTTAGAGGTATGATTTCACTGATATTTTAAACTATAGATGGGCAATGAATAAGACAGAGACTTAGTAATGGAGATGTTATAAGTGCAGGATGTTATTAACAGTTATGTTCAAGGAAGTTTTAAGCAATAGAAAAGTAATATTGCTGATGCTTGCTGGAACACAGTTCAATGGCTTAGCAATGTATACAAAGTGTAGCCAGTCACTGTTATACTTTCAGATTTTTAAGTAAACACTAAGTGCTGGTTCAATGAATTCAATCTCTGTGTGATGAGTACCAGTTTGTTAACTGGCTGGTGGCAAAGCCTCTATCTAAGATGTAAAATATTTGGTGGACAGTTTTAATGTTAATGTAAGCTATTAGATTAGGTAACTTCAGAAATTTAAGGGACAGAAATGCAAGACAGTGATATGTTTAGATGATGTTTCTTGCAAATTTTGCAGTCTTAATATGATTGCTCACATTTGGTAGGCTGAGAGGACTGTATGGTAGTCAAAATTGATGAGGCATACAAGAGGTTACAGAGTAGAAAGTTTTGAGTTATGGTCTTATGAGCACAGTCTGATAGAAAAGGTTTAATTTTAGAAAGAAGTCCAATTTTATTTTTTTTAACTGTATTAGATATGCCGATCAAATATTAATCCATGGTCAGTTGTTATACCAACAATTTTGTCTTTTGTACTAGCTCAATTTGAACATTATTGACTAATAATATCTTAAATCTGAGTAGTTTCTTTGCTTTGTTGAAGGTGAAAGTACCAGAAGCTTAGTTTTCTTTTTCTTTTCTTTGGATTTAGGAGTAGTTTAGATTGCTTGAGATACATTTCAGTTTTTGTAAAAGAAAGCTTTAGGTCATCTTGGAGTTTTTTGAAGAGGCTACCCATATTAGTATTGAGTCATCTACAGATTGCTTTATATTTGCTGGTACAGTAGTTGTATGCATTTTAATTATAAATATACTAAAGAGTAACAGTCCTTTTATTGAACGTTATGACATACATAATGCTGTTTGTTGAGATAATAGCACATCTGTAAAGTATAACATACCCTTTTCATTCATGACCCAACCACAGTGCAATAAAAATTAAGCAATTTATCTAAGATTAGTGACTAAATTATTTTAATGATATAGGATGAAAGAGTTCAGCATATGTGTGATACATATATATGAATATGTAAATGTTTGCAATGGATTATGAAGAATTATGAATTCAGCATGGATGCAGTATATCAGCCATAAAGACTAAATGTAGAAATGATTAAAGAATGAACAACAACTAAAACATGCATAATGAATTATTTATATTATTTATATTATGCAAAGCAAATAGTAATTTTTACTAGCAATAGCAGTAATTTAATAGAGATATTTTTAATATTAATTTATTATATTTTATTCCAAGAATATCCAAATATATTAAATAGGTTAAGTTCCTTCTCTGTAGATGCCTATGGTGACATGTTGCAATATTAAATAAACAAGAAGTGCAAAGATAACATTCTAAGAATAAGCAGAGATAGGCATAAAATATTAATGGAGAGAAGACAAATCTTCAGACTTGATAACAAACTTGGTGAAAGCAGAAAACATAATTTCTTTGCATTGTAGGCCTTGTAAGGCATGGTAGTAGGAGATGTAACTGACTCAGAGTCTGTTTATAACATTTGATTATATTGCTGCAATGGTGTAATGCCTTTTTTTCAGAATGATAATGATGGTAATGTTTTGTAGGATATGAAGAAAAGTTTCAGGCTGAAAGTGCACATTTTCTGAAATAACCTTCACCAAATTGGTAAAAAGAACCAGGATGATAAAGTGCCTTTAATCCTGCTTTACATCCTGCCCTACAAGTTTTTGAATCGGCTGGTATGGGGGAGTTGTATGATTTGTCTTACAGTAAAAATTTACCAAGAGTATATAATTTGACCTTTAAGGAAAAGGAAACCCTGGATACTTTGGTTTGGAATTCCAACCTTAGGATCATAAAGCTTGACAAGGCTAGCTATAATAATACTTTTGACACTAATGACTTTTCTAGTGTCACGTTTCATATTTTGAAAGACAATTCCACTTACTCAGTTATTTCTAAGAATGAAATGAACATACCATATTACAAAATAGACTTGCTCCTAGAGGATCTGATTATAGAGGAAAGGATTTCCCCAAAAATGTATGATTTTTTGAAAGTTCACAAACCTAAAATCCCCTCTATTTTTGGAATATTGAAAATTTCGCAAGAGCATAATGGACCCATCCATCAGAACCATTGTCACTGCTAGGGTTTCCAAAACCCACCCCATGGCTGTATATATTGATCAATAATTGAAGTTTATTATGCAAACTAAGGCACACATGTTAAGACACTCATGGGACTTCCTAGGGAGACCAACTTCAGACCATATTATGGAGAAGGTCGGCTTTCTAACTATTGATGTTGTAAATTTACTCTCCTCAATCCCCCTAGAAGAAGGATTGGCCTTATTCGAAGAGTGTTTTTTAACTTTTGATGTCTTAAAAAATTAGACAATTTTATTTCCAAAACTTGCCAGAGTAGTTCTGGAAAACAACTTCTTATTTTTTCAAGGCAAAACCTTTTGACAAATCAAGTGTGCTGCAAATGGGTGCAGTTTGTGCCCCGATATATGTGAATTTGGTATTACTAGGATGGGAGAAGTTGTTTGTGTTCAGTTCCAAGTTCTTTGCTTCCATTAAAACATACCTGAAATTCCTGGATGATATTTTTATTCTTTGGGAAGGATCAGAGGAAGATATTACAGAATTCATTGGTTACCTAAGCAGTACCACTACCTTTTTACAGTTTACCTACTACTATGTAAAGAGAGCTATTAACTATTTGGACACCTTGATTAAAATTGTAGATGGAAATTTTAATCAAAGGTATATCGTAAACCTACATTTAGCAACTCATAGCTACCCTTCACTAGTGCCCATCCTTTTTTTTCAGATGAAAAGTCTGGTGAAGGGGTAGTGTGTTAGATCTGCTAGGGTGACATCTGAATATGAAAATTTAGTAAAGGAATTAAATTTGGTTTCTAGCCTATCTATTGACAAAGGTTACCCAACAGATTTAGTTTCAGATACCAAAAATGAAATACTTTCTGAGTGGAGCAAGAAGTATAAACCCCTTTTAGGTACAGTAGGGGCTGAGACTTGTACAGCTGACACAAATTTTAATAGGGTAATGGGTGTGAAATTCAGTCATGTTGTACCTAACACCTAAAGTAAAGTGCATTATTTGCAAAAACTGGAACATGTTAAGTCACAGCCCTGAATTAGTAGGAATATTAGGCACAGAACCTTTTTGTTTCCAAAACTGGAAAGAATTCAAAGTATTTATTTGAATAAATACTACGAAAGAGAAGATGGTGAGAGCAGTGACAAGAAAGTGTGGACATTGTCCACAATGTCAATACATTCTAGATAAAGATAGTATTATTTTTGGAAATTCAGCTGTCACCAAAGTATTTCTAAACAGGAAAAATTGTGAAACTAAAGGTCAAATAAGTTTAGCACTTTGTAAGAAATGTACCTCATTTTATGTTGGGAAATCAGAAAGAACAATTAAGAAATGGATATATGAGTGCTGCTCCATTTTGAAGCATTCTTTATCAAAGGTTTCTCATGATTAGTTTTTATTTGGTATATTAGAAATAGTTGATTCTGACCCCAGGGGAGGAGACTGGGAAAATATCTTAGACTATAAAGCTATTATGGCAGTTTAGGCTAAATGCCTTCACATTCCCTGATCTAAATGATTACATTTCTATGCAGTCATTTTTGAAACAAAGGGCTGCTAAATTAGGGTCTATATTAGATAGCCGAAGTTCCATAACTCTGAACACCTAATGGTCGAACCATGTAAAAAAAAAAAATAACTGCACAACGGAGAAAACAATAACTTGTTGTAAGCAGTGGGGCAAGCACCCTGCACCCCCAACACCCCCCACTACTTAAATATACCAACTCCGACATGGCACCACATTGAAGTAAATGGAAACCTCTGCTTATGGAGATTTCCATTCAAATGCCCAAACTTTTACAAATTCAAATGTATGGTCTTGACAGTGGCAGCTGGTGACTTCAAATTAAAGGGGGGCTACAGTAGACACCTGAATGGGTGGAGCCAATGGGAAGGGGTGTGGCCAACTAGAAAGGGGTGGAGCTATGCTCAAAATCACAACAACTGGAACTTTAATTAAATACGCTGCCCTGGGTGCCAAACCATCATTACGAGAGTCCAATCAAGACAAAATGAAGTGTGGAAGAAAAAAATATTTCAATGCATTGGCTACATGACAACTTACTTAATATCTAGATGGAAACACAAAGGTTGTGAGGCATGAAAAAATAAATTGCTTTTTAAATACATTACTGGAATGCCAGTCAAAATCAAGTGTAAAAAAAAAACAAGTAGCGCTCAGCTTAAACCACTTCTCCTTGCACTGCAGTTCTAATTATAATTTATATTCAGCTTTATAAAATTACCAAGTAACATGCTGAAAGTAGCAATCTCTGTGATACCCCCACTTGTAAAAATGTTTCTTATCCAAAAAAGACCTGCTGCCTGACAACAACTATCTACTTGTTTCATGGAGAACACATGATCAAAGTAAAAAATGAACAGCGAAGAAGAAACACGCTCAAGATAAATTGCTTTAAGGATTACTGCACAAGTTATGGACCACACATGATAGATTGGCATTCTGTTTAGTTTACGGGTAAAGCCTGCAAAGATAACTGCAAGTCTCCAACAAATGTAATGAGCTTCTGAAAATACTGTAATCCTGTCCATTATTACAAATACTGCCATATGCATTTCAATACCTAAGAGTTATACATTATCTAGTTATGTAAATATTCTCTGCATGAGAACAACAAAAAGGCTTTCAATGCTGATAATTATTTAACAGCATGCTTATTAAAGCTTACTTGCATCTTACAATCTCAGACAAGCTTACCTGATTGTCATTAAAGCATTGTTACTTAAACTCAGAGCAACAGGCACTAAACAACATGCATTTCCTGAATAATAAGCATAAATCAACAGTATAAAAATATGACAGAAAACCAGAACATTCTGCAAAACCAAGGACAGATGAAAAGCCACAACTGTACTTGTGTCTACCTTGGATGTGGGATACCCTGTCTGCACACTTATGCTGCATAATTCTCCTTGCCTTGTTGAAGACATCCAAAGTCACTACATGGGGGAGTGGGGTACAACAAGTATGTCACAATTTGAAATGTCTCTGGCTGACAGTGATGGCCCTGACACATTTGTCATACTCTCAACCTCAGAGCAAGACATCTGGACAAAGCCAAAAATAAAAGTGGGACAAAGGCCCAAAAATAAGGACATTTTTAAAATATTGCTCTTACAGACTTAGCAAGTTAATAAAATAGTAGGTCTTGCATTAGTGTGAATTTTCTGAAGGGTATGGAATCTGAAACTCAAATGTCTATCATTATTTTCTAACTTCAATTTTTAATGATTTGTCAATAATTTGTCAGAAAACCACAATTTTATGAGAACTGGTCCAAAAATATGATGTGGTAGCAGAATTCCAGAAATAAATTCTAGAACAGATGATGGAACTAATCAGCATGTACTCTTTTAAACATTAATTAGGCTAACGTAGGCAAGGATCCACTCCACAGATAATACTATTGTGTTTATCACCACAGAACAGACAATGTATCATACATTTATATACAAAAATAAAAAGGCTATTCAAAATTCATATAGGTATAGGCAGAGATAGACATAAAATATTAATGGAGAGAAGACAAATCTTCAGACTTGATACTAAACTTGGTGAAAGCAGAAAATATAATTTCTTTGCAATGTAGGACTTATAAGGCATGGTGGTACAAGGTGTAACTGACTCAGAGTCTGTTAATCACATTTGATTATATTATTGAAATGATGTAATGCCTTTTTTTCAGAATGATAATGATGCTGATGTTTTATAGGGTATGAAGAAAAGGGTCAGGTTGAAAGTCCACATTTTCTGAAATATCTTTCCCCAAATTGGTAAAAAGACCTAGGATGATAAAGTGGAAAGATACCACCATTGCTCTGGACAGACAAGAGTATCGTGAAGAAGAGACATTAAGTTTGTATGGTAACAGCAATAAGTTGTTTGATATGTCAGCAAAATCATAAAGGAAACCACTTGGTGGACTTGAAGACTGCTATTTTTGCAAAATGGAATGCACTGGTATTCCCAAGGATTGGATAGAATTACATAATCACCAGTAATATACACCTTGGTTTGTATAATTTATTATTTTCCATACGCTGACAGCATCTCAACCAATCTGCATTCCACAGGAAATGAGAGCAAGTTTGGCAATGGTTCCTTGATCTTGGAAAAGATTTTACATTTCCTATTAGAAGTAAAAAAAAATGATGTTTGCTTGTTTAGGATTAGACAATGCATATGTTAGTTGATTTAAGGAGATTAGCAAAAAGTATGCTAGTTGATTTAAGGAGATTAGCAAAAAGTGCTGGATTAGGGATATATGGGCGTAACAACGACATGCGTCTGGGTGTTTATGCCCGGGCCTCCGCTGAAAACTGGCTCGTTCCAAGTCAGACTTTCCCAGTAAACAAATAATAAATGAATAAATATTGAGAAAAGAAGAGTGTTGAAACTAATTAGATTTTTGTCATGCAGTTGTGGTACTATATATATATATATATATATATATATATATATATATATATGTATATATATATATATATATATATATATATATATATATATATATATATATATAGATATATATATATATAGATATATAAATGTATATACATCTGTAGATAGAATAAGTGGATGAGGTAGCTAGCTTTAAGCATCAGGAAATATTGTATTTCATGCTTATCAGCTGAAAGGGGTCAGGACCAGCTCAAGCTGTTCTTCTGGGGGCATGCGAGGCTATACACATCAGTTTTGCCAAAGACTATATTACTGGAACATAATAAGCATCCAATCCATTGCAATCAAATAGCTGCTATTTTAATTTAAAGTTTTGGTGGACTGACATTTATTAATTAATTAATTTATCTGTGCGTGTTTATGATAGCAGGGCACTGATCACAAATGATCAGTTGCACACCCAGCTGTGGGTAAAAAGATACAAGATACAAAGAAAAGACACAAAAGCACAAACAACAGCAATAAAAGTCGAAATGCAATATGCGGTAGACATACAAAAATGGAGATATGATATTAACAGATAAAACAGAGGGTATCTGTAAATAATGGCTATTTACAATGTATACAAGATTTTGCAACAACTAAAAAGAGAAACAGTAACATAAGCAAACCAGAGCAAAGTAAAGATGCCTTCAAGCAAGAGCGTGAAGGTTAATAGGTGATAGGATTTTAAATGATGGGCAGGCTTTGCTTTATTTTCAATGACGCAGTAGGGAGGTTGTCATCTGAACATTTTGCCATGTGCCATATGATGCTACAAATAATACACATGAAGAAATTTGCTTCATTGGGGTATTTTCTTCTCTACAGTCAAAGTACAACAAAATAAAAATGTGTTCAAGCTAGAGTGTGAAGGTAATTAGGTGACAGGCTCTGACATAATGGGAAGGTTTTGGTCTGTATTTTTATGAGGCTGTCATCTGAATTTGTAACAACATGTGTCATAGGATGCTACAAACAATACATGGAAAGACATTTGCTTCATTTAGGGTATTTGTTTCTTCTTTACAACTACATGATATTGGAATTACTATGTTTATTAAAGGGAGTGCAGTGACTTGTCATCTGCAAAAACACCTGTTTCATTTTTTGTGTTTTTAGCTATAGTTTAGTATATATTTTTTCTGATTTTTGCATACTGACTGTCTGTGCCATCAGTGTTTGGGCACAAAGATTTCTTATGCTGATAATTCATTAAAGAATTATAACAAATATTAATTAATTGCAGGACTTTCTGGAATCAAGTCAAGTGAGACAAAATTAATCTAATGAGATAAACTCCAAGGATTAAAACTCTCTTTATCCATTATAGAATGTATTATGCACATTTCATATATGTTATGGTCCAGCCTTGCACTAGGATGCACACAGCAGCCATTGCAGAACAGCACCAGAAAGCTCTAATACACTTACTATTGCCAGAGGTAAAAGTATGGCAGGGGGAAATGCCTAACAAAGGTACACTTGGCTTCTTATTACTGTTACTGTGAAGCAGTAATGACATTACAGATTTAAAATCTTCAAAACAGGTCATGCTTTTTTTATCTCTGTAATTTGCAATACATTGGAACTACAGCCAGTTTGGTTTAGGTCAAAAAATTATGACTGGGCTTATCCTGTGATAATCTGCCACCCCTCTGGCTTTGCTTTGCAGGTGAATTTCTTATCATACAGTTCTCAAACACATAAACTGCTCAAACACCCAACCATAATCCCATATTTTGTATAATAATGTACAATAGTTGTCGCCTCACAGTAAGACACTGTCCAGTTCGATTCTCAGCTAAAGCGTCCTCTGCGTGGAGACATGCGTGCATGGGTGTACCTTCGTTGAAGGTTATGCATCAGGGCTGGCAACTCGGTTCGTAAAAATCAACTGCCAATCATTAGCGGACCAGAGTTCCGCTGTAACGACCCCTAACTGGGAAAAGCCGAAAGACAAGACAATAACTTGCATTATTAACTTCAGGATGAATGCTGTGAGATCCAGTATAGACAGAGAATACAGTATTGTTGTTTTACTACTTGCAATATTTATACTTATGTATCAGTAAGCATGGAATATTAAACATATCTGGATGGAATACTTAGAGAGAAGAAAGCTGAATTTAGTCAGAAAACAGTTATGACCTGGAATGCAGGTAAGTGGTATAAAGTGTGTGTCTTAAATGTCTGTTAAATAAGTTGATATTTCAGTACAATTGGATGTATCAATAACAAAATAAATGTTGTCATTTTGTAAAACATATCAATTTCAAAGGATTACCCAATGTAGTGCACCTCTTATATTGTATGCGTTTAATGGCATAGTAATTAGGCAAGGATTTTCTAATGTTGGCAATGGCTTTAAGTAGCCAGTAATTAGGCAAGGATTTTCTAATGCTGACAATGGCTTTAAGTAGCCAATCAAACACAATAAGGCCGATTCATAAAGAGCAACTATCTAAATCCTTATGATAAATTGATATTTTATTTTATTTTACATTTGTTTACCTGGGGTAGTACACAAATCACAACTGACCATTTGCAGGTACTGCCCAGGCAAAATAATTCCCAAAGGAAAAGTGGAACAGAGAGGCAGTAAACTATCAGAAACAGAACAGGAAGTAACAATATAAAAACAAAAAGTGTATTGTAACAATGAGTTGATGTAGCAAAAATTGTGAAAGCAGTGCACATTTTACATGCTTATATCTCAGGTTCATACTGTGGTGGAAATGCTGTTGGGTAATGAGAGTCAGGGCATGGGAGGGCTGGGGACGTGGAGTTAATAGGTGCTAATTGTTGATGGAGGGTAATGCTAGAGATTGAGATGCTGTTATGTAACATGGCCTGCTGTGTGATTTTGGTGTGGAGATTATTTTAACTTCAACTCTGAAAATGGGGAAGGGGGTTGTAGCTCCTTTAGCTGGGTGGAGAGATTCCCATATTTTAGTAGCAAGGAAGGAGGAATGGGGATCAGTGTGGTGCAGCCTGGTTTGTGGAGGTTGGAGTGGGATGTGGTTGCCTGAGAGATGCATCTGAGGTTATAGTGTGTTTAGTATGCTGCATGGCAGCTAGTGGTGGTAATGAGTTAGTTTGAGAAGTATGAAGATGACAGACCTTTGCAGTCAGTCTATCCTGTGCTGCACTGGAAGCCATTATGCTTTTTTGAGGATGAGTTAGTGATGAAGTGACAGATTTAGTTTTCAGTAGTCTATAATGTAGATTTCTTTTTTCTTAGAAGCTGTGGCTGTTATGTGTAGTCTGTATCCAAGTTGGACCAGAAGGACTCTTTTGCTTATAACTGTATTGGCTGATTTGGATATGCAGGATGATACTTTTGTGGCCAAGGAGTGAAGTGAGTTAACTTTTGCCCTTGATTTTTAAATATGCATATGGCATGTTAGTGTTAGTTTGGGTTTAACCTGCCAGGAATTGAAGGAAGATGTCTTTTTGCAGCTATGTTTTGATTGTAGAGTGTTTGCTGCTGGACCTAAAGAGTACCACATCATCAGCATACAGGATAAGCTACAGAGTAGGAAAGTCATAAAGTAGTTTGTTAATAAAAATAGAGAAGATATAGGGAGTGAGGATTGGATAATCCTGTTGTAAGCGGTGTGATCTGAGAGAATGAGAAGCCTAATTTAACTCTGAGGAATCTGGCATGAGGTATTGGAACCACCTGATGAATGTGCTAGGAATTCCAATGTTCTGGAAAGACAGAGAAGGATAAGTTGGTGGTGGACTAGGCCAAAGGCTTTAGTGATGTGAACAAATATCACTCTTATCCAGCTACCTTTGTTCACTTTGAGGAGAATGTTGTCAGTTATGTGCCAAAGTGATATGACTGAACTATGACCTGTCAGACTCCATGCTGCTTTTGGTCACAGAGATGGTATTACTTAATGTAGCTTTAGAACTGGATATAAATTACTTATCTAGCACCTTGCGTAGAGTAGTAGGATGGAAATAGAACAGAAGTATGACACATTTTGAGATTTAGTTTATTTAGGCAGAGGGTTCATGAGTGCTGTATTCCAGATGGCTGGCATTATATTTTGCTTCACTCAAAGTTTAAAGATATGATAAAGAGACTGGGTTAGAACTTCACTGCAGTGCTAGATAAACCAAGGAAATTGTCATTTGAACCTTAGAAGAGTATATGGGCATGTCTTAAAGTAGCCTAATAATTTCTTTACATGAGAAGTTTTTGAAGGCAAAGAGGGGTTGAAGGGAGGGAATTGTAAGAGGAAGAAGAGGAGAGGACAGGACAGGAGAGGAGACAGTAGATGCTGTTGATAGTTTTGACAGAGTGGCTAAATTCTCTGTCAAAGTCAGGACAGGTGAGTGATCCTTGATTAGTCTTGAAAATGTTAAAGGATTTGCTGTCAGAAGATTTGTGTCCAGTGATAAGACTGACCTCATGGTGGAAATGGTTCAGTGTATATAAGAGGCAAAGGTGCTTGGTTTTGAGACGGTTTGTCTCTTTATGGATTGCTTAGCCATTTTCTGCTGTTTGTTAAAGGTAGTACAGCTGTCAGAGTTTAGATTGTTTGCCCCTAACTAGCAGACTTCATCCCTTTGCTTAAAGAGACATTTAAGCTTCTTGGTGAGCCTTACGGTTTGTTCTTGTTTAAAAAGACATTTTGTCTTCAGGAAGAATTAGTCCTAGAGCTGGAAGAATATTTGGGTTAATTTTGCAGTTGTTTTGTTAGGAACTTGGATGTGCAGTATGGCAGACCAGTTTAAAAGTTTCAGATGCTGTATTAATTTAGGAATATTTTGTGAGGATCCTTTTCTGAAGTAGATTAGTTTTGGAGGAGATTTTAGAGACTGATTAATGATATGAAAGATAACTGGTGAGTGATCACTGAAAATAGCGGCAAGAATGGAAATGTTTGCCACAGTTAATGGGTTAATGGTTCATTAGTAGGTCAAGAGTCGAGTGGTTTTTGGAGTGCAGATTGGGGTGGGTGGGTTCTGTGACTAGCATTAAGAGGTCCATACTAGCTAGAAATCCAGAAATGTCATTTGAGGTAGGACCTGATACATTAATGCTGAAAACCTAAGGAACATCATATGTTTGTTTTTGCTGCTCAGTCCTTTCTTATTGATTTTGCTAGATGAGAGTATTTCAGAAATTGGGATATGAATTTAGAAAGACAAGACGTAAGAAAATATGCTGCTATGATATGTAAGGTTTGTTTTTCTTGGTATTAAATTTTAGGAGGACCCAGTCTGGGGTCTGAATGTGTTGTAGTTTTGGCTTTGGCTGGGGTGGTAGGTTAAGATGGCTTTCATGTAATAGCAGGCTCCTTCTTTCTTTTTACTACGTCTTGTATCCTATTCATAATTGCAGGAAGGGGGATGTGAAAGTTGGGGCTGCTTCATTTGATGAAAGAGTCAGTGACAGCTGTACTGCATGTTTGTGGGAGTAAAGAAAGATGCTTATTTGGTCAAGTTTGTTGCCAAAGCTTTATGCACTGATGACAGCACAAGATTTATGGGAGTGTATCACTTGTGGATGGAGGGGGAGGGATGTAGGGTCTGATATTTATTTCATTGCTGGCTCTGATTAGGAGTATTAGAAAGGCTGGCGTGAATTTGAAGAGAAGTTTAGCAATTTTGATGTGAACACCATGACTGTATGTTTTGTGGTTGTGGAGAAATGTGTACAGTAAAATTTATTTATTGGGAAGATTTAGCAGAGACTGGAATGAAAAGTAGAGGGGGATTTTTTATTTTGTGGGCATAGTAGAGTGTGGGAAACAATAAATTAGCAGAGGTAATGATGAAAGAAGTGTAGATTATTTATGATAGATAGGAAATTGACCTTCTGGGTAGAGGCAGACCAAGAAGTAAGAGGAGTGCAGTGAGAAAGCCTGGGGGCATAATTGTTAGTATATGTAGTTGTATAGAGTTATGAGGGTGAGGGTGGCTTGAACTGCAGAGTTTTGAATGAGTGTTTTTTGGAAAGATAACAAAAATTGTATATGTGGTGTTTTAGAACTTGGTATGTATTTAATAAGGTGGTTGGAGGGAACAGTATGTATAAAGCTGCAAGCCAGAGAGTAGTTAGGAAATTAGGGGTTGGAGGGAATGAAGATGACAATACCTCCTGCAAACTAAAATCACTCACTGCAGGCATGTGCAGTAATGATTGCAAGCTGCATAACAACCACATCTGTGGTCAGTATAAATAGAAGTGGGCAAGTAAAGTGGGATATTTGTTGTTGTTTCCCAAAATAGTCTAGTGAAAGCAGAGCAACAGAAGAGTATGCGAGCTAGCAGTAATACATTCCAACTCTCACAGCTGATATGCAACATCATATTATAAACTATGGGTTAAACACTTGTTGAGTAGCAGAGTTTTCTGTTTCAAAATGAGGTGTTACATGACTTTCTTGGATTTGGAAAAGGTAATGTAAATAGCTGGGTTCTAGAGCTGAGCGATGATCTTCAGGAGGAAGACACAGCAGTCTGAGGCACACCTTCTGATTTATTGGTTAGTCCATTCCCATTTATTTCATTTGTACAGTTCATGAGATACTTTCTGACTACTGTTAACACTGACCGTATTGTATTTCATTTTGCTTACATTTGTTGTATGGGATAGAACAGTGACAAAAATTACCAGTTCATTCAGAGAGTGTAGAATTCCACTTGGCACAAGCATGTTGAATAAAATTAGTGGATTTATAAGACAGTTGAACCATTGTTAAACAGATGCAAACCATTAAAAAGCTCAAAGCAGCTAGCTATTTATATACACTTATATAACAAGACCTTGCTTATAATCTGTGAGTGTTGGAATGTGTTACTGCTAGCTCACCACTCCTATCTTGCTCTGCTTTCATTATATATATTTAAATACATATACACAAATGCACACATAAACACACACACACACACACACACACACACACACACACACACACACACACACACACACACACACACACACGGACACACATGCATATATAACATGTACGTTCGTAGGGTAATAGCAGCAGAGCACATATTGCCAGGGCTGCCCCAATGAACATGATAACTTGTTGCATGTCCACAATATGCAAAGGTGAATGAGCTATGCATATGTGTGGGGAATATTGTCAGGTTGTGACCAGCAACTTCTCATAGCTGTTGTGCCCTAGTGGCCTAGGTACAGTACTGTGGTAGAGAGGGCCATGTTCCATGAAATGCAGTGGCAACTATTTTGCATGTCAGCTACACCTGTGGTGGGAGAGGTACACACTGTCCAGATGTCAATATCCATTACTGCTGGGAAGTTGGACAGGTCATGTACAGAGGGCCACACATATGAACAGTACACAGTTCGGAGTAACCTACACAGTGCCTACCATAGCTCCCAACTGTACAGACCTTTTGCAAAATGTACACAGGTTTGCATCATATTTGTGGTGTCTTTATTCCGAAATACTGGTTGTCTGGCAAATCATTGGCAAACCATGAAAGTCTAAAGTCAGAAAATAATGATGGATTGTAGTGTCTCAGACTTCGTAACCTATAGAAAAATGCATGCCAATGCAAAATCTGTTATTGTATCACTCTTCCAGGTTTGTGAGGCCAGTAGTTGCAATGGGTCATATATTTAGGCCTTTGATACCCATTTACTCATGGTTTTGTCCAGATGTCTGGCTCACATACGTAGAGCAGTATGGTGCCTAGTAGCACAGCAGTGCATTCTGTCACTTACCATTGTCACCCCAGGGGGGTCCACTGTCTGGCAGCCTGGGAACACATGAGTGACAGAACGCACTGCCTTGCTACAGATGGCATGTATCAGTCTCACATGGGCTACAGCCAGGCCTCTGGCAAAAGCCCATGTCTCACCCATAGTGCCCTTGTAGGGAATGTCTTGGGTCTATACTACCAACATAACACAGTCAACAAAATGCAAATGTAAGGCCATGCCGCTAAATGCTAGTAGCATAATTCCTAACCTCATAGAGGAAGAGATCTGGATAAGGCCATACATAACGGTGGGGTAAAGGCCCAACTTTAGGGACGCATTTGAATTATTGCTTTCATAATGTTAGAAAGTTGATAGAATAACAGAGGGGTTGCATACTAGCATAGATGTAATGAAGGGTATAAAGTCTGAAACTCTAATGTTCTGTCCTTATTCCCTGAGTGCAACCCTGAGTGATTTGCAACAAATGTACAAGAAAATCACAATATTTAGGGAAAATGACCAGATATATGAGTCATGAATCTGAAAAATCTTTGAGAATCTGTACATTTGACAGGTATGTCAACACCAAGATATGACCTTTCAGGTAAGAAGAATACTACACAACCAGGAGGTCCCCAGCCAGTATATCACCAAGGTGCTGGACCTTTTACACAGCTTCATCAGTCAATCAACTGTAGCCATACCTCCCAACTGGCCGGATTGTGCAAGAATGTTTAGCCTGTACCTCATAATATAGGTCTGTGCATCATCCATCTTGTATTTCTCTGGTAAATAACTGTAATGATCTGATTATATCTGTCAGTAGGTAATGACACAATACAGTACAGTGTCAAACATTACATATGTCAGGAAATGTCTGCTAAAACAAACCCTGTCACTCAAGCAACTCATACATTGGTAAGAGCAATAGTTACAGTACCCGCTATGTTTGTCCCATTGTTTCCCCATATTGGCAGTCTATCTCCAAATAGCTTGCAAAAACAGGTTGCAAGGTATGGCTGTAGCACACAACACCCCAGACTGGAGTACAACTATCCCTGGAATGGATTCCCACACTTACAATAGAAAATAATACTGAGCATGCTCCTACACTTAGAGAAGTGAAGCCCATGTCTAAAACCACATCGGACTATATATTTGTGTATTGTACAAATGTCCTTGCATGCACACAGCTATGTAAATCTAACTGTCTCCATACACACCTATCAGACAAAATTGCCCACAGCCAGCTGTAGGTGGCACATATGTGATATATCTGGATCTGCTGGGTGTGATACACACACACACACACACACACACACACACATATATATATATATATATATATATATATATATATATATATATATATATATATATATAGATATATATAGATATCCCCAACGGACAGTATAAATAAAAAAAAAAATATATTTCCGAGCTCTCAAAAGCAACTTGTAAATCAGCTTAACACAACGCTTTGATCCCAACAAGGTGTATCACTGTGTTTGCCCCATTAACCTAAATCAAATCCCCAGTATAAATAAAAAAAATATATATTCCGAAGCTCTCAAATCCCAACAAGGTCTCCTACTACTCTATTTTTACATACTGATTAGTCTGTTTAAGCAAACCCTGGATTACTAGCTGGGATCAGGCGCAGCAGCAAATAACTCCCTAACTAAGCCTATAAAGTTAACATTAGCGTTAAAATTGGGTAACTGACAGAATTGGAAGTGCCTTGCAAAAGTACATCACAGTAACCTGTGGCAGGCACTAAACATTACAGTGGTAAAACATAAACATCACAACTTTGGAAATGTACCTTCTCTTAGGGGTGGTTGAAACCTGATGAGAAGTTACAAAGGTACCTAGATGTACCGCCATTTCTTATGAGTCACATTGAACCCAGGTGGTAGTCATAACAGGGTTCGTATACTAATTTGTTTGACTTTGATTTAATCATATTTCTGTAGATATCTTAGCGACTCTTAGTGGATCTAATAAAGCTTCATTGGGGTACTGTCGCTCAACTGAAAAGTGGTTGTTTTAGAAGTTAGAAGACAGTGCACTAACATGTTTTGAGCAAATCAGTACTCTCAATGTTAACATTATGCTATCTATTAGGTTGTTATTGCATACTAGAAAAGTGACTGTTTCTTACTAGGAAAAGTGCTAAAGGTAGCATATAGAATTCTTCAAGGAGCGTTACTTGTATATACATGTTAACTAGTTTGTGAATGAAAGATAGTATCATGGAATTACTACTGGAAACTGCATAATTGCCTTTATTTGCTTTTAGCTAGCCCTGTTTCCTGCATATGATTCTTGTTTTATCTGTTCTAGGTGTATCACTGTGTTTGCCCTGGCGACCTAAATCAAATCCCCAACGGACAGTATAAATAAAAAAAAAAATATATTTCCGAGCTCTCAAAAGCAACTTGTAAATCAGCGAACACGCTTGATCCCAACAAGGTCTCCTACTACTCTATTTTTGCTACATACTGATTAGTCTGTTTAAGCAAACCCTGGGATTACTAGCTCTGGGATCAGAACGCAGCAGCAAATAACTCCTAACTAAGCCTATAAAGTTAACATTAGCGTTAAAAATTGGGTAACTGACAGAATTGGAAGTGCCTTGCAAAAGTACATCACAGTAACCTGTAAAGGCAGGCACTAAACATTACAGTGGTAAAACATAAACATCACAACTTTTGAAATTTACCTTCTCTTAGGGTGGTTGAAACCCGCTCCGCTCCGCCCTGCCCCTTATCCCACCCAGTATAGCTAAATTTATAGTCAACTAGCCACTCCCCTACCTCTATTTCGTTAGCCAATCTGTTTTATCTTTTACTGACTTTGAATCAACACCTATTCACCCTCCAAGACGTTAACTAATACTGAACTCTATTACCCAAAGAAGATGAAGCCTAGGATATCCATCACAACTAAACCAATGAAAAACATTGTACTGTGGATCTTCTCATTATCAAACTATATCTACTAACTAGATATGAAGGACAGACACTCCCAGGTTCTTATCACCCCAGAAGCCAAACCAGTACCTCCTCAGCCTCCAACTGTATCCATAGTTATATTACCCATCTGCCTAACAAAACATACCATCCCACTCATCATAACCCCTCAAACCGAACCCAAGATCCACCAAATCCAAACAAGAACTTAAGTTATTATTTAAACTCATTAGACTATTAGACTATATAAGAAAAATACTACCATAGATGGGGATATCCATCCAAATCCAGGTCCTACACACCCCACAACTATAAACAACCAACCACTTTCCTCACCTAATTCCTTCAGATATACCACTTAAACATAAGAAGCTTAAATAAGAAGGTCCATGATATGCATGCCCTCATAGCAATGTATCTCCCTGATATAATGTGTCTAACAGAAACATGGCTAAAACAAGGGACCAAAGATAATGAGGTGATACCACCAGGCTATAATATATTTAGACAGGATCGACAGTCTAAAAGGAGGTGAGCAGTGCTCTATAAGAACACACTGAATGTCACTATAAACTCCCCTCAACCACCTCAAATCTCAAATGCTGAAATAATAGCACTAAAACTAAAAATAAACAATGACAAAAATATAAACCTAATTGTGACCTATATTCCCCCCGGAGACAACTCAGACACACTAGAACACATCCTTAGCTGGCTGTCAAATAACTATCCCCAAGAAACCATTATCCTTGGAGATGTTAACATAGACTGGACTAAATGCTCCTCAGAAACCAATACTACTCATATTAACCTACATGGATTTCATCAACTAGTATCTTCCCCTACCCGAATAGGTAATAGTAAGCATTAAGAGAGTATCCTGGACTGGATCCTCATCAATAGTCAAACACACACATATTCAGTAGGGACCCTTCCAAACAACCTTAGTGATCACCTCATCACCTATATCAGAAAATCAAAGGCTATCGACTCTAATCCACCAATGTATAGGCTAGTCAGAAACAAGAAATACTTTGACACCAATAAATTTCTGGTTGAACTTCAATCAATCAACTGGGCACCCCTTAAACACCTTCCCTTAGAGGAAGCAGTACTTCTTTTTAACACAACATTCCTAGCCATACTTAAGTCACATGCCCCCATTAGAACAATTAGAGTAAAATCCAGAATTGCACCTTGGTTGACAAAAAATACCACTTCTCTAATTAAACTTAGAAACAAAGCATGGAGCATATGGCGATCAACCAAATTAGCCTCGGACCGCATTAAATTCCAACAACTAAGAAATGAAACCAAAAAAGCAACATTATCTGACAAGAAAAATTTTTATTGCCAACTACAAAATAAACACCAAAACAATCCGAAAAAATTTTGGTCTGGAATGAACAATCTTCTCCACCCAGGTAAATCCTCTACACCCACCCCAGGACAACTAAGCGACAAAACCCCAGAAGAAGTATCCAATTCCTTTAACAACTTCTTCACTGATATTATACAATCCCTAGCTAACCAACTACCGAATACCAATACTATAAACACAAACAACTCCCAACATTCTCCACCTACATTCAAATTTCAGCCTGTCCCTACCTCCTTTATAAGATCCTTACTAAAGAAACTAAAACCAACTACACTCTCTGCAGATTTACTCGGCTGAATATCTACAGATAGCAGCAGATGCCATTGCTTTCCCATCTCGATAATTATTAACAGAACCATTACAGAATCTAAAATACCATCTTTATGGAAAATATCCATGTCATACCCCTCCACAAAGGTGGCCTATCTACCGAACTATCAAACTATAGGCCCATAGCCATACTGTCACCACTAGCCAAAATCATGGAGAAGTGCATACACAAACAACTTCTTCACTATCTTATCCACAACAATTTACTAACCAACTCACAACATGGCTTTAGACCCCACCACAGTACGACCACTGCCCTTCTCTCCTTTACAGATACTATCAATCACAACAGAAATGACAGAAAAATATCTTCAGCACTGTTCCTTGACCTATCAAAGGCCTTTGATATGGTGAACCATCAAATCCTCTATCGTACACTAGATAATCTACATCTTGATAAACAAGCTCTAGACTGGTTTATAGACTACCTCACTGATAGGAAACAAGCTGTCCTTTGGCAATCAAAACTCTCTAAACTCTTACCAAATACCATAGGGTACCCCAAGGATCAATACTGGGGCCTCTCCTTTACTATCTTTACAAATGACCTGTATAAAGCCATCCCTGAAGCCACCTGCATTCAATATGCAGACGACTCCACATTAATTTGTTCTGACACATCCTCTGTTAACCTACTAGCAAAACCCAGTCCTGCTTTACATCAGTAGAAAATTGGCTGTTAGAACGTAAATTGATCCTGAATCCAAACAAAACAAAGTTACTACTATTTCACCCGCAAAAGATCACACCGCTATCCTTTTCTATTTACTCCAAAAATGGGACTATTATCTCCCCTGACCCTTATACCAAACTACTAGGAGTCTCCATAGACAACAAACTCAAATTTGATATACATATTAATCAGACCATTAAAACCGTTAACAAAAAACTAGGATCCTTTTATCGGATCAAATCATTTCTAACTCCTATAGCAAAAGTGACACTGGCCCGCTCACATCTTCTCTCCACCCTCCTATATGCATCTCCCATACTCACTAACCTCAACACATCTGAACTAAATAAACTAGAACGCTGCTATAATCATATTGCCAGATTTGCCACAGGTATGCCCTACAGAACACATCACTGTATTAATCTAAACAACCTAGATTGGATTGAATACCCTAACCTTCTAAAACAGACCCAACTGATAGAAGCATTTAAAATCTTGAATCAGCCGGAAAAAACGCCAGCTCTGAATAACCTAATCATACCCTACAATAACCTCAGAAGTTTGTTCCTCAAATAAACTTCTAGTTCAAACAATCAAAGCCAATAATGTAGGAGGTGACTCACTCTTTACCAATACCATTGGAAAAATATGGAACTCCCTCCCTCCTAGTCTCACCTGTAACAGCTCTCTTAATTCTTTCAAAAAAACTACATCTCCATTTAAGGACAAACTGGCTCTGTCAATGCTCCAATCCTGACTAATCCTTCTCTCCTTCTACATAGATCTTCCCGTGGGCCCCTACCTTTTTTACTGCTTTACGTTTCTCATCTCTTCTATACTAAAGAAGTTTAGTTCTTAATAGAAGAATATCCACTCCGGAATCTGTGTTGATTTTTTGTATTTTCACTATTGTATAAATATTTTTACTCTTTTAATGTTTATTATTAGAATATAATTACTTTTGTATGAATGTAATCATTTGTATTATCTTTTTGTATTAATTACTGTCACAGTGGAGCTTTTCTCCCCGGGCCTCCGCTGAAAATGGACATGTAATCCAGACGGACTATCCCGGTCAACAAATGTAAAATAAATAAATAAAAATAAATATATATATATATATATATGGACAACCTATTACAATATGTAAAGCACACACACATAGACATGGGGAAGAGAGGGACAGACAGTGATAGACTGAAACACATAGTGAGTCATACACAGGGATACCCTTAATGGCATAGAGTTATGTCCTGCTGCAGACAGTTGCATACCAGTTGTAACCACTGGCATGTCCCAGCATGAAGATGAGATTCATTGTCTGATGGTAGATGTAAGTGTCATGGCTCCTTTTCAATCTGACTGCATGCTGCTCCAGTTTCTGGTGGTCTATCGGCTGTATGTTTGTAGGGGCAGACTGAGACATGTCCCATACCACCTCAGGATTCCTACTACACTGTGAATTGGGCCAGTATATTTAGGGGTAGTGTATGAGTGTCAAACATAATATTTTTGTTCACACGGTCGTTATACTCTAGTGTTCATTTGGCTTACTGTATGTTACTGTGACTGTGGTGGTATTGGTTGTGGGTACGCACTTTCACACTGGTGTCTGTTTTCACTACTGTTACAGCCCTGTAGTGCCTGATATATTTGCAAATGCATATGTAATTCCCCATAGCTGATTTGGGGTAGTGTTGTGTCAGTCTAACTGTAGTTTGGATGGTGCTTGGTGACATGCTTAGCAGCTAAGTGTGGTTTCCCTAATGTCATGTTATGCCCAGATATTCATAGGATGTCCAGCTGTCTGGCTCATATCTTTGGTCTGGTCCCCATAACTGTTGTGTATTTGTGACAAATCAGTGGGATGATGTGAGGATTTAAGTCACTAACTAATGAGAAGCAATCAAGTCTTGGACTTGTGCTATTTCAGTCAATATATGTTGGAATAGAAAGTGTTACTGCAGCAACTGTCCCAGTTTATCTACTCAAGTACTTCAGATATGTCCCTATGTTCACGCCCCCCCCCACACTTTGTCAAGTATGGTCCAATGTCTTTGGACTAAGGGGTTCTGAGCATACTTGTCAACTGCCTGGATTGTTTCAGTGTGTCCAGGTTTATTGCTCATATTTTCAGTTTGTTCCACAAATATTTGTATTTTTCTGGTAAATTACTGTGATGATCTGAGGATTTCTGTCAGTAAATGATGACATACATTTCAGTGTTAGACCTCATATCCTTCTGAAAATGCATGCTGAAAAAACCCTGTTACTCTTGCAACTGTCTACGTTTCTAATGGTAATATTTAAAAGTACGTCCCTACGTTTGGCCCATTGTCTCCCCATTTTCACAGCCTTTACCCAGATGTCTTGCACTAAGAGGTTGAGAGGTATGGTTCTGAGGTATGACTGCACTACATGTTATGTACATATATATCTATGTACATATATATCTATCTATCTCTCTCTCTCTCTCTCTCTCTATATATATATATATATATATATATATATATATATATACATATATAGATAGATATATATGTTTTTCATATATATGTATCTCCATCCATATATATCTGTATATGTATATATACAAAACCTGAGTGATTCCACAGAGCTTTTTCCCTACTGTTAAATTACTCTACTGAATGATATGCTTGAAAAATCATCAGAAAGTCCTATCAAATAGTGTAGCGGTATATTGCCCTGACTATAGTGTATAGGGTCTTGGGTTTTAGACTTGGCAGAGCTGTTGATTTTGTTTCTAGGCAGAATAGTGGCTGAAGTAGCCAGAGTGATTAAAGCAGTTTTAAGCAGCTTTAGGAGGGTTTATGTGGGTTTGCGAGACGCTAAGCAATGCCAACATATGGTTAACCATATAGATGCTTAATGCATTTTAACTTCATTTAGCATCGCACAAACTCGCTTACTCCGGCTGACTCCCACCTACACCCACGCTAATCCTTTTCAAAGAAAAGAAAAAGGGGTTATTGGAAAGTGGTGGGAAAGGAACATGCAGAGGAAAAAACAATATGAAAGGACGCTAGGGATGTCAGCACAGGTGTAGGGAAGGGCCATAGCTGTCCGTTTGCAATACAGCAATAGCTGTGCATTTGTACAGAATTTAGAGGTGAATGTGGGCACTCAAACCCCAGAGAGAGGGGTGAGGACAACAGAAATGTGTTGTCAAGCCAATTGGACCAGATTACATGTGTCCAGTGGACACCTTTGAGAAATGGACAGCTATGTATGGGGCAATAATTCTTTTGGGGATAGATACCCTTTTTTGTTTGTTAAGATGAGAGTGGGGTGTTGGGAAGGATTGTAGGTACGTCTGTGGAGGAAGGTTGAGCAGGGAGACAGACAAGACAGACTAAACATCAGACAGGGGCAGTGTATGATATATGTGTGGGTAAACACTTTGGACGGGGAGGGTGTTTGGGAATCAGAGGCCCATGAGTCCCCATATGGATATGGTGGGACTGACATCCCCACCTGCAGGAAGTCATGGCTGCACCTTCACAGCCCTGATGGTGTGGGCTGGACAGGAGGGGAAGCCTGCTCCTGAAGGTGAACCAGGCAGCCCTCCATCTGGTGCTGCTGGCCACCCAAATATGAGCACATGACACTCCACACCATACCCCAGATCTGACGGTGGATGACAGGATCATGTCTGCACCCGCGTCAGGTGCTGCAGGACCTGCAGATGATGAAGGTCCTGGGTGGGTCTCAGACATGCTGGAGCCTGGTGCCATGGCCAAATCGGGCAGCACAGGTGGATCTGCTGGGATCGGCCTTCCCAAATGTGCTATGGTGTTTAGGTTTTCCAAGCTATATTGCTTAGCCATGAACAAAACATTTCAAGATTACTTTTAAAGGCATGCATGGGTGTTCAAATTAATCCCAAACTACAGATGCGAATCAGTTGCATAACAGACAGAACACATGCATAACTGGAACAACAGTCAGCATTGTAACAGCATGCCAGTAACAATGATGGCAACAGGCTGCCAGCAATGGTATTTGAACAAGATATGTTAGCACGCAACCAATTAATGATGTGAACAATAATGGAACATTTGTCCCAACACTAGGTTTGGTAAAAACATACCAGTACTATATCACTAATAATTAGTGATACCGATGAGGAGTGAGGGGAAAGAAGAAAAGTACATTAACAACTGCATAGGCTTCTATTTTTACAACAGTATTGCTCAATACTGAAGAATTCTGCCCTCACTTTACATCTACCTATGGCCTACCTATGACATACCCATATTTGTGAGGTGGGTCATGTAGAAGGACTTCTGTACAATGGTGCCCACATGCTGGAAAACTGTTAGGTTGCTACCAACCTCAGTGCACAAGTTGCCTCATACATAATTGCATGCTCAGTAGATTATTACTGTCATACTTAGTGTGGATGACATCTTCCACAGCAGGGGGTATGATGCCTCTCCTGGCATTCCGTTTTCAGTAATGCTTCTTGTACCACTCAGTAATTGGGTGAGTGCCTCTTGGGTTATGATCACATCAGTAGGGGAGTGTAAGACAGTAGGCAGCTTGCAAGCATTCATACACCTAGTCAGCCACAACCATTGCTTTTGTCCTGTACCTCAGATACATATATCTCAAGTAGAGGCCCCCAGACCAATCCTTGGGGTACACCATTGTGGATGAATCTACTATTAGAGGTGAGTTCTACTACTTTGACTGAGTGGGTACTATCATTGAGCCAGTTATCTGGTAACCTACAGGTTAGTGCCTAGCTGTGTAGGCATATGTATCCTGTCTACCTGAGGATTAGTGTGTGAGTACTGGGCTAGGTGAAGGTAGGCATTGTTCGCCATATTCCCCTCATCCCTGTGTTTGTTGACGACTGCAGAGATGTCGATCAGGTTTAACAGGCCTAATCTTCATTTGACAATACCATGGTATGTGGGCCTAGGCATTTTGATGTTGCCGATGTCCCTGTTCATGATGTCCTTGATATTGCCTTCCATGCCTTTGCAGAGCAGGCTAGTTAGGCTGATGTGCATAATATTGGCTGGATTGGTGGATTGCTCTGCCTTTGTGTATAGAGACGACAGTGGCTGTCCTCTGTGCAGATGGGATGACACCAGTGCTCAGGCTGTGGATGACTACAGTGCAGAATGGATATGAGAGCCCATGCCTGGGTTCATGTGGGATGCAGCCAGGGATGGCATCATGCTTATGGAGACCTCTGTGTGATGCCTTTGAGATGGCATTACAGACCTGCTTCCTGATGATAAGGGGAGGTGGCAGGTGCTGTACATGCACATGTGTACCACTGGGGGGGACAGGGGATGGTGTTTACACTTCACCTGTCTGCAGCCGGTTGTCTATATTTATGCCATATGTGCATGTGGTGTTATTAACCACCACCATAGAGCAGATTTGTGTGTTGCCTCTGGAACTGCAGACACGTGTGGAAAGCCTAGTGATTTGCCTTAGTGGATGTGTCCAATTTGCACTCAAAGACAGACTTAGAGTACATCACTTGCACAGACCAAGGTGACATTGCTTACAATGAGGCACCTGTTCCTTATTGGACCATCCACTGACTGTTTCCACCTATTATGGTATTTGTTTATTGCTGCTGTCCACCACAGGTGTTTACCCTACCTTGTGAGAGATGAAGTTGTCCTGTCAGGTACTGCTGAGTTCATACAGCTATGTAGGTGCCCACATAGTATTGTGGTATGGGCCTGGACACTGCTGCTAGTTCCAACAAATGGGACGTTGGCTGTACAGCTACTTCTACCTGTTCTGAGGGGATTTATAGTAATTTGTGTACAGTTCATTCCGTTTGGCACTGTAAAGGGGGGGCAGGGGAGATGGTGACCTGAACAGTGATGGCTATGTGGTCAAATATTACCAAGTGGGATGACACTGTAGGAGTGTTACAGTGGCTACTCATGTTGGTTAGGTTTGGGTACATGTGATTTCCACCTGCTGTAGGAGTGTTTTCTGGCTGATCCACTGCATTGCTATTGACAAAGCTGAGGAATCTATGTGCATTCATGTTCAGATGACATAAGTCATGCACACTGTGTTTGTTTATTTGAAGTCACCCAGGAGCAGGCAGATAATTGAATCCTGAAAAATTCCAGCAGGTCCCAATAGGTGTAGTGGGTATCCATAGTCATGGTTGGAGGCTTGTAGCTAGCTATGATTTGAGTAGGTGTTTTGTCAACAGTTAACTGCACTCAGGATGTCACCCGTGCGTTAAAATGTATGGGCAGCCTGGTTGTGTGTATATGTATGCTAATGTTCAACACTCCACCTCCTGTGGCTTTGCAGGGCTCCATTTGGGTTCTAAACATATGATGGGATGAGTGACCTGGCAAGGTTGCTGTGCTCTCCAGAGCTAGAAAGCAGGTGTCATTAACTGCCCAAATATCAGCTTCTTACAGGACAAGGTACGCTTGCATTGACATAGGTTTTATGGTGATACACCTAGCTCCTGTTAGAGCATGACATCTGCACAAAGGCACACATCAGTGGTGGGCAAATGCCAGTAAATAGTGTCACTTTATAGATCTATCTGACACACACATGGTTGCCAGTAAAGGTGTCACATTCACAGGTGTACTCTGCAGGATATGACATTTGACAATCACATGTATGCTAATTTGTTATGACTTCCATCTTTAAAGGATTTCCAGTGATGTGTCAGATGATACACAACTGTCTGAGGCATTGTCGACATATATGAGGCAGACATGTGGTCAGTCTGCAAAACTCTGGACATTTGTCAGGTATGGGCTCAGTATCTCACATACAGTTCAACACAAACATCTGCACCTGTCATGTAGTATGAACATACCCTATATATGTCTCTTACATTTGTAAGACAAGCAGATGTATCAGAGTAGCATACACAGGTGATATATGAATAATTACAACATCCCAGGTAGCTGGCCTACCAGTGACGCACTCAGTATTGGAAAACAGAGACTCCATTAGTGGTCATACATGAGCTAACCTTTGCTGGGGTGACTCAGGGGCCAGGGATGTGCTCCATGTCAATGCAGACAGTGCAAGCGGAAATTACCATAAGTGCTGGACAGCAGCATGTGAGCCCAGCAGGTCTTGTTGCGGCCTAGTGTTTAGTGGCCCATTTGACATCATTGCATCCTCCCACTCTGCATTCCATTACAAGCATACACGATTGACATATCTTTTATAGTGATCAGGAGTTTCCTCACAACAAGGCAAATGTTTAGGTTTGTGTAGTCGCAGTCTGTCTTTGTGGGGATGGGTTGTGACCTGTGTTGCATAGGCAGCAGCTTGCCTTTTCTAGATACTGCTCATTAGCAGGTGATGGCCTGTGCACCAATCTGTATCTCCCACTTGCTACTTGCATCCAGAGCAGCTGTGTTGTCTTTCCATTTGCCAATGCCAGAGCAACACAGTTGCCTTCATGTGTGCCTTGCCCAATTCCCTTGCCTGTGTGGAGGACATTATGGAGGTGTTGGGGTTACAGCTTCACAGACACTAGTTGAGAATACCTCTCAGGAGAGGGCATGTGGAAACAGCCTAACAACATGGGGAACAAAGCTCCAGTAGTGGGCACGGATCATAAGTCAGTTGAGCTGCTATACACATAGAGGGTTGCTAGTTTAACAGGGTTCATCTGGACATGTACTTTCTGAGTGATTTCATGTCTGACAGTGATATGTCTCTGACGTAGCTCTCCACTGTCCTAATGTCCACAGACTGCCCAGAGGTTTACCTGTTATGTTTGGTCTGTTCCTCAGACGTCTGTTTTTGTGGAATCAGCAGGATAATGTGAGGATTGTAGTCAATCACTGTTGACATCCATTGGTGTTTCAGACATCATATCCTTCAGGGATGTTATGTTACAACAAAGCCTGTGACACTGGCAACTGTTTTAGTTTGTAACACCATTATGTGAGATATGTCCCTCTTTCTGTCCCCCTGTCCCCCAAGTATGTCGTGCTTTGTCCAGATGTCTTGCAGTAAGAAGTTCAGAGGTATGGGATATCATTATTTATTGACTGCACTCAAGGTATCATCCTATTGACTTAGCAGACTCCTAGAAGTGGTATGTGGCAGTGGCCATGAATATGGTCTCACACCATGGGCATTCTGTGGAAATCTGTACATCTGAGAGTTATGTATGTCTGACCATTATGAAGCGGCTGCCAAGATTGTGTAGCAGTGTTGTGTGTAGATGTCTGTTTGGCTGAGTAGGGGGAGTAGCAGATGTGAGTGTCACAGATCCTTTTTCTATTTGACTGTGCATGCTGCTACAGCTGCTGGTGGTCTACCAGGTGCATATGTTTGTAGGGACAGACTGAGAAATGTCCTGTAATACTTCAGGATTCCCAGTACACTGTGAGTTGAGCCAGTATATGTCAGTGTAGTGTGTGACTGGGAATCAGGCTATGTTTGTTCAAACAGTCATCCTACTCTAGACTTCATTTGGGGTACTGATATGTTGCTAAGGCTGTGGTGCAAATGGTTGTGGGTGGACATTTATGCACCACTATCTGCTTTTCCCTACAGTTCCATCCCTTTAGTGCATAATATATTTGGATAAACATGGGTACTTGCCCAGAGCTGATTTGGGTTAGTGTCATGTTGGTCTTACTATGGTTCAGAAGGTGCTGGGTGATATGGTTGGCAGCTTTCACAGGTTTTTCCAATCTGTTACATGACTGTGGTCATACCTCTCCGCTGTCCAGATGTCTACACAGTGTTCTGACCAGTGGCTCATATGTTTTGTCTGTTGGCCTCAACAGTTGTGGGTTTCTGAGAAATCACTGGGATGATGTGAGCATTGACATCAGAAAATAATGACATTCATATGAGTTTCAGACCTGGAATCTATCTGGCATTTTATGTTAAAGCACACCATGCCACTCTAGCAGACTTCTGCACATACAACAGCCATATTTCAAAGATGTCACTATTGTTTACTCTCTAACCCCCCATTTGCCAGACTTTTTGCAGATGTGTTGCAGTAAGAGGTTGGTTATCTGTCTAGATATCTATGTATGTATAAATATATATATATATAGGGTCTATATTATATGAACAAAAGTTTATAATATTGAATGCTCTAAAGAGAGAAAATGCTGGACCTCAAAGTGCTTCTTGTGAGATTGCAGTACAATGAAAGGCGGAATATTAACCCTTTCCTCACTGTAGTGCGATTTCGGAGTTGGTACATCTATATTTGATGGGTGGTGTGGGGGCACAGCCCCAAACAAAAAGGAGTTTGAGATCCAGCATTTTTGCTCTTTAGAGCATTTGATATTATGAACTTTCATTCATATAATATAGACCCCTATCTATCTATATATATATATATATATATATATATATATATATATATATATATATATATATATATATATATATATATATCTAGATATGGGAAAATACTTTATCTTCCCACATCCCAGTCACTCTAGGGGTCCCACAAGGATCTATATTAGGCCCATTACTCTTCTCCATCTTTACAAATGACCTTCATTCTGTAATTCCTCAAGCTGACTGTATCCAATACGCTGACAACTCCACACTCATATGCTGCTGTCTCGATCAGAACTTCAGTCACTAACCCAAATGACCTTTAGTACAGTTGAAAACTGGCTCCTACAAAGACGTCTTAT